>NC_081407.1:31976719-32335053 GCF_030272615.1 Cryptomeria japonica | reverse complement strand
TGTTTTTAGTTTAATTTTAAGTTAATTTAATTTTATTTATTTATTTTTAAAAAGGGGGAGGGGAGGGGACTCAAAATCAAGGATAAGATCATGATAGCGACACAAGTAAAAGAAGGCAGAAAAGTGTTGAGGAAGGTAGTTAAAAAGGCCTAATCCAACATGTAGAAATATACCTTTTCCCTCAAACTCATTAAGCCACATGTCTCATTTTCATATTTGAGCAGTTTGAGGAAGTTATGGTCATCAGGGATAGTTATAATAAGTGGTAAACTCTTCAGTTGAAGAAGTCAATCAATTCATTCCTCTACATGCTTGTTGGAGAATGTGTTGTTTTCAAAGGATTCAAAACAGTCGATGCCTATCCAGCCAACGAAATGGCTCATTCATTTGATAGTCAAGCACTTTTTACAACTAGCAAGTGGGTCATTATGTCAGTTGGATAGCCATTTTGGTCAAAACAAAGATCAATTGCTTGGTTTAGCATAAGGTGTCATTAGTGATTTTCAATTATGTCTTGTCTTCTCTCCATTGTTGGGGATTGAGATATAAGACACCTAATATACATTTTCATTCAAATCTTGCTTTCTTGGCCATGTATTGTAACTCTTAGAAGGTTCTTTTTAGCATAAGTAGTATTGAAATTCATCATGAGGATTATCAAGCATTGTAAAACTCAATTTTATGGATAGAAAACACAGAAAATAGATTTCAATTTAATTTATACCTATAAATCAATAATATAAGTTGTTTTATGTTCAAAAGGAACTATATATTGTGTGAGATTTTTGAAATGTTTGATGTAATCTTCTGATATAATATTTTATCATTGATTTCGAGTCCCTCCCCCCATTTTTTTAAATAAATTAATTAAATTAAATTTAAATTTAAATAAATAAATAAATAAAATAGAACATTATAACATTTTTAAAAAATATAAAATAAATAAAATTAAAATCAAGTTGGAACCTCCCAACACTCCCTTCCCCCCTTCGTTCAGGCACAACCAACCATATTGGTTCATAGCAATTGCCTCTGTGGCAGACCCCAACTTAGAAACATCTTTCACTGCACCCTCCTGAAGGACCTGAACTTCCCTTGAACTCTGTCTCCTTATCATTGATAACATTGTGCCTACCACATGAAGCCCGAGGGATGTTGTCATTCACCACCACCTTCTCCACTGTGTACTAGTGAGGAGCCACCTCCTTCCACCACGAAGTTGGTTGCTCCACTCTACGCCTATCACAAGCAGTAGCAATGTGCCCAATTTAAAAGCATCTCCTACATCTAAAAGGGACCCCTTCAAATTTCACCAACTGAACCCAACTACCTCTCAATGATTTCAGAGAGATCTCCGAAGGAAGATCCTTGGACACATCCATCCTTACCAGGATCCAGATAAAAGTAGTATGCAACAAATTAAGAGAATCATCATCAATCATCAGAAAATTACCTAAAGAGTTACCAATAGCCTCAAAGCAAGAATCAAACCAAAACTGCATTGGAAGATTAGGAAGTTTGACCCAGATAGGAATCCGGTCAAAAGATTTTGAAAGTGGATTAAAAGTTGAATGTCATGGTTTCAACATCAACGGACGACTATCCGCCCAACACCATTGGCAATCACAGAGGATTTTGTTCTTGTCCCTCTCAGTTTCAAAAACTATCACAAAAAATCCTCTTGCATGTGGGTAGATCTGTACACAACCTTCTACAATGGGTTCCCAATTCATTGAAATCCACTTATGCAGGTCACCTAAAATTAGCCAGAATCCTCTAAAACGTCCTATAAGCCCCAACTCAGAAAAAACCTTTTTGTTGTGATCCACCTCCTTTGTCATATTAACTATGATAGGCTCAACCATCTTAGATTCATTCAATGTTGAAGGCCCAACTGAAGTCTCGGTTCTGTGATACAAACCCTCTCCTTGTATCTTAGAAAAACCCAACTTCCCATACGGCCCATATCAACTCTTTTCCCCCTTAGCACCTCCTTTCTCTGCAAAATAACTATTGGGGGATCGTGTCCCCAAACCACGCCTCACATCAAAACCCCCATCTCTGCCAACATAGGAGTCATTGAACACCAACCCTAGTCCACCATTTCTAGCATGATTGGATACGATACTAGTTACATTGCATCTATAACCACCCCTTGCAACAAAAACCTATGAGACATGTCCTTTGCACGAAGATTCAGTGGTAGGAGGAAAACATGACTACCAAACCCTAGCATCTGGAGCTCTTCGCAATGACATCCCGAAGTAATTCTAAAAGGGTTTGTGGTAATCCTAGTGAGAATCAAACCGAAGTTGATGCATAGCACCACGATCATTAGCCCAACACTACACCTCACGAATCGCCTTCGCACCAACTCAGCTACAAACGCATCCTTAATATTAAATAATAATATTAATATTAGTAAATTGTAAGAATTAAATAATATATTAATATTAATATTATTGATTAATATTATTTTATTAATTTTATCTATAATTTATTAATATCATAATGGTTGAAAAATAATTATATTATATTATTTTAATTTTATTTATTTTATATTATTTCTAAATATTATAATGTTTTATTTTATTTATTTTTAGTTTAATTTTAAGTTAATTTAATTTAATTTATTTATTTTTAAAATGGGGGGGGGGGGGACTCGAAATCAAGGATAAGATCATGATAGTGACACAAGTAAAAGAAGGCAGAAAAGTGTTGAGGAAGGTAGTTAAAAAGGCCTAATCCAACATGTAGAAATATACCTTTTCCCTCAAACTCATTAAGCCACATGTCTCATTTTCATATTTGAGCAGTTTGAGGAAGTTATGGTCATCAGGGATAGTTATAATAAGTGGTAAACTCTTCAGTTGAAGAAGTCAATCAATTCATTCCTCTACATGCTTGTTGGAGGATGTGTTGTTTTCAAAGGATTCAAAACAGTCGATGCCTCTCCAGCCAACGAAATGGCTCATTCATTTGATAGTCAAGCACTTTTTACAACTAGCAAGTGGGTCATTATGTCAGTTGGATAGCCATTTTGGTCAAAACAAAGATCAATTGCTTGGTTTAGCATAAGGTGTCATTAGTGATTTTCAATTATATATTGTCTTCTCTCCATTGTTGGGGATTGAGATATAAGACACCTAATATACATTTTCATTCAAATCTTGCTTTCTTGGCCATGTATTGTAACTCTTAGAAGGTTCTTTTTAGGATAAGTAGTATTGAAATTCATCATGAGGATTATCAAGCATTGTAAAACTCAATTTTATGGATAGAAAACACAGAAAATAGATTTCAATTTAATTTATACCTATAAATCAATAATATAAGTTGTTTTATGTTCAAAAGGAACTATATATTGTGTGAGATTTTTGAAATGTTTGATGTAATCTTCTGATATAATATTTTATCATTGATTTCGAGTCCCTCCCCCCATTTTTTTAAATAAATAAATAAAATTAAATTTAAATTTAAATAAATAAATAAATAAAATAGAACATTATAATATTTTTTAAATAATATAAAATAAATAAAATTAAAATAATATAATATAATTATTTTTCAAACATTATAATATTTATAAATTATAGATAAAATTAATAAAATAATATTAAATAATAATATTAATATGAGTAAATTGTAAGAATTAAATATTAATATTAATTTATTAAATACATATTAATATTATTATTTAATATAAATATTAATAATATTAATTATTTATTTAATAAATTAATATTAATATTAATAATATTAATATTAATATTAATAATATTAATATTAATATTAATAATATTAATATTAATATTAATAATATTAATATTAATATTAATAATATTAATATTAATATTAATAATATTAATATTAATATTTATTTAATAAATTAATATTAATAATATTAATATTTATTTAATAAATTAACATTAATATTTAATTCTTACAATTTACTAATATTAATATTTTATTTTTTTTGATCGGTAATTTTAATATATTCATTTTCAAAAATAGCTACATTCATCCAGGGCCATTCAAATTTCAACGTCAGCGCATCATTCAGTTCAAACCTATAATGCAAAGTTCCAACAAAACGGAAATAGAAGTAAAAACAGTACTGTGCTTTCATGCACAAATAATACAGTTATCCATAAATATTGTTTTTTTTTAAAACCATATAAGCATAAAGAAAAAAAGCAGATTTTTGGCACCATGATCGCTTAATCCGTATCGCTCTGGTTCGGCTTCTTCACCTCTTCATCAGCAATGTCTGCCAAAGCTTTCCCTTTAGCTGCTTCAGTCTTCATCTTCGGAATGCAGTCCAAGTTCCCAAAGTCTGGGTCACCTTCGAGGCTTGCTAGGAACTGGACTGCTCTCCCCTCCTCGAACCAGTCCCGAAGCTCTCTTCCCACTTCCATGCGTGCCACCACCTTACGTGCCTTTAGGACCTCATATGTTCGTATCAATTTGACACAGAGCTTCATGGCTTCCCAGCCAATACGAGCTTGTTCCCTGAATTGCTCCTTTAAACGATTTTTCGGTCCTCTGACAAACAATAGTATCTCCTCCTTTGCCTCTCCTTCCCGAATACGAATTCCGGTTTGAGGGATCACCCATTCCAGGACGGAGTCAAGACTGATCAAGTAGTCCCCGTCGACAAGCTTTTTCATTGTAAGCTTGACTTTCTCCACTTTGGGTTCAAATTTGTAGGCCCAAGCCATTATCAAAGAGTAGACCTCCATGTTTGTCTTGTATTTGAAATGGATATGCACCAATTCCTCCCCCAGCATTAGCCGAGCCACACTCCACAGCTTTTCTTCCTTATATTTAAAAAGGCCTTGCATTCGTTTGTCCAACACCGTTCCCAGAAAAGGGACTAATTTCTTTTATGTTCTAAGAGTGAAATTAGCCTCCATTGGACCTACTCAAAAACCTATTGATACAAAAAACTAAACTGCAGAGACACAACAAACCTTCCTTAATCCGGTTTTTAACTAATACATTACTCAAAATTCAAAATAGTTATAAATCTGTCGTCGTTTGCGACGAGGCATAAATGCATAATCTATGATATTAATGGAAAGATATTTCATGGCAGATTTACTGCCCACCGCCATTGTCTCGAACAAAGACTTTGTGCTTTTGAACTGCCACATTAATTACAATGCCTGTGATAGTGAGTACTCGTCCTTGCTAGTTGTCTTGCGTGCTTACTGGTTTTGTGCCCGGACTGCATTAATTCCACTTCCATACTCTGCCATTTCCCCACCACCACTTTGCCACTTGACATGTCATATCACATCCAATATTGGAGAGGAGGTCCGCCACTGCATTGGCACCTCTCCTGACATGGGAGACCCGAAAATCCTCAAAGGAGGCGAGTTTTTCTCGTATTATCTCCACCCAATGAGATAGTTTCCACGAGGGGGTGTTACCCTTCGCTATTGTGTTGATCACCACTTGGGAATCCCCTTCCAGGTGCACTTTTGGTACTTTCATGTTTATGGCCAGTTTCATGGCCATTAGTGCCGCCTGTGCTTCAGCTTCGTTATTTGTCCCATTCTGAAGTCATCGAGCCCCCTTGAATAGGATGACCCCTTTATCATTTCTTGCGACTACTCCCACTCCTGAGATTCCCAAGTTTCCTCTAGAAGCCCCGTCAAAGTTTATTTTAATCTAGTCCTTAGTAGGAGGTTCCCATTTGACCTCTTCTTTTGCTACTTTTGAAAGGGGATAAACCCTCTGGGACCCATTAACGGGAAATATTAATATTATTATTTAATATTATTTTATTAATTTTATCTATAATTTATAAATATTATAATGTTTGAAAAATAATTATATTATATTATTTTAATTTTATTTATTTTATATTATTTATAAATATTATAATGTTCTATTTTATTTATTTCCTTTTTTTTTTTTATCGATAACAATTTAATATATATTGCTTAAAATAGAAAAGTTTTACATCCGAAGAGCAGATAGACATTCTAACAAACTATGGGGTCACGCCCCTATTACAACAAGGAACCCGACAAGACACCATCCCACCATGGCCAACAGCCACAAAAAGGCCACTTATAGACACAAAAAGAAAACACACCAAAGAGGCCCCTAATGTCCCACAGAACCTATCAACTAAACCACCCCAAAGCCTCTTCTCTTGAAAAATTGGGGATACCCCTACTGGGTCCTGCCTCCTGCGACACACTCCCTCCACCTAGCACTGTTCCTGGCCTGCTACCACACAGAGACCCACGCTCCACCACCTTTGTCTATTTCTTTGGAATCTGGTAACGAACCAAAGGCCTCCCATCCGCATCCAGAGGGGCCTCAAACCGAATGGGGGTCACCTTGCCACGTATCTTCACTTGTTCAGTCGGCCCCAGTTTGAGCACAAAATCCACAATCTGGCCCCAACCTATCCTTGCATCTTCCACCTGCAGTGCAACCAGCCGGGAAGCTGACCAGATGACAAAGGGCTGCAGCGCCCCCACATCCACCCCAATCCTCCTCCGCGAGCCTTCCACCAACTTCAGCCCCTCGCCAATGACAACACGGGCCACCACTTCTTGCAAGCCACCCGCCCATTTGGGTCTCAACACCAGGGAAGAAACGTGTTGCACTTCCTCCACCGACTTTCCCATCTGCAAGGCCAGAGCAGCAAAAAGCGACGAAATTTCAAGGTTTGTTCTCGGCCACTAATCTAGAGTCAGGAATTCTTCTCCAAACAACAACCTCATAGCCCCCTAGAAGTCTTCACTATCCACTCTGAAGACATTTGTCAGCCTAATCCTCGAGATCAGCCCACGAAACGCAGGCAATTTCCCATCTGATGACAATGAAAAATTTGCTTCCATCCTTTCTCGCTACTGCACAAAAGAAACCTGAACACACCACCAACCACCAAGCAACCACCACAAAATGCCAGGAAACGAAATACAAAAGCCTTTAAAAGGCACCACCATCACATGTCATGATTACTCCACACGCTTTGTAGAAAACTAAGCATCCTTGCCAGTCACTCACATCGATCACCTCCATCATCATCCATCACTGCAAGGCCACTTGCAAAAACATCGTAGATCACACTCTACGAGGATCTTTAATTCCCACAGAACCATGGCTTCAAAAGGTCACTTCAATACGAGCTCGAGTTCACTTTTCTATGATAAGCCATCTTACCAAGTTCAAAATCGAGAGGACTAAGATTTCTAAAGTCCTCGAACAAACTATAATTATTTTCCAAGGAGCCATTCGCTTCCACATTTGAAAGTTTGTCACCTTCCAAGTTTGCTTCCGGAGGACATGAGTCACCTTAAAATCTTCAAAACCGCCCAACAGAAGTTGCATTCTTTGAACCTACTTGTCTAAGTGTCACGCCTCCATTCAACCTCGAGCTATCCCGTTCACCACAACCTGAGAGTCTCCTTCCAAATGGAGTTTCTTCACTCCCAGTTTCCCACCCATTAGGATAGCTTCTAACGTTGCTTGACACTCAGCAACATTGTTCGACCCATCCACCAATCTTTTAGCACCAATGGCCAGAGTGTTGGCCCAATCATCTCAAGAAATCACCCCAACACCAGAAACCCTTGGGTTGCCCCTCGATGCACCATCAAAATTAATCTTAATCCACCCCTTTTCTGGCGGAGTCCACTCAGGGATTGATTGGGCCTAACTCTGAAGATTAGCCCTTAGATGCCCATTAACAGGCCTGAACTTAACCAAAGGCTAGTTCAACAAAAAACCAGCATCAAACTGAGTGAAAGGGACCTTTGCTAAGTTCACATGAAAGGCAGCATTAGAAACCAATTCTGAAATGGCCCTCTCCAATCTGATCAAAAAGTGCTGCCTATTTTTCGCTTTTCCTTCAAACACTCTACGATTTTGTTCCTTCCAAAGTTCCCATAAAACGGTAGAGGGCAAAATCTTCCATATGGCGGCAAAGACAGAAGGCTTACCCAATACCAACCAAGAATCCAACCAATCACTCAAGTTCCCTGCCATGGGGCCCTTCCAATTCAATCTCTGCAATCCAAAAAGCCATGCTTCCTGGGCAAACTAGCAGGAGGTGGTTTACATCTTCCTTCGCCTTTTCATAGAGCACACAACGGAATGGACCAGCAAACCCCATTTTCCTCAAGCGATCTCCTGAAAGAATCCACCTATTTCTAGCAAGCCAGGAAAAAGCCCCCGCTTTTGGTAGACAAACATTATTCCAGCACACCTTAGTTTCCCATTCCTTCGTCTTGCCTTCACTCTCCAAAAGAGAGACCCCCACTTTCATAGAGTAGTTGCCACTCTTGGCGCCACACCAGACTATTTCATCCTCCTCCCTCGAAAATGAAACTTCTCGGTTTTCCAGGATCTTTCTCAAATATCTTTCCTCCTCCACCCCCAAATTTAGCTCCCGAGGGTCTTTCCAATTCCAACGCTGACCCAAAAAGGGCATATCTTGCGACAAAAAATCGCTCACCTTTGAGCCCCAAACTTGACCAGTCTTTAAAATGATTTGCTGGGGGGCTTGAGACTCTAGAGATGGATGTCCATCCTAGGAATCCTGCCAAAAGCTCGCCTTACACCCATCACCAATACGCCAAGATAGATGATTTGTGATCAGGCTCCTACAACTCACCAAAAAGTTCCACAAAGCAGACCCTCTCAGGGGGTTTTCAACCGTTAGAATCCTTTCCTTTTCCCTACTATCCAAATATTTAGCTTGTAAAATACTGACCCACCTCTGCTCCGGTTTACTGTACATTTGCCACACCAACTTAGCCCCCATGGCCTCATTAATAAGTCTCCAATCACGGAGCCCCACCCTTCCACCTCCCTCCTTTGGGTTTACACACTCTATCCCAAGCCATAAGCGGAATTTTGTCTTGTTCTTGATTTCCATTCCACAAAAAATTTCTCATCTTCTATTGCATATTCTTAATGATCGAACCTAGAAGTTTAAAACAGGCCATAGGGAAGATCGGCATATCCGAGACAACTGACTTCAGCATCAGAAGATGACCAGCCAAGGAAAGCCACTTTCTCTTCCATCCCTCCATCTTTGCTTTGCAGCCATCTAGCAACCCTTTCCAGATGTCTGACTTACTTGCTCCAGAAAACAACGGCATACCAAGAAACTTACCAGGCAATTGTCCAATCTTTATCCCAAATAATCTAGCAATAGCTCTCTGGGACCAACATTCCGTGTGGAAGAAAAATATCTCTAATTTGAGCCAATTAATTTCTTGACCAGTGGCCCAACTAAAGCTGTTCAATACTTTCTTCGTAACCGAAGCCTCGTGCATAGAAGCTACACCGAAAAGATAGGTGTCATTAGCAAATTGAGAATGAGTTGTGGAGTCCACCCCTCGAGCAATCTCAATGCCCTTCCACATCCCTTGAGTTCTCTTGTGAGAAATCGACCTTCCAAGAACTTCAGCCAACAAAATAAATAGAAAGGGAGATATTGGATCCCCTTTCCGAATACCCTGAGACATCAAAAAGAAACCTTGAGGGCTGCCATTAACTAAAATCGAAGCTGAGAATTGCATAATCATACTAGAAATCCACTTAATCCAACACTTACCAAACCCAAACCTTACAAGCACAACCACCAAGAATGACCTATCCACTCTATCGTAGGCTTTTTGAATGTCAAGCTTTAGGATCATTCTTCTCTATCTGCCCTTCATTGCCGTGTGGATTGCCTCATGGGCCACAATCACCCCATCCACAATGTTCCTTCTAGGAGTAAAACCACTTTGTTCACAAGATATCAACTTACCTAAAATTAACTTAAGTCTATTAGCAGCAACTTTTGTGATGATCTTGTAGATGGTGTTGCACAATGAAATAGGACGGAAATACTCCATCCCTTCTAGCTTGGCCTTCTTTGGGATCAATGCCACTAGAGTGCAATTGAATTCCTTCAAGACAAAGCCTCTGGACCTTGACTCTTCAACCACAACTAACAAATCCTCACCAAGCACATCCCAAAAAAGCTGAAAAAAGGACGCTTGGAACCCATCTGGTCCTGGTGCTTTCTCCCCTCCTAACCCAAAAATAGTAGATTTGACTTCCTTCAATGAAACCGGTTCCTCAAGCATGATATTGTCTTCCCTTGAGACTAAGGGAGGTATTAACCCCAGAAGCTCGGCCCGCAAGCTTGACTAAGCTACTCCACTTCTCCTCCACAGATTTTTGAAAAAGGCAACAACCTCTTTGCATATGCAATCTGAGTCATCAATGATTGTACCATCCGCAAGTCGCGGGGAGAGAATTCTATTAGGACTTCGCCTTGCTTTCACCGAATTGTGGAAGAATTTCGTGTTTCTATCACCTGCTTAAAGCCAGTTTTCTCGCGACTTCTATTTCCAAAAAATCTCCTCCTTCTGCAAAATTTCTCCATATTTGCTAAGCAGATCTTTCTGCGTGAGGAAGTCCACTTCATCCATCCCTTCTGCCAAGACCTTCGCATTCAAAGCCCCCAAATCTCCTTCTAGCCTTCTCTTTTCATCGAAGATATTGCCAAACACCTCCTTGTTCCATGATTTTAACTTTTGCTTCACAAAGCTAAGCTTCTTGAAAAACTGAAAGGCCAAGCAACCTTCCACCACTGGGGCCTCCTTCCACCACTCAGCAATGCAATCTCTAAAACCTGGTTCTCTTATCCACATCTTTTCCACCTTGAAAGGACACCGAATTGGTATTTCGTCTTTCTGCACAACCAAAGAGACCAAGAAATGATTTGATCTCGAAATAGCTAATACCTCAGCCTTGAAGATAAAAGGGGATAAATTCCAATCCCCTGCCAAGAAGAATCTATCTAGTTTCTCCACTATATTGGAGAAGCCCCTTCGTCTGTTAGTCCATGTAAAATTCCCTCCTTTAGCTGCCACTTCAAACAGAGCATTAGCATTAACAAAAGAATGAAAGTTTGATTGCGACCTGCCCAACCTCCTCACCCCTCCATGTTTATCTGAGAAAGAAAGGGTGGCATTGAAGTCCCCAGCAACAATAGCTAAAGACGGCCTCACTTCCTCTAAACGCTTAGAAATATCCTCCCATGATCTACACTTATCCACAACCAAAGTCGGCCCATAGACATTAAAAAGAAAACAAGAAAAATTCATGGTCTTCGAGTTCACCTTTACCATCTGCCAATGTTTAGAGCATGAAACAACATCCACTTGAACATCCAATGGATTCCACATAATGCCAAGCCCACCTGATGCCCCTTCTGAATCCACAAAAGATGCAGACCACCACTACCTTACCCCAAAACTACAAGCAACAACATCACGACCCAACTTTGTTTCCTGAATGCAAATAACTTCTGACTTAGCCTGATCAAAACCTCTTTTGATCAGACGTCTCTTGTCAGGGGCATTGCAGCCCCTGACATTCTAGGTTAGGAACTTCATTGTTGTCCAGGAGAGAATAAGTCTCTCCTGAATCTAAGTAGCATTGTCTGGCCCTTCACGTTGTCTACTTCCTCGAGCAACTTCTGCCTATTCTTCCTACCTCTCAAATTCCCTTTGGCCTTAGTGGGATTTGATTTGGTCTGTTTAATGGTCCTAACCTCTTTCTCTCCTATCTCTGCAAACAATCCCAAAGAATCATCACTAAATTCATCTTCCTCCTCAGACTCCAGCTCTGCTGATAATCCATTCGCCTTGCCTGGAGACATGTGGATGTCCTTGTAACTAATTGGTTTTCCATCCACACTCCCATCCAAATCATCTGAAACAAACAGGGACTTTGCAATCAAACTCGTCCCCTGCCCCTTCAGCTCATCCGTTGAGGTGTTGTAGAACCTATGCTGAGTTGGAAAACCCCCACCAACTGCACAATCCTTTAAAACGGGCCCAAGAGCTCCTTCCACTGACTTTCCTTCTAGATGAGAATAGACACCCCCATCACTACCAAAATAATCTTGACCCACACTCTCCCCAACCAGACATTCTGCCTGAATCTGAGAATGCTCTACACCAAACTCACCCAAACCGCCAAACACAATTTCAGTAGACTTTTCTCCAATCAAACCAGAGGCCTTCTACGACATTTCTTGACCTGGACAAGAGTCACCTGGTACTCCCATCCCCTCTGGAATATCTGAGCCATGCTGAAGAACCCCAACCCTAGCAACCTCCAAAACAGAACTCAGATTAGTCTCAGGGATGCCCATGCTTTGGTCTGAGGCTATGCCTGCTAACAACTGCACCTCCAACACATGATCTACCCTTCCTTTCCCCTTCTGCCCAGACAAACAATCACGACCCTTGTAACCCCATTCTTTGCAGGACTTACATTTGACCATGATTTCTTCTACTTCTATTTCTTGCCTCCATACACCCTTTGGAGATCTAATCTCAATAACCTTCAGGAGCCCTAGATGAGGCTTCCACATAACACAAATTCAGGCATACATGCATGAATTAAGTTTGTCGACCGCTTCATCCGACTTGATGAATCTCCCTAGCTTCTCACCTATACTCTTAAAAACTTCCTCCTTCCAGTATTCATGCGGGAGATTGTACAACCTTATCCAAACAGGAATTTCCTCAATAGTGGCTTGTCTAGGGTCAAAATTAGGGGTCTAATCCTTAATGAAAAAACCTACTCCCGACATCAAAAAAGGCCTCGAATCCAACAATGCATTCTTCTCCTCCACTGACCCAACAATGATAAGAAAAAACCCATTTGTTAGGGTTTGATTTCAAAGTGACTCCCCCATTCTTCATTGACCTAGTTTCTCACCCTAGGGAAAGCTGGCCAATCACCTCCCCACTTCATGAAGAATTCTCTATCACGCAAGGCTTGTACCAATTCCTTCCAAGCCTTTGAGTCGATGCAATTGCTTACTGACCACTTCTCAGACATTGCTGGTATCCTGCCGATGGAAGGATCTTTGGGGGGTTCCTAAAACAACGTCTTCAACCTTTCCTCCATCTGTTTCTTGCTCCACTTCAGGAGATTTAGATACCGTGAGTGACCCCATTTGGTTTTGTCTTTTAAACGGGAATCTTTTATTCCCCCAACTAGAAACCTCCCTTCTCCTCCTTCCTATTTCCTGCCAGTGCCACTGATTTGAACGTGGTGGGCGCCATGGCCGCTGATTTTCCCTCTGTATGTGATCGTGTTCCCATCCTCGCGACTGAACAACACCTCTGCCTGTAAACCCTAGCTTCCTCCTACGCTCTGCCATTTCTTTAAGGGTTTGAACCAAGGATGTATTTATTTGCTTATTTTTATTTTAATTAAAAACAAAAAAATAAATGTTTCAATTTTATCTATTTTTTATTTTAATTTTAATTTCATTTTTTTTGTAAAAGGGGGGGAGGGGATCTCGCAGCCTCCCCTCCCCCTTCTCTTCGGACACAACTATTCTGGCTCCAAAATGTTATATTCGTACATCATGTTATATGACATTCATGAAAATCATAGTTGTTAATCGTGTTATCAATGGTCAATAACATGTGAATGTCATATAACATGACGTACAAGCGAACAACAGGCGATGGGAAACCGATAGGCTGTGGGGGCACAATTTTTGAGGGCATCCTTTTCAAGAATGCATGAATGCACATGTAGGGATCGCTAAAAGGTAGTCTTAAGGGCTATGCAGGTAGGGGCCATCTGTTGCCTGCATAGCCGATGCCAAAAATAGAAGACTCGGTCAAATACCACTTAGTGGCATAATCAAAGAAAGTCGAGTTAAATTCAATAGCCATTCAAAATTCTATTTTGTATGTTAACGAAGGCTGAGTAAAATATGGAGAGGGGGCGACCACCAAGCAATGTGGTGCACCCCACTCATGTCAAAGATGGTTTATCCCAGGCGCACCATGGGTATTCATACCAAATAAATCACCCTCCATCTTTGAGCATGTGGCCATTGACTTGGTCAAACCACTTTTTCCATAGCCAATAAACAAGTTTGTTGGGATAGGTGGGGTTTGAATGCAGATTAAATCATTGAAATGCATACCCCCAAGTGAGAAATGTGGTAGGATCAACCCCTCCATGGGCCCTTAAATAAGGGGGTTAGTATATATTAGATATAGAATTTGGTTGCTAAATAAATGTTATTCATAATTATATTAATTATTTGGTTTTAAAAACCAATTTTATTTTTACTTATTCTCCTACCAAGTTTGAGGAGGAGATTAAGAAGGGGTAATTATTGAAAGGGGATTATTTAGTTGGTTATTAAATAACTTTTTTGATGAATAGGCTTTCCATATTAATTAAAAATATTAAAGAACATATTCACAAAAAAAGGCCGGGGGATACAAGATCACCCCACGAGAGTCACACGGCCAGCGGCTGGAAACAAAAAAAAACAAGCTATTCATCAAAAAACATCCTCAAGCAGCCAAAGTAGTGGTAGCTGAGGGAGGAGGATCAAGATCATCTTTCTTGCCCCAAACATTAGTGGGGCCAGGATTCAGGTCCGACATGGACCACCCATCTTCAGGATCTTTCTCAATTTCTCTTTCCTCCTGCCTAGGAGGTGAGATCGCCAGGGCCAGGCAAGGAAATTTGGAAGTGGTGTAAGAGGGCCACCCAAAATCATCACCAGTGGGAGGAGCAAAAGTCACAGGAGCAGCAGAGGGCCACTCTGAGGCAGAGCCATGACGCAACGGAGAAGTCGAGCAGTGTCTCCAAGCATCATCTCTCTCGCCCGAGGGGTAGTGGGGAGGCTGGGACAGCGGGGTTCGAGAGTAGCGAGCAGAGTAGTTGTGATTGCGACGACGGCTATGGGGCGGAGTACGATCGACAAAGATAGAATCTGGCGGCACTCTAGCAACAACACAAGGGACATTGCCCCAATGCTGGAGAATCTCTTGAAGGTGGCCCACCTCAAGGGCCACCTTGTCAGCTTGAACCTAAATATGCATTAATACATTGTTACAAATGCGAGCTTTAGCATAAAGCAAGACATTAATATCCAAACAGTTGTGAGAAAAAATAACTACACTCCTATCCTTCCAAAGAGTGAATAGGATCTCCATTTTGAAAGCATGCCAAATCTAGGAAAATTTAAAGGGGATTCTAGGTGAATCACCCAAAAGAGCCATATGCCAAGAAAATGTCTCAAGCCAAAAAGGCCAAAATAAATCATGAATCCAGCTCCAATACTATTGAGCCCTTCTACATAACCAAAAAATGTGCATAACAGTTTCTGGGTGACCACAAAAAGGGCATCGAGGATCAGGAACCCCCAAATGCTTAAGTCTAGAACCAAAAGGCAACCCTTGGAAGAGTACACACCAAGCAAAGTGTGCAATCTTGGGTTCAATGGTGGCAAACCAGACAATAAGAAACCTGAATCTCCAGGATCGTTGATTGAGAATATGGACCATAGGCAAATGAGGAACCAACCAGAGATAACCCATTTTGGGTTTGTAGTTGGTGAACGGAGTCCAAGGATACCATTTCCAGTCTTTCCACCAAGGTCTGGCAGACCAAATGTCAAGCTTATGGAGTAAATTTGAGGGTAAGATCGAGACTAGAAGATCATAAGTTTGTTGATCTAGTTGAGACAGGGAAACTAGACTTGGAGGTTTTCCCATGACCGGAGGCTCATAGAAGCTCTGGAAAATAGATCCTTAGGTGTTCTAATGTCGTGTTTATGAATACGCAGAGCACTGACACCCTAGATTTTGGCCAGTGGTAACCCTTGCACCTAAAAAAGAGGTGACCACTAGAGCTTGTGTTGATTCATGGATAACCTGTCCCGAAAGCCATTGACGACCCATCAAAGCTAAGGCTTGATAGCTTCCCAAGCACGCCAGATTCTTTTAACCACAAAAGTACCTTGGATCTGAACATGGTCTTTCATAGTGAGCGGGGTTTGCAAGCCAATCCCCTTCCAAGCTGGCCTTTTGGTAGGAAAGCCTGAAGAAATGCAATGTTGAAGAAGAGTTTTCCAGGCCTCGTCGCTAGATAAGGCTCTGATAATCCATTTAACACATAAGGTGAGCCCTTGGTTCTGGGTAGAAATAAGGCCGAGCACTCTAGATTCCTTGGGAAGACAACATTATTCCCAAGAAACCCTATGGAAACCATGATGGTCAGACCTAGAGGCCCAAAGAAAGGCCCGCAGAAGCCTTTCCAGCTTCACGTAAGAGGCCTTAGAAGGAGCCCAACACGAGGATTAGTAGACATGGGTGGTGGCCAACACTTTGGTGAAAACTTGGAATTTACCAGCCAAAGAAAGAGGCTTGGTGATCCAGTAGGCAAGCTTTTTCTCAATCCTGGCTAAAACCGCATTCCAAAGATCCGAAGGCGAAAGGAATGCCCAGAAAGTGAAAAATTTTGCCACGTTGAAGCCATTTCCAGTCATACTAGAGGATCCAAGGTGGAGCGGGAAGAAAAGATTGCCTATAACATTGCGTCTTGTGCCATTGAATGGCCAAACCAGAAGCCAAGCAAAAGGTGTTCAAACACTGAAGAGCGGCCTACACATTAACTTCGTCCTCAATGAGAGTGAGAAAGGAATCATCCAAAAAGTGACCATTGACAAGTTGGGAAGGTGACTCAGGCAGGGAGATACCACAGACACGCCCAACAGAGATATCATTAGCAAGTAAGTAACCAAACCCTTCTATTGCAATAACATATAAAGCAGGAGCCAGAGGACATCCCTGGCGAATGGATGTGAAAAAGCCAAAAGCCTCAAATTGTCACCCATTAATGGTGATGCAAGCCGAGGCATCTCTGAATAACATCTGGACAGACTGGATGAATTGGGGACCAAATCCAAGGGCTTTGAGCATAGCTAAGATAAAAGGCCACTCAATGCGATCATATGCTTTTGCGAAGTCAATCTTAAGAAAGATTGCTCGCTGTTGAGAGCATCTAGCCCAGTCCATCCCTTCCTAAACGACAATAATATTGTCTAGAATAAACCTGGATTTAATAAAACCAGTTTGTTCTGGATGAACAAAAAGAGGCAGGAGATGATGAATCTTGAGAGCCAAGGCTTTGGCAATAATCTTATAAGAGACATTGATCAAGGTAATAGGCCACCAATTGCAAATGTGCTCTGGATCCCCAGCCTTAGGGATAAATTTTATGTTGCCTCAGTTAATAATTTTCCCCAGGGATCAGGAATGAAAAGGTTCCAGATAGATCTCATGGAGGTCAGAACCAATAAAAGGCCAAAGAGATTTTTAGAATTCACTGGGGAAGCCATCACAACTCAGGGGGCTTTGTCATCTACCATAGAAAAAGTGACTTCCTTGAGATCATCAAAAGTCGGTAAGAGATCATAAAAGGCTTGTTGAGAATTGAAAAGTTGTTTGGGAACAATGGCTAAGCAGTCTTGCAAAGCTTGGGTTCTAGTCGAAGAGTCTCCCTATGTTGTGAACACCTTCTCATAATGATAGATAAAGGCTTGCAATATGTTTGACAATTCAGTGAGAAGAGCCTACCCCTCTTTGATTTTCTTGATCTCTACAGAGGTATGATGAGCACGTAGAGCTAGGAAGAATTCATTAGAGGCCCTATCACCCACCTTGAGCCAGTGTAACCTGGCTTTGATTTGAGCTCCTCTGTCTAATTGGCTATCAACAACTTGTTTCTGATGGCGAAGTTGGGCTAAACGAAGTTGCAGGGTAGAATCAAAAGGATTCAAGGCCAGAGCTTTTGTGGCAGCACAGAGAGCTTTGGTGGTCACATCATAAGACCGCCTACGGTATATGGTGAGTTGTCTACCATAAATGCACAAAAACCTTGCAGTGCGGGTGATGGCATCATGCCACCACACAATCCAACCATTGTGATGATGGGGCCTTGGCTCTAAATTCCAAACCCTTTGAATGTGGGCCATCGTGGTTTGATGGTGCAGGAGAGACGTGTTGAGGTGTAACTGCATTTTGGAATGATGTTGGCTATCTCTCTACCATTCAATGCTAAACTTTATGGGGAAGTGGTCGGATAACGTCACATCAACAACAAGAGTGGCGTGAAGATCATGATCTTCAGAAAAGGAGAAAAAAGATTACGCAAATATCATAACATGATCAAGCCTTTTAAGAATTTTGTCAAAGCCAACTCTAGAATTAGACCAAGTGTGCCAGACCCCACCAGGGTGGCGGCGGTTGGTGTTGGGGTCAAAAAGACCCAATTTATTGCGCATATAGTACCAGGCTTCTCGCTCACTAGCTGTCTAGTGAAAAGGAAAAAATCCGTCCTTATAAGATGCCACCTCAACCATATTGAAGTCCCCACACACGACCCAAGTGGCAGGTGGCAGATTGTCTGCAATCCATTGCCAGAGGTATGATCTATCAACCGAGTCATTGGGAGCATAAACATTAACAATCACAACAGAATGATTATCAATTGACAGCAAAACCTAGACAATGCACTGCATGGGATCAAAGCCATGAGAGATGACTGTAGAGCACCATTGAGGTGAAATGAGAGTAACAACACCTCGACCAACTTCATGCTGGGAGGCAAAAAAAAGGTTAGCCGGCCAAATAACACGGCATGCAACATTGAGCATGAAGCCTGCAATTTTGACTTCCTAGAGGCAAAGAACATCCAAGCCTACAACACGTTGACAAACATCTCGGATGAAATATTTTCTGGAGAGGTCTATGAGACCTTGAACATTCCATGAGATATAATTCATGACAAAACCAGCATATCTTCCTCATCCCCAAGAGAGGAGAAGCTATTGCACAAAAAATTTGGGTCCCCCCTGGAGATAAGTCGTCATTTTTTTGAACCACCATCTACAATCTCAGCACGCCCAGAAGGGCTACAAGAGTGGCATAGAGAGTGTGAAGCAACAATCACAGACATAGCCTGAGGAGTGTGCACCCAAGAAGGCCGAGCAACACCCTCAAAAGAGGCCTTCCCTTGCTGGTCAGGGTTTGAAACTGAAGTAGAAATTGCTTGGGAAGACGGAGACTGCGAAGGAGGATCTGTCGTCGGTTGAGAACTGGAACCGACGGGAGTCTTTTGGGCCGAAGCCGTAGAGTTTTTTACCTTTATGAATAATAGTGGTACATTCATCCTTCTTAGCTCCCTCCATAGGTCGAGAGCCAAACTCCTTAACAGGGGGTTTTATTTTCGGAGTAGCCAAGGGACAATCCCTGATCTTGTGTTCCGCTGACTAGCACCGATAACAAGTGTTGGGTAGGTTCAAATAAAGCACCTTTTGGGTGAATGTGTTGCCTCCCAATTGGATATCAATAGTTTCTTTTAGGTCATGAGAAAGGTCACCCTCAACACACACCCTCTTTTGAGGATGAGCATTAAAAAATGGTCTGGCTCAAGGCAAACAACTTTGCCAACAGACTGAGCATGTTGGAATATGAGCAAAGTTTGATGACATGATGATATTGTATGTTGTCATTGATGTCAATATGCTAAAGTATGAACTCGTATATTGAAGCAAGCAAACTGGAAAGAGAATCGGTATGATGATGTGAACGGGTATATGCGAAAAGGTGAACCGGTATGTTGGAATGTGAATCGATATATGCAAAGTTGCAAAGTTTGTATCGGGGTTTAATTTGGTATGACTACCAGTTGGTAGTCTTGGCTTCAGGGTTTTTGGTTGATGCATTCCAAGTCTGTGTGATTCGATCAACGACATCCTAGTGATGAAGATCAGATCATGTTGCCATGTCAGCCTTGTGCGTGTGAAGAATTTCCTTGAGGATCTTGAATGAAGAAGATTGATTCTATCTACCTCAGGAATGTGCGAAGTCTCAGTAAATGGTGGAGAGCACGTGATGGATTATCAGCTTCCAGAAGCGGCGAAGAATGAACGATGGAGAATGTCTTGAGATTTGTTCAAGATTGTTTTACCCTATGTAATGTGTTTAAAAGGTCAGGATTTGACCGATTCTATTGATAACCTAGATGCTTAAGGGTTTAGGGTTTATGCAACTGACCTAATTGTTGTCTATAAGATCAATGATGTTTGTTGTTGTAAAGTTGTTGGCAAATGAATGTGTGTAAAGTGATTCTTTCTAGACCGATGCAGTGAGTAGAGATCTGCAGAGTGTGATTGCAGATGCAAAGGAAATAAAGTGGATCTGCCTTGGCATTAAGTGTTGTTATTAGATCAGTGTATTACCTGTTGACTTCTAACCATTTCAGCAGTTGGAAAATCCCTTTACCGGGTAGCTTTAACAGACTTTTTGTAAATCCTTTAACAGGGTGACTCAAAGTCATTGAGTTCTTGAAATCCTCTTACAAGGTAACCTTTAACAGGGTTTTAACCTCTAACCGAGTATTTAGCCATCCCTTAACCAGGTGATCCCTAGCAGGATTGGTTCCTAGCAGAACCTGTTGTAAAGTCTTTAACAGGACGATGCTCCTAATAGAGCAAACTTGAGAAGAGTTCAAGAACAACTTGTGGGTATTCATCCCCATTGTGGTTTTTCCGAGCTGGGTTTCCACGTGAAAAATCAATGTGTTATGTGTGATGCTTTTTCATGTGATGTTTTAGTGTTTTCTGTTAAGCAGTAATGCAAGTTGATCCAGTGGTCAATATATTTCTGATGTATTACTTGTTTAAGCATATGGGTGAAGTGGAGATGAGATATTAGGTTTTGTGAAGATCTAGATGTTACCGGTTTATGCCCTTCACATTCACTGTGTTTTACCAGTATTGTCTTGGTTCAGATCGGTGATGTTGTTTACTAGTTAATACAGTCTTTGTTGTTTAAATTGTTAAAGAAGCTTTTGTCTATACTGATTCACCCCCCCCTCTCAATATTTGTTGAGTATTTACTATTCATCATTATTCATCAGAGCAATGGTTTGCATGAAAGGCCAACAAGGCAAAGGAAGACTAGGGAACTCAACCCAGACTAGAACCCATAATTTTTTGTCATCTGAGACAGAAACGTCATGAGACCATCGCTGAAAAACCATGAGGGAAGACCTAATATTCCAAGGCCCATGGGAGAGAATAGCCTCTACATGGGAAGGGTTTGAAAAGCGGAACAAAAAAAAAAAATTCATGAGGCTTTGGATGCCATCAAGCCGAACTCCATGAGGAGACCAGGCTTTGGCAACCCAATCATGAAGCATGCTTTCAGGAGGGATCCTACTCACAAAATATCCTATCAAAGTAAATTTTTCAAGCCAATCACAGGAATTATCAAAATCCTGAACAAGAAGTACAACATCAGGCAAGGACATACCTCATGAAAAACTTTCAGAACAAATTTGCGAGGGCGTTTGTTCGGGGGCGCCATGAGGGTCCGTTTTAGCTACTCTAGCACCAACATCAACTGCTGGGCTAAAGTTGGTCGGAGCCATAATAAACACAAAAATCCTGCAGTAAATGCAATCTGAAACAAGCAAGACGTAATACACAACCTCAAACCCTAGCAGAGATTAGGCAACTACCATTTTTCAATCTTATTAAATAACTTTGAGTTGATTAGGGGATCTATTTTAATATTTCAATTATGTTTTTAATAGAGATAAATAACTTTTGGTTATTAGTTGGTTATGGGGATTAAATTGCCCTCATTTTTGGAAGGAAAGGATAATTTAAAAATGAGAATTATTCTCTCTTGAGAGGTTATAAATAGAATAGCCTTGGGTTTTAAAAGAGACTTTTGGGAGTCTTTTTCTTTGTGAAGTTTGCAAAAGATATTTTATTTTTATAAAGTCTTGAGGGAGAGAGGATTTCTCTTTCCTATTGAGAAGAATTTTTTGAAGAGGGTTTTATTTTGTGATTTTCTTGTTTGAATACTCGAGAAAACTATTGTAAAGGAGATTTCGAGGAAGGGCTCCGAGACTCTCATTCTTTATCCTTCATCGGTCTCCAAAGAAATCAAGCATGTTCTATGTTTTGCTTGATAGATTAATTATTGTACTTGTAATGTCTACTTTTGGAATGTGAGGATAGTCATGTTTTTATGAAGATTCTCATTTTTTAAATGAATACCATTGTAATTAAACTCAATATGAGTTTTTTTTTATCGATAATATAGGATTTTATTAATATAGAAAGGAAATTACATTTTCAAAAAGAAACAACTTTTGTCCAAAACCACCAAACCATCCCACCTCCAAACCACTAACATAGACAAAACCACCCACCCAGATACATACCGTCTCCAAAAAATCTCCTATACCAAATAACAAAAACAT
The DNA here is from genome assembly GCF_030272615.1 of Cryptomeria japonica. Classification (NCBI taxonomy): domain Eukaryota; kingdom Viridiplantae; phylum Streptophyta; class Pinopsida; order Cupressales; family Cupressaceae; genus Cryptomeria; species Cryptomeria japonica. The sequence goes on along the minus strand of NC_081407.1, from coordinate 32,312,907 downwards.
ATAATCGATATAGCCTGAAACAAAAAACATAGTCACTAAATAGGAAAGGGAATCATCTCCCTAGCAATGACACACAACCAAAAGCAAATTACGCACAACTACCCAAGATGATTGTCAGGGTATCAGTCTTGTTCTCCCTCTCCGCCTTCCTGTGTCCAGTCTTTGGGCGTAGCCTTCGGCTGCTCACATTCTCGTCCCTTGCAACCTCGCAAGCCTGCCTAATCATCTCCTCCAATTCCATAATCTGGGCAAACATTTTTAAGGCCTCCCATCCTCTCCTCGTCGTCTCTTTGAAACTGGCCTTCATCTCTTCCCACCTCCTGAGAAAAGGAATTTACTTTCCCCTAAGTTCAGGATGGAAATCCATAATTCCTTCAGATACCTCAAACCCTCGACTCATTATATCCCACTCTAGCAGTGATTCCAAATTGTTGAGGTAGTCTACAGGTATGATTTCTTGCATCACCCTACAAACTTCCACACATGAGGAGTCCAATTCAAGCACCCACCCCATGATAAGAGAGTAAAAATCTGCCCTTGTGCAGTATCAGTGTCCAATCACCTCCACATCTTTGCCCAGAACGAGCTGCACACTCCTCAGCAACAAGGGGGTCTGACTAAAGAAACATGTTCTTCAATCGTCTCACTAAAACTGATCCAAAAAATGCAGTCAACAATTTAGTTGTTTTCAAGGTAAAGTTTGCCTCCATTGCACTGCAAAATAAAACCACCTTTCTTATCTAGTATAGACCACACTAGCATACCAAAAAACCATCAAACATAGCAGATAAAACACTTTTTCCCATTACCTCCATTAATGCATTCACCATAGGCTTTGCCACCACTACAGAAAATATCAGCATTAATTGCCAATATCACCCAAGCTAGCCTAAGCGCTCAGACAGAGAACTATGTGTCCTCCTTGCATACTTTGCATTAACTAACATGTATCGACCCATATAGACCGATTAAGCATGCCACTGGACAATGACATCATTACCTCCCCACCACCTCATCACACATTTATCCAATGCACACACCACATTGGATAACGCATCCACCACTGCATTCTCCCCTCTTCTAATGTGAGAAATTTGAAAGTCCTGGAAAAAAATTAGTTTTGAACAAATAATAGATATAAATTTATTTAATCTTTGGCTCAAGGATACACCTTTCACAATTGCATCCACCACCACTTTAGAGTCTCTCTCTAAATGTACTCTAAGAATATTCATGTTAGAAGCAAATTCCATTGCTAATAGAGCAACTTGTCCCTCCACTTCATTATTAGTCCTATCTTGCAATCTATGCACACCTTTGAAAGGATCTCCCCTTCCTTGTCACGAGCAAAACATCCCAAACCTGAGATGCCCAGGTTACCTCTTGCTACCCCATCCAATTTTATCTTGATCCAACCCTGCTCTGGCTTGGTCCACATCTCCTCATCTCGCCTAACCACCATATTCGAAGGATGAGCCCTTGAGAACCCATGAATGGGTCACTCAGTACGAGTTTTTTCGATAAGTAGTCGATTGTTCTTTTTTTTGGCAAGGGATGTCAATTGCAATTCTTGGAGCTCTAGAGAGACCAGTGTATCAAAGAATCCTAGCCAAGGAATTATCATTTTCTTGAACTCTATAAGATATGCATAGAAGGTAAATGTAAAATGAACTTAAGATGGACTAAGGGTAGTGACTATGTATTCTAGGTTGCAGTTGCAAAGGGAAAGTCCATACCATTAAGTATTTGTGTATGTAAGTGCCTTTTTATCTTTTTGGTCTTGTTTTTAATACTTACCAAACCCTAGGAAGAGAATAGTCTCCAAGTCGAGTAAGAGTTGAGTGAACAATGACTTTTATGAAAAATAAAAATTTGGCCAAAGTGTTGTATTGGTCACTGCATATGACAAGTTAGTTCACAAGTCTCGCTAGAACATAGATCATCCAAATTGGTCATACTTAGTTAGAAGATAGTTTATAGTAGTATGGTTGGATTGAGATATGTGGCACATGACACCAGTACTCAGGTGGCACCACATAGGCCCCCTTGTCTATACGCCTCGTGAAGGGTAGGGCCACTTCTAGTAGGAAGGTGTGCGAGAGAGCATTGGTCTGTGAGTGGAGGTGTAGTGCCTGAATGATGCTCTCCCTCTTGCAGTTGACTAGTCGAGGCTTGTGAGACAAATATAGTACTTTCCTAGCAGGTATATACAGTAAATTTTATTTATGTCATGTTTTGTATTATCATGATTTTCAATTTAATGAAAAAAGAAAACATTTGATTTCATAATGTATTCAAACAGAAATGTTTAACCATTTTATTTGAAATGATTTTATGCTTTGAAAAAAAAAACTATCATGCTTTTATTGCTTTAATGAAGTTTATCTTGTGTAAAAGTAAAAGTATTTATGTCCTAAAAGTTTAGGTTTCAGGGTTGTTACAAACTTGTAGAGAATTTTTTTATAGTTTTTTCAACAACATCAAATTTAGGCATAATTTTGGTAGCATTCCAATACCTACAAATTCATATGTTATAATACTATAACTTGAAGAACCCAATTTATAGTAAAAATAACAAACAAGAAAGCATAAATGGAAATATAGATCATTTGCTAGATCTACTAGAGGTATCCAGTGTCCAAGTTTGACTCCAAATTCTAACCCCCACCTAGATATTCCCACACATGGGCTAAAAATAGTAAATAAATAACGAATCTTATGTTCTAGTGTAGGTTTTTATTTCCTATTTGGTTATTTTATTCCTAGGTTTTTCCTAAGCTTAGAATTAAACTTGCTTAGGTTTTAATAATGTGAGTATTAGTGTGAGTGGGTGAAAAGTGTCAACATATTACGTGGGAGTTTCACTTGCCTATTTTAGGCTATTAAGGTTGACTCTTCTAATTGATCATATTTGCCACCTTTGCCCTCTCTCATTTTCTAAATATTCCCACCTCATAGCTAGTCTTTGATTTTATTTTTGTAGCTACTTTCTCTTGCATTCTGCTAATGCTATTTTACTTATTCATCTTTTTCATTTCTCTCTTAGAGACCAAATTTGTGTTGTTATTTTTTTTGAAAAAGGGGTAAAGATTTATTCAAAAATCATAGAATTACAAAGAACAGGCCATAGGCCCACTAAGACAACAATAAAAACTAAAAGAATCCTAAAAGAACCACCAACACCACCACTACAAAGTCCAGTGACCATAGCAATAGATTCGATCATCAAATTTGCAATGATAATACCTTTTCGGAAATCCCTCAGAAAGATGGCATTGCAATTACACCAAAAACTAGGCTCATCCGAAGCCTTGAAGGGCCTCAAAAATGAAAATGAAAATGAAAATGAAACAAACATAAAAGGGAAATTGAACCTACACCACTAGGTGCTCTTGCATCATCATGTCTTCTAGCATTAACCTGTCTAAAGTTTCAAGATAATCAAGAGGTAGACCATCCCTTCCACTTAAATCTCAACCATCAACATGCTCTGAAGCTCACTTGGCCAAACAATCAGCCACTCTATTCTACTCCCTGGGAATATGACAAAAAGAGATAAATTCCAATGTATTACACAGTTGTAAAATCTGTTTGACCACAGAAGCTAATTGCCAATTTACATCATTCAAATTATGTTTGTTCAACATGTCCACAACAATCTAAGAATCTGACTCACAAATAATCTTCCTCCATCCTAAAGAACAACCTCGCTCAACAACAATCTTAATAGATAGGGCCTCCATAAGATTGTTAGAGTGCTGCCCAATATAAATAGAGAAGAAAAAAAAATGCACAACCATCATCACCTCTACCTATACCTCCAATACTTGCATGTCCAGGATTTCGACGGGAAGAGTCATCTGTATTATTTTTTAAGATTCCCACAGGAGGGGGAATCCACCTTCCATCTCTACTTATCTGTTGCTTTGCATGTCGAGATCTATTTCCAGCAGCACAACCCATTTTAATGTTTTCCAATTGCAAATTCCTTACAATAGCATAATCACCTGAATCAACATCATTTTGAGATAAATTGCACTTAGCCAAGATTATCTCCAGAAGCCTATTAACTATCTTCTGCCAGAACTGAGGACTCCTTATATGTGAATCACAAAAGACCCTCTGATTCCTTTCCAGCCACAAATTTTAGATAATAAGGGTTGGCCTAATAGCCCAGGCCACTTGAAGAAAAGAGGTCTTTGCTGGGGGTCTGCCCAAGCTATCCCAAAATTCAATTAAGGAGGTAGCATGAAAACAAGCATGTTGTCAGGCCTCCCACCACTTGTGCCAAAGCTCCCTAGAGAAAGGGCAAAGAAAAAATAAGTGGGAGCAATCTTCCTCATTATGCATACAAAGATAACAGATAGATGGTCCCTGAAAGCCTCTCTTATGAAAATTCTCCCATGTGAGGCATTTCCTCTGAGCAACCAGCCATAAGAAGAAATTACATTTCGGCCAAGAGAAGCTATTCCAAACCTTCTTCCACCAGGGAACATCCGTTAGGCCATGCAATTGCCTATCAAGCTGAGCATAACCTTCAACAACAGAAAACTTGTCTTTTGGGTTAGGACCCCAAGCCAAAATATCTCTCTCCTTGAGGGAACTGCATAACCTACCCTCCAAGATATTAACCAATACCACATGATCTTCATCTGAGCCACCCAAGGGCCATTCAAGAGGATCCTTCCAACAAGTCACCTCAACCTGTCCAATGTGCCTAACCATTTTAAAATTCTCCACCTTAACCCATCCAACATCAGTAAAAATGTTACAAAGAGTTTAAAGCTGTGGATAACTAGACAAAATAGGAGGGTGACCATCCCAAGAGTCCTGCCAAAAAAGAGCTTTAGAGCCTCTATTACAAATCTAGAAAAGGCCATCTTTAATAAGTTGGGCACCTTTTTTAAGAGTATCTCAAATACAAGAGCCCCTGCCCAGTAAACTAAGACGAGGCACATCATGATCATTAGCACTAGGGAGATACTTGTGGGTTAAAATCTTGGCCTAGTCCTGATCCTGACTATTACACCACCTCCAATATAGCTTAGCCGCCAAGGCCTTGCTAACCAAAGCAATAGATCTGAGGCCAAGACCCCCAACATGTCTCGTTCTACAAATAGAGTCCCATTTAACTAAACTCCACTTAGAAGAAAGAAAACTACCAGACCAAATAAATTGACGAGAAAGAGCATCCAACTATCTCACAAAGCTGGAGGGGGGAGCCTGCACAAAGCACCTATAAATGGGAAGCGCTTGCACCACAGTCTTCAGAAGAATCACTCTTCCAACAGAGGATAACCACCTGTAAGTCCAATGATTAACCTTGCAATAAAATTTATCTAAAATTCCTTGCCAAAAATCTCTGCCCTGAACCTCCAAATCTAAAGGAATCCCGAGGTACAACAAAGGAAGGGACCTTGTCTGAAATTTGAGGATCCTAGCAATCCTATTCTAAATAAGCCGAGGGGTATTAAAGAAATATATGGATGATTTATCTTCATTAATTTTCTGACCTGTATAGATATCTAAAGCTCTCCTAAAATTCACTGTCTCATTGATTCTAGCCCTGCCCATCAAACCTGTGTCATCCACAAATTGGAGATGAGAGTAGGGAGGTAGAGCATTACTCCAACTCTAGCCTTGAATAAGACCATGTCTCACCTGGGAAGTGAGAAATCTTCCAAGACCTTTAGCCATGAGAATAAATAAATAGGGAGATAAAGGGTCCCCTTGCCGAAGTCCATGCGAAGCGCTAAACAATTCCAAGGAATCCCCATTAATAAGAACTGAGAAAGAGGTAGAAGTCACACAACTAAGAACCCAATTCACCCACTCTTCTCCAAAACCAAAAGCCAAAAGGATCTTCTGTAAGAAATCCCAACTCACCCTATCATAAGCTTTGGCCATGTCAAGTTTAATAAACATAGCCTTCTCCTTAGAGGAAGCCATCAAATGAATAGCCTCCATTACTATCACAACTCCATCAAGGATCTATCTTCCATCAATGAAACCACCTTGCTCCTTAGAAACCAAAGTGTAGAGGAGAGGTTTGAGTCGTTCAACAATGAATTTAGTGATTATCTTGTAGACAACATTACATAAAACAATAGGCCTGTACTGATCCAAGCTATTAGCCCCCTCCTTCTTAGGAATGAGAGCCAAGAAGGTAGAATTCATAGATTTGAGTACTTGTTTATTCCTATGAGATTCTTGAACCACATCTAGAAGATCATACTTTATAATCTCCCAAAATTCTTGAAAAAACTCAATAGGAAACCTGTTAGGGCTAGGAGCCTTGTCTTTTTTCATTTGAAACACAACCCCCTCAAGTTCAGACAACAAAATGGGGTGCAAGAGAGCATCATTCATTTCAATAGATACAAGAGGGGGAATACAGTTCAAGATGGCCCTTTCTTCCATCATAGCTTCAAGATCCTCTTTGGTAAACAAATTCAAAAAAAAACTGACAGCTTCCGTAGCAATTTCTTCTTTAGATGAAAGATGAACCCCTTTTAAAGATATGAGAGAGGTAATAGAGTTGATGCTCTACAAAAAGGAGATTGTTAGGATGACAAAAACACAAACAACGAGCGTTAGTGTTAGCAAATCAGAATTTAAACAATAACCTAATCAAGCATATCAAGAGAGATACTAAGTAAGAAATGGAAAGCATACAAAGACACAAGAAATAAACTAAATTCCTCCAAATGTTGACCAAAACATCATAGTGGCTCCTCCCTTGTTCCTCTCCTCTCCAAGTTCCCAAATGAGTGTAGCTCTCAGTAGCTTTTTGCATTATTTTTGGATGTATTATGGAGATTCAAGATTATAAAATAAAGAGCTCATGAAATGCAAACACGAACAAACTAGAAATGAGATTATTATCTAATGTAGTGTTGATTTTAGTCCAAAAGAGTAAATGTAAATGCTTATGCTAAATGCTCTCTAAAATTCACTATAGGTTAAATGCATACAAGTTTTTAGGATCTGGATTATGAAGAAATGGGCTCTATTTATAAGAAAAATGGAGCAATGGATGGTTGAGATTGAGTAATTTCAACAAGGGTTAGGATTGAATGATATTCAATCCATGTGAAGGCTTTCAACCCAATCCCAGGATGACAAGTGTCAACATGAGATGAGTTGAGAGGAGAGGGAATAAACATTAAATGCTTGACATGACCTGAGGGTTAACTTGGGAGTCAAGGTTAAGGTTTGGTAGAGTGAATAAATTTATTATCCAAAGGATAATTCTTTTATTCAATGGGTAAGTTCTTGTGCAAATGTTAAAGGGATAACCATGGTCAAAGCAATAAATGTTTGAGAAGACACATGGGTCACATGAGGGTTGAGTTAGGGGTTAACCATAAATGGTCATGTAAGAGTCATTAATGGTCATGTAAGAGCCATTAGTGGTTTGGAAGACTTTAGAGGTTAGCTTGTTGAGCACATAAAGCATTAAATGCTTTTCAAAGACTTTGGAGTCTTTGAGAAGTGACTTCAAGTTGCTTAGGAATGTGACAATATTTAGGGGATGGATTAGGCTAATTAGGAAGGGTTTAGAAGAATCTAGAAGGGGATTTAGGAGTGCAAGTGGATTTGGTGGGTGAGGGAAAATAGGATTTAAATTAAAATAAATTTATTTATTTCAACTTGTGGTTGCAACTTGCATTTGTAGGAAAATGCAAGTGGGGGGGGAATGATTTAAATAAATGTGTTTTAATTATTTATTTAAAAGAGGAAAGGGGGATTTAAATTGAATAAATAGGATTTATTCATTTAATTGATTGTGATTTTGGTTTAATGAATGAATTAAAATAAATTGAATAATTTATTTAATTAATAAGAGAATGTTTGAAGATGAATTAATTAAATATTAATTTAATTAACTGATGGCTAGTGGGTTTTTAATCAAATAAATAGAAAATATTCATTTAATTAAAATGGACAAATTTATGTGACTACAAGAGTTACCATACCTTGGAGCCTTAACAAAATTATGAAAAAAGTAGTGTTTCTATCACCTTCTTGGAGCCAATCCACATGAGACTTTTGTTTCTAGAAAATCTCTTCACGCAACTCCCACTCTTCTAAGTCATTTAGAGCAAGGGACTCGACCATACTGAGCTCCACAGTCATCCATTGATCCCTAATTTGACACGTAACCTCATCTAGCTTGGATTGAGCTGCCATCTCTTATCTATGCAGATTCCCAAAACATTGTTTATTCCACCTCTTCAGCTTGTATTTTACATGTTGTAATCTCTTCCCAAAGGTGTACATAGCCCGCCCGTGGGTAGGCACCCCTTCATACCACCAATCAACCATAAGATCCCTCAACAACTGATCATGAAGCCACATCAGTTGAAATTTGAAAGATGGATTTTTGGAGTTTCTAAAAGATGTAATAGAAAGCTTAATAGGCCAATGATCAGAACCCCTCCAATCAAGAATTTTTGAACTGGCGGACCACCTATCATGCACCCAATAGTAGGAAACCAAAAATCTATCAAGTCTTTTAGAGATAGCCTCAACACCACTCCTCCTATTATTCCATGTAAAGACACCATTAATTGGCTTCACATCAATGAGATTCAAGAGACCAATATTATCTCTGAGTAAATTTGAGGAAGGATCAAGCCTGAATAACCCACCTCGCTTTTCCTTCAAACTAGTTACGACATTAACATCTCCAGCCAAAATCCAGGGGAGAAAAGGATCTTGAGCCCAAACAAGATTTATGTGGGCCCAAAGATGAGACTTAACCACAAGATCAATAGGAGCATAAATATTAGAGAAGAGGCATCTTTCTCCAGTCTCAAAGCTAGAAGCGATCATAGAAATGGAAGACCTGCTAGAAAACCACCACAAAGGAGAAACTTCCTTGGGTTCCAGAAGCAAGAAACCCCCCTTGAACTATGATGAGAGCTCACTCCCTACCAAAGGCCCTGGGGCCAGACACGCAAAGCATAACTGGCCAAACCATCCATTGAAAGCTTGGTTTCCTGAATAAAAACAACATCAGGAGACTCAGAGTCAATTAATCTACGAACAACCTTTTATCTAGGGATTCTATTCAACCCCCTTACATTTCATGAGAGCACAATTATTTATGTGATTGAGAGAAGTGGGAATCAATGGGCTTCACAGACCTCGACTCAACCAAAGTATCACCAATAATCTTAACCTTTTCCTGATCCATTTTTTGTCCACTCCTTAAAGGTTTGTCTAAAGAACCCTTTTTGAGGGTCTTCTACTACAAGACTAAAATAGGCTCGCGACTTTGTTTCTCTTCACAAAACTTGAGGCCACTATAGTGGAAGGAGGAGTAGACGTCATGACCACTGCACCTTCAGGGACCTGTGACCCACTAAGATCTCCGTTGTCCTGAACATGGGAAGGCAAATCTATAACCATTTGAACATCCAGTTGATTCTCCAAAGACAGGGCCCGACCCTCTTTCTTGGAATCCCCATTCACCACCTCATGTTGAAATTGGGCACCCAAGGACATTTCAAATGGAACTCCTTCCTCTTGGACCAAATCCTCTAGAACATCAAACCTATTTAAGGTGACATCATTTTGCCTATCCAACCAAGTTCTCTTCTTTCCTTTGTCTTTATTACGAGGTTTGATAGGAATGAAGCCATCTTTATCACCAGGACCATTAGGCATGGGGGCTTTCCCCTTGTCTTCCCCCATAACAGAGTGAGGATGATCAGAACTAGCCAGTTTAGAAGATTTATTTATGGCATTTATTTCTGGGACATCTCCGCTGTAAATGACCATATTCATGACAAATTTTGCATCTAAATGACAGGGTCTCATAGTCCAGCTGTTGGATCCAAGAAGATGTCCCCAAACAGATTTCCATAGAGTCTGGCAAAGGATTATTTAAATCAACTTCTACACATATACGAGCGTAGGAAATTACCTTTCGATCTTGAGTTTGTGAAACCGAACCCACAGGTTTACCAAGAAGCAGTGAGATTGAGTGAAGAATATCTTCTCTCCAGAATTCCAACGGAAGCCTCGTCAATTAGATCCACATGAGCACATGAGAGGGAAGATCCTCAGCATAGTTAAAGCCAATATGCCAAGGTTTGATAAAGAGTCCCACCTGGTTGAAAAAATAAGGGCCACCCTCAAAAGCCTTGTTCCTATCTGCCAGGTTGGAAAAAATAACCCGAAAATAGTTATTGGCTGCCATAAGTAGCTCCATGTCTCCTTCAGGATTCCAAACACGACATGCCCAAGACTCTAAAACAGGTATAGAGAGGTGAAGATTGATAAATTTGCATATGAGAGCATGATTACACCAATATTCAACATCCTCAAAAATTTGCTCAGGTTGAATAACCAGAATTGGACGATCTTGGGATCTCTCCAAACAACCATTCACCTTTTTCATGGGAAAAGACTCTTTTGAAGAAAAGATGTCTGCCCCTGATTGAGAATGACCAATGTGTTCCTTTCCACATGCATGCATCAAATGAGACGGATCCACCATATCCAGATCTCCAGAGATCATCTAAGAAGAGGATAATCCTCTATTCTCCATGGACCCAGAGAAAATACCAAAAGAAGAAAAAGAAGAGGGGCGGAAAACCCAACCCCAAAACCCCACACACCCCAACAACAACTCAGAGCAGAAGAAACAAAAAAGGGTTGCAAAAAAACCATGCAGCAGCCTAGAAAACCTAACCACGGGCAAGCAAAAACCGACAACCAACAAGCAAGAAACCCTCCTGGAATGAAGCAAGCAGAGCGCAGGACACAGGCTAGGGCACGTCGGCCCCAACATGACACCCACACACACACAAAGCCATCTCATAAATTATCTTGTGTTGTTATTTTGAGCTTGTGTCATTTACATTCATATTTTATATTCTATTCATTTACACTATGTATTCTCAATTATTTATCTTTTCAGATTCTAACTTAGTATTCGAGAATTTCTAGTGCAAGAATAGATTTTAGGTTTCCTTATTTGAGAGTTTTAAGGGGGCTAATAAGTTTTGCATATTTCTTAAAAAACTAGTATGCTCTTCTCTTGCATCTTTGGGTGAACTAGAGAATTAGAAAATTTTGACAAAAAAAATTAACCTTTGGGGTTTTTGTGCAAATATTTTATGAAATCATAGTGTTTAGAACATTGTGGTAATGCTAGTGGCATTTTCAATTGTTCTATAACATCTATAAGGCTTAAGAAAGTCAGATTTGGCTTTTGTCTCATCGAAATAAGAACACAAAAAAATAGTAGCTAGGCTTTGAATTTGATTTTTTTTATTGGAAGTAGTTTAATTTTTATATTGAATTTGTATCTTTTGTTAGTCAAATAGAAAAATGGTTTCTAAGTTTTAGTCTTAGCAATAAAAAATAATCTGGGTATATGTTAGATTTTGTAGATACTAAGCAGATCTTACAAAGGTGTTGTCGAAGAAGCATCATGTGTTTATTGTCTCTATACGTTGAAGGTTGAATTTACATCAAAATTTCATCTTTTGCTAGCTAGAAAGAAAAATGCTTTTTTGGGTTTTGTTCTTAGCATCAAAATGTTTTTAGGTTTTTGCTATTTTTTGCATTCAATGAATATATTTTGCAAAAATTAAATCAAAAGCAAATTTTTTTTGCTAGAAATTCCTTCAAGACAAATTCAAATGTTTACATCTTTTGCCTCGTGTATTAGATTTTAGTGAACAAGATATCATTGGAAAGCTAGAGATGATAACTTTCCAATCCATACTAGTATTGATCAGAATTTTTTGCCTTTTTTTCTAGATATTACATGTTAAATCTAAAATTTTCAAATTTTATATGAGGTTCTTTTTGTTTCAAGAGTTGTAATTTTGGCCATTGAGAGCCCCAAAACTATTGTAATTTGAGAAAATCTTTGTAATTACATTAAACTATAAAGTGCAAACATTGTAATATCTGGGATGGAGGGGGTTGATTTTTGAGACTAGTGAAAAGGACATGAATGTATTGGTGTTGTATTTCTTTCAACACTTCTTTGTGATTTTTTCATGGATCAAATACTATTTTCAATATTAACTCTTTACAACTATTTTGATTGGAAATCACACATGACAATCTACTTAAGAGAATTTGGTTTGCATTGGATAACTATAGAATTGGAAACTGAAATGTTAAAGTTAAAGAAAATCCTAAGTGGTTCAATAGATGTGATGAAACATATGAAACTTTGTATTTGTCTATTTCTCCTTATTTATTTTTCATATTGAATCTTTGAGTACTCGTAATGAAATATATAAAAAGTTCGAAACTTTATTTGGAACGGGAGATTCAATGAGAGGTCATGTGTTGGAAAACGAACTAATAAGTGTAAGTCTAGGCAATTGTAACAAAATCCAGAATTTCTTCACAAAATTGAAATTAAAACAATGTGTAATTGAAAAGAAAATTGAACAATTGATTCTTAGTAATATCTCTAAGATAAGTATTGAATAATGAATATTTGTTTTTACCTTATATGCTACTAAAGGTGCACTTGGGGTTCAATTTGCCATGCCACCCTTGGATGATTTTTCTATTTCTCTCACATGGGAGCAAGATAAGCTAATCAAGATGGGCACTCTAAAATCCTTTCAGGTCACTTGAAAGTTATAAAAATCTTCATCTTTTCTCAGAGGCCCCAAAGCTACCTTAGTCCAACTATAGTCAGTTGTAGTAGCTTGACTAGGCTCCTTTTACATTAATGGATGTGCAATCTTAAAAAACAAATTCTTTAAATTTCCATCTTCCATGAGCTTGGGGGTGGTTTTCAACTTTCTAGGTTTAGGGGACCTTTGAAGGAGTTGTGCCACTATGTTGTCCTCTGGAAAGCTCACTAGTACAATCTATCTCTTGGTCAATGTTTTCTCCAACCAAGATGGAGAAGAAGTGAAACACAAAACTTATGACAAAGAATCAAGAGAAAATTGCAGAGCCCTTTTCAAAGGGGGTCTTAGTTACATTTTGTAAATTGAATGGAAATGAGGGAGGAGTCTTATCTTTTTTGGGAGTTCTCTCAAAATCTTGTGAAGGAATGGATGAATCAATTTTACATAGCCCAACATATTTTCTTGGCATGTAAAAGAGAAGCACATTAACTCTAAATTAATGGTTCTTTTGAATTTAAGGCATATTTTTGTTGGTTGAAAATTTTGTACACCTGGAGAATGTGCAAAATTGTGATTTCAACCACAGTGTGTGAGTATGATACTCTCCTAATTTAGGGAAGGCTCCCCCTATCTACAAACTAAACTAATCTGATATGGGTGAGACAACATTCTTTCTTCTTCTTTAAAGAAAAACTATACTCTTTTCTCTTCACAGAAAAGTAATAGCATTTGGAAATAAATAACAAAAAAATATAGAGAGGAGACATTTTTGTAGGATTTTTGGAACATAAAGGGAAGCAAAGTTTTCATGAAAGAAAAAAGACCTTCGTCACTTCCCCGAGATAGGAAAATAAAAATAAAAGCACAAAGTCTTCAACACTTCTACTATCCTATCAACCTTCTCAAAATGATAACAATGCACAACACACAACAACTCAAAGTCTGTCTATATGATGCACTTCACCTTACATGCACAAGTCTTAAAAATAAAAGCAACACAAAGTCTACAAGTTATCTCGTTACTTGAGCTTTCCACACTAACTTCAAATATTATAAGCAACTCAAAGTCTACCAGACCAAATTTGAAAACCAAACATATAACTCTAAATACAATTAGCAGCTCAAAGTCTGCAAGATTGAATTTAAATCCCTCTTGAACAATAGAATAAAAATCACAATCAAATCCAGAAAATATCGTCACATAACAACTTGAATTAGCACAAAGTCTCAACACAACTTGCCTCTTTTATTGAAAGCAATGTGATTTACATCTAAGCTCAAAGTCTTGGAGTGCACATACAAACTGACAGAATTTTGTTGCATTGATAAAAGATATCAATTACAATAGACCCCCTCAAGTATTTATAGGAGAGGAAGCTTGAGAAAAAGGTGGGAGGATCCCAACTAACTTGAGAAATTCTCTAAACCACCATGACTTATTCCAACTATAGTCCTAATTCAACTGAACTCGTAGTTGTTTTACATGTAATTACATTTTACAAAATGCAAGTAAAAGTGACACTTGCAATTACAAATTTGACATTACATGTAATTTTTCAAAACAAAATTATAAATGCATAACTAATCTAAGTGTCCAAAGACACGACTCCAACTACATCATCCTTTGTCTGTGATGATTTTCATGCTGCTTGAAGTATTCTGGATTAGTGAAGACATCTTGAACCAGAACAAGAATTCACATCCTTAATGATCTTTGTGTCCTTGGCCAACGAACTTCAACCTTATCTTCTTTCTTGGGGTAGTACTAGCTTTTCAAGAGGGAAGTCTTTTGCAAGGCCGAAATAAGAAGCCTATCTTTGTTTTGAAAGCATTCTATGCTCTCAACCATGAATTTTTGTTATATCTCTTCTTTTTATCATCCTCCAATCTTGGAATCTACTTGTGAAATAAAGCTCATGCCTTAATCCATTGATTTGGTAGGTCATGTGTGCAAACAAGGATGACAAGGGAAGGGATATATTGAAGCAAAAATGAGCTCACAGGTGAATTTTGGGTTCTGGAAACTGCATTACATGTGTGGTAAAAAAGAGCATTAACTTGCAATTGTGGAGAACAAACATGCAACTTCATATGTGGAATGGGTAACATACAAGTTTGCACTTGTATTTGGACCTTTAAAACTCATTTTCAAGTGTTTTTTGAATGCATTTTAAACCAATTTCAGGTTCTAGAAGCCTAACTGCAAGTGAAGACACAATTACAATCAAGTTTTAAAATTCTGACTACAAGTAGACTTTAAATGAGAAAAATGAATGAATGTGAAATGAATGGATGAAATGGGTTTTGACATGAGGGGAAAATGGAAAGAATGATACCAACCGGTAATGGCAAACTTGGAAAATGGGAAAAATTGTTGTTTGCAATCAAATTTGTAAAACTCAAAATCAAATGAATGGGAAAAATTTGGAAGAGGGGAAAATCATGCAAATTTACAAATTGCATTCAAAGAACTTATCCGTTTGAAAAGATCACTTAGAAACCTAAATCCTTGCTTGGTCAAAGGCCCTAGACCAAAACAAATGATCTTGGGAAGTGCTGAAATGCTCCATAAATAGATATGTTGAAACCCTTGGCAGCCAAAAATGGATTTTGATTCAACCTCCTTAAAAAATGACATCTGAAGAGGAAAAAAATCGAGTCAATACTCCCAATAAACCACATATGAAAGCAAGGAAACAAAAAATGTCTCCATTAATATTGTAAATACATATTGATAAGGTGCCAAAAACGTGGAAACAAGAGCCACAACTTGCTATTTTAAAATGCCTAAGAAAGGGCAAAAACGTGGCAAGAAAATCACCATAAATGGAAGCAAAAACTCCCACGCCTCTTCCCCTCAACACTTGGGACCATCAAATCTAGATTCAAAGCAAAGGAAATGGATTGAAATTCGAACTTCTTGGGAAAAACTCAGGTTAGGTTCTTGGAGAGAAGGAACAAGTTTAAAATGCTTGGAAAAGATATATAATCGGGTTTTAAAAACCCTTTTACAAGTTTTAATTGTTTCACTTTTTCAACTCTTAAGGCAAATTCGGGTTTTAGGGAAGAAATGACAAAAAGAAAGAGCAAAACAACTTGTAACAGGGAAAAAAATCTCCATTACAAGTTAAAAAAAAACACAACTTAAAAGAAATAAAAACTTAAGAATTTGTAATAGGGAAATAAAATTCCCATTACAAGTAAAAATAAAACATATAAGACTTAAAAAACTCAAAAAGACTTGTAATAGGGAAATAAAATCCCTATTACAACTAAAAATCACTTAAGTAGGAACTTTTAAAAGAAATTACAAGTTCTTATTAAACTTGTAATTTGTCCAAAAAAATTCCTACAATGACTTAAAAGACATAAAAAGCAAGGGGGAAATAAAAAGTAAGTTACAAGTGACAAGTTTTAAATAAAATGCACTTGTAATTGTTTTAACATTTCCCTACAACACTAAAACAAGAGAAAATAAAAACTTGCAATCAAAGGAAAATTTCCTAACTGGAGTCAAAAAGAAAAACCCAAAATTGAAGGAAAGACATAGCAAACGAACTCGAAATGCAATGAAATTTGGAACATGAATTGAGGATGGACCGAAGATCAGTCCAGTTCACCAAGGAGAAATTTTTATTTTACCTCAGGAAGCATGCCTTAAGAGTAAAATCTTCAACCTGTAGTGATTTCTCTGAAACCCAAAAATACACAAAAGACTAGGAAAAAGAAGACCAAAACTAACCAAAATTTGGAAAACGATGGAAAAGACACCCCCAATGATTTGACACTAACAAATATGAGTTTTTCACATAGTTAAAACATGCCTTGGAGACAAAAAAAATGACACATTTTGAGCAAAAATTTGTAGGAGTTGTCACTTTTTTGAAAATCCAAAAATGAAGACAACAACTGGCTCAGACTAGGGAACTTCATTTGATTGTTGGAGTGATTGAAGGGAGTAGAATCCAGAAATCTAAGTGCCTTAGTACCCATTGGGTTAGAGAGTCAAGCAACAAAGACATAGACGACAAGAAGGATGATATGACTGACGCAAAGAAAACTAACTAAAAACAAGACGCTAACTTGTGCAACTGCACTTATTGAAAATGGAAACCTACCTATCCTAAACTAGCCACAATGAAAACCTTTCAAATGAAACTATTCACCAGCTCAACAAAATAGTTGTCTTTCTTCAACAACTTATGGTACCTTGCATGATCATTAGCAGCCACAACCAATTGAAGCACGAACACGTGTACCAGAACTTGATGCAACACTCCTTGGAAAAGATGAGCAAATTCGGCTTCATCTTGAGATTTTTGAAATCGAACTTCTCTTGCTTAGCTGAAAATGCATGTTTGGCCTCTTCCTCAAGTGTATCTTCAAACTCATGTACAAGTGGAACCTTTGGTTTTCCATTAGCCTCCAACCAAGCAAGATGTCTGATTGGACATCCTCTTGATGGGACAAAAACATAATTCTTCTTGCTGATTACATCTTTATCAGCTGCTTCTTCGACTATAACCTTGTGTTGAACAGAAAGATCTTCATGTGATTCAAATGAAAACATGATTGCATTGCATTCCTCAGTATGTTATTCACAAACTTCTGATTGGAGAGGATCATCAACAAGACTTGAACAAAACTCTTCTATAGTACTCATGAAATGATCCTCATCAAGTTCTGGGGTAGATGTATTATGCATGATATGTCCAAGTTCATGACCTTGGAAAATGAATGCATTCATTTTAACTTGACTGGGACCTTTATGCATGTTAATTTTTCCCCATCTCATGATATGATTGTCCTTTACCAGCACCTTGGAAGAGTGGCCTTCAACCTCTTGTTGTGTATTCCTCATGGTATCCGATATGGTCTTTTCTTTTTGTTCATTAGCTTTCTGCAACTACATAAGCCAGATTTGAAAGTCGCGAGCTATGTTAGATCCCTCCTCTTCTTGGAAGAGACCAACAATATCACTTCATTCAAATTTAGAATCCTCCACTGTTGCATTTGTTGGTGGTGCCTCAAGAGAAAGCCCTTCTGGTGTTGAAGGAAGATTGTCTTGATTTTTAGTTACATAACTAGGAGCAATATTTGGATATGGCCTCCTTGGAATGTCTTCATCGTAAGGGGAAGATAAAACACCTTGAGCTATTTGCCTTTTGAGGGCAGCCAACTCATTAGCCAACTTCTACACCATGGGATTTGTTCTCTTGGTGGACCATGATCCCAATGAAGAGATTTCTTTGAACCCATTTGGCTCTATCTTTATCTTACCAGCAAGGATAAGTTCATCTTCAACCTCAATTGCTAAGTTTGTGCAGCTGCAAGATCTCTCGGAATAACCCTTCTCAACAAGAAACACACCTCAGGCTCTTGAGCATTGATGAAGAAGCACTTAAAATTTGCAGTGGTAAGCTGAGTAACAATTGGAATTCTATTACACAACTTATTGAATTTAGCCACAAACACCCACATGGGTTCATGTGACTCTTTTTTTATTTGAGCCAACTGATTTAACAATGCATGTATGTCTTCTATAGGCTTGAACCTCTCTTCAAACTTTTCTTTAAGCGTGGCCCAAGATATAATTGAACTAACATAAAGGTTATAAAACCAATTGGCTACAATACCTTGGAGAGTCTCCACAAATAGCCTTACAGATACATCTTCATGTTCAACACCATGAACACCACATGCAATGTAGAAAGCAACAATGTGTTCGTCAGGGTTTTGTTGTCCATCTCCAAAGAACTTAGGAAAATTCCTCCTCGAATCTTCAGGAAGAGCATGCAAAGGCAGAGTCAGATTCAAAGAACCAAAACCATTCCCCCAAGGACCTTGAGCAACCATCTTACATGTCCTTGGTGAAATCTTGAGAAATTACAAGAACATAAATTACAAAGAATAGGATACCGGTATACTTCAAACAAAAGCGTGAGGCTTTTGGATGCGTATCGTATCTTAGCAGAGTCACCAATGGTGACTCGGATGGGTCAATCTGCTATGTAATGATTTAACAAATTTATATAAGAGATTTTAAGATAGATTTAAGAAAATATTTTAAATCTCTTGTTCAACAGAAACCCAAGAAAAGTTTTTTTTTCTTCTAAAAACAACAAGACACTAGACTTCAAACAAAAGCGTGAGGCTTTTGAATGCATTTGTGTCCGCAATAGAGTCGCCAAAAACTGTTGGTTGAAAATTTTGTACACTTGGGGGATGTGCAAAATTGTGGTTTCAGCCATAGTGTGTGAGCATGATACTCTCCTAATTTAGGGAAGGATCCCCCTATATACAAACTAAACTAATCTAATATGGGTGAGACAACATTCTTTCTTCTTCTTTCAAGAAAAAACTATACTCTTTTCTCTTCAGAGAAAAGTAATAGTAATTGGAAATAAATAACAAAAAATATAGAAATAAGACTTTTTTGTAGGATATTTGGAACATAAAGGGAAGCAAAGTTTCCATGAAAGCACAAAGACCTCTGACACTTCCCTGAGATGGGAAAATAGAAATGAAAGGACAAAGTCTTGAACTCTTCTACTGCCCTATCAACCTTCTCAAAATGATAACAATGTACAACACACAAACACTCAAAGTCTATCTATATGATGCACTTCACATTACATGCGTAAATCTTAAAAATAAAAGCAACACGAAGTCTACAAGTTATCTCCTTACTTGAGTTTTCCACACTAGCTTCAAATATGATAAGCAACTCAAAGTCTGCAAGACCAAATCTGAAAACCAAACAAATAACTCTAAATACAATTAGCAACTCAATGTCTACAAGATTGAATTTAAATCCCTCTTGAATAATAGGACAAAAATCACGATCAACTCCAGAAAAATGTCATAACTTAACAACTTGAATTGGCACAAAGTCCAACACAAGTTGCCTCTTTAATTGAAAGCAATTTGATTTACATCTAAGCTCAAAGTCTTAGAGTGCACATACAAATTGGTAGAATTTTGTTGCATTTCCAAAAGATATCAATTACAATAGACCCCCTCAAAAATTTATAGAAGAGGAGGCTTAAGAAAAAGGTGGGAGGATCCCAACTAACTTGACAAATTCTCTCAACCACCATGACTTATTCCAACTAGAGTCCTAATTCAACTCAACTTGTAGTTACTTTACATGTAATTATATTTTACAAAATGCAAGTACTTGCAATTACAAATTTGACATTACATGTAATTTGTAGAAACAAAATTACAAATGCATAATTAATCTAATTGTCCAAAGACACGACTCAAACGACATCATCCTTTGTCTGTGATGATTTTCATGTTGCTTGAAGTATTTTGGATTGGTAAAGACATCTTGAACCGAAATGGGAATTTGCATCATTAATAATATTTGTGTCCCTAGCAAAGAACTTCAATCTTATCTTCTTGCTTGAAGTAGTACTAGCCTTTAAGGAGGGAAGTCTTTTGCAAGGCCGAAGTAAGAAGCCTATCTCTGTCTTGAAAGCATTCTATGCTCTCAACCATGAATTTTTGTTCTATCTCTTTTTTTTATCATCCTCCAATCTTGGAATCTACTTGCAAAATAAGGCTCGTGCCTTAATCCATTGATTTGGTAGGTCATGTGTGCAAACATGATTGACAAGGGAAGGGATATATTGATGCAAAAATGGGCTCACAAGTGAATTTCAGGTTTTGGAAACTGCATTACATGTGTTGTAAAACAAGAGCATTAACTTGCATTTGTGAAGAAAAAACATGCAACTTCATGTGTAATGGGTAACTACAAGTTTGCACTTGTATTTGGACCTTTAAAACTCATTTTCAAGTGTATTTTGAATGCATTTCAGACCAAATTTTACATAAAAAGTAAGGGGGAAATAAAAGTAAGTTACAAGTGACAAGTTTTACATAAAGTGCACTTGTAATTGTTTTAAAATTTTCCTACAACACTAAAATTTCCCTACAACACTGCTCTTGCTTAGCTGAAAATGCATGTTTTCCCTCTTCCTCAAGTGTATCTTCAAACTCATGTACAAGTGGAACCTTTGGTTTTCCATTAGCCTCCAACCAAGCAAGATGTCTGATTGGACATCCTCTTGATGGGACAAAAACATAATTCTTCTTGTTGATTACATCTTTATCAGTTGCTTCTTCGACCATAACCTTGTGTTGAATGGAAAGATCTTCATGTGATTCAAATGAAAACATAACTACATTGCATTCCTTAGTATGCTATTCACAAACTTCTGATTGGAGAGAATCATCAACAAGACTTGAACAAAACTCTTCTATAGTACTCATAAAATGATCCTCATCAAGTTCTGGGGTAGATCTTGTATGCATGATATGTCCACGTTGATGACCTTGGAACATGAATGAAATCATTTCAACTTGACTGGGACCTTCATGCATGTTCATTTTTTCACATCTCATGATATGATTGTCCTCCTTTACCAACACCTTGGAAGAGTGGCCTTTGACCTCTTGTTGTGTATTGCTCATGGTATCCGATATGGTCTTTTCTTTTTATTCATCAATTTTCTAGAATTGCATAAACCAGATTTGAGAGTCGCGAGCTATGTCAGATCCCTCCTCTTCTTGGAAGAGACCATCAATATCACTTTGTTTAAATTCAAAATCTTCCACTGCTGTATTTGTTGGTGGTGCCTCAAGAGCAAGCCCTTTTGGTGTTGAAGAAAGCTTGTCTTGATTTTCAACTACATAACTAGGAACAATATTTGGATATGGCCTCCTTGGAATGTCTTCATCATAAGGGGAAGAGAAAATACCTTGAGCTATTTGTCTTTTGAGGGAAACCAACTCACTAGCCAACTTCTGCACCAATGGATTTGTTTTCTTGGTAGACCATGATCTCAATGAAGAGATTTCTTTGAACCCATTTGGCTCTATCTTTATCTTACTATCAAGGATAAGATCACCTTCAACCTCAACTGCTAAGGCTTGTGCAACTGCAAGGTCTCTTGGAATAACCCTTCTCAACAAGAAACACACCTCAGGCTCTTGAGCATTGATGAAGAAGCACTTCAAATTTGCAGCAGTATGCTGAGAAACAAGTGGAATTCTATTACACAACTTATTGAATTTAGCCATAAACTCTCGCATGGGTTCATGTTACTCTTTTTTCATTTGAGCCAACTGAGTGAGCAATGTATGCACGTCTTCTATAGGCTTGAACCTCTCTTCAAACTTTTCTTTAAGTGTGGCCCAAGATATAATTGAACTGACTGAAAGGTTATAAAACCAATCAACTGCAATACCTTGGAGAGTCTCCACAAATAGCCTTACAAATACATCTTCGTCTTCAACACCGTGAACACCACATGCAATGTAGAAATCAACAATGTGTTCATCAAGGTGTTGATGTCCATCTCCAAAGAACTTGAAAAAATTCTTCCTCGAACCATCAGGAAGAGCATGCAAAGGCGAAGTCAAATTCAACAGACCAAAAGCATTCCCCCAAGGACCTTGAGCAACCATCTTACATGTCCTTGGGGAAATCTTGAGATATTACAAGAACACAAATTACAATGAATAGGATACCGATATACTTCAAACAAAAGCGTGAGGCTTTTGGATGTGTATCGTATCTCAACAGAGTCACCAATGGTGACTCAGATGGGTCAATTTGCTATGTAATGATTTAAAAAATTTATATCAGAGATTCTAAGATAGATTTAACAAAATATTTCAAATCTCTTGTTCAACAGAAACCCAAGAAAAGTTTTTTTTCCTGAAAAAAACAAGACACTAGACTTCAAATGAAAGCGTGAGGCTTTTGAATGCATTTGTGTCCCCAATAGAGTCACCAAAAATAGTTGGTTGAAAATTTTGTACACCTAAGGGATGTGCAAAATTGTGGTTTCAGCTACAGTGTGTGAGTATGAGACTCTCCTAATTAAGGGAAGGCTCCCCTTATCTACAAAATAAACTAATCTAATATGGATGAGACAACAATCTTTCTTCTTCTTTCAAGAAAAAATATACTCTTTTCTCTTCACAAAAAAGTAATAGCAAATGGAAATAAATAACAACAAATATAAAAATGAGACTCTTCTGTAAGATTTTTGGAACATAAAGGGAAGCAAAGTTTCTATGAAATCACAAAGACCTTCGTCACTTCATTGAGACGGGAAAACATAAATGAAAGCAAAAAGTCTTCAACACTTCTACTGTCCTATCAACCTTCTCAAAATGATAACAATGTACAACACACAACAACTCAAAGTCTGTCTATATGATGCACTTCGCCTTACATGCACAAGTTTTAAAAATAAAAGCAACACAAAGTCTACAAGTTATCTCCTTACTTGAGCTTTCCACACTAGCTTCAAATATGATAAGCAATTCAAAGTTTGCAAGACCAAATCTGAAAAGCAAACAAATAACTCTAAATACAATTAGCAGCTCAAAGTCTGCAAGATTGAATTTAAATCCCTTTTGAACAATAGGACAAAAATCATGATCAACTCCAGAAAAAGTCATCACATAACAACTTGAATTGGCACAAAGTCTCAACACAAGTTGCCTCTTTAATTGAAAGCAATCTAATTTACATCTAAGTTCAAAGTCTTAGAGTGCACATACAAACTGGCAGAATTTTGTTGCATTGCAAAAAGATATCAATTACAATAAACTTCCTCAAGTATTTATAGGAGAGGAGGCCTAAGAAAAAGGTGGGAGGATCCCAACTAACTTGAGAAATTCTTTCAACCACCGTGACTTACTCCAAATACAGTCCTAATTCAACAAAACTTGTAGTTGCTTTACATGCAATTACATTTTACAAAATGCAAGTAAAAGTGACACTTGCAATTACAAATTTGACATTACATGTAATTTATCATAACAAAATTACAAATGCATAATTAATCTAAGTGTCCAAAGACACGACTCCAACTGCATCATCCTTTGTCTGTGATGATTTTCATGTTGCTTGAAGTATTCTGGATTAGCAAAAACATTTTGAACCAGAACGAGAATTTGCATTGTTAATGATCTTTATGTCCTTGGTCAATGAAATTCAACCTTATCTTCTTGCTTGGGGTAGTACTAGCTTTTCAGGAGTGAAGGTTTTTGCAAGGCCGAAGTAAGAAGCCTATCTCTGTCTTGAAAGCATTCTATGCTCTCAACCATGAATTTTTGTTGTATCTCTTCTTTGTATCATCCTCCAATCTTGGAACCTGCTTGCAAAATAAGGCTTGTGCCTTAATCCATTGATTTGGTAGGTCGTGTGTGCGAATAGGACTGACAAGGGAAGGGATAAATTGATGCAAAGATGGGCTCACAAGTGAATTTTGGGTTCTGGAAACTGCATTACATGTGTGGTAAAACAAGAGCATTAACTTGCAATTATGGAGAACAAACATGCAACTTCATATTTGTAATGGGTAACTACAAGTTTGCACTTGTATTTCTACCTTTAAAACTCATTTTCAAGTGTTTTTTGAATGCATTTTGGACCAATTTCGAGTTCTGGAAGGCAGACTTCAAGTGAAGACACAACTGCAACCGAGTTTTAAAATTTCGACTGCAAGTAGTCTTTAAATGAAAAAAATGAATGAAGGTGAAATGAATGGATGAAATGGGGTTTTGACATGAGGGGAAAATGGAAAGAATGATACCAATCGGTAATGGCAAACTTAGAAAATGGGAAAATCTCTTGTTTGCAATCATATTTGTGAAACCCGAAATCAAATGAATGAGAAAAATCTGAAAGAGGGGAAAATCATGCAAATTTACAAATTGCATTTAAAGAACTTATCCATTTGAGAAGTTCACTTAGAAACCCGAATCCTTGCTTGGTCAAAGGCCCTAGACCAAAACAAATGAGCTTGGGAAGAACTGAAATGCTTCATAAGTAGATATGTTGCAAACGCTTGGCAGCCAAAAATGGATTTTGATTCAACCTCCTCCTTAAAAAACAATATCCAAAGAGGAATAAAATTGGGTCAATACACCCAACAAACCACGTATGAAAGCAAGGAAACAAAAAATGTCTCCATTAATGTTGTAAATACGAATTGATAGGGTGCCAAAAACATGGCAAAAGGGCCACGACTTCTTGTTTCAAAACACCTAAGAAAGGGCAAAAACGTGGTAAGAAAATCACCAAAAGTGGAAGCAAAAACTTGCACGCCTCTCCCTTTCAACACTTGGCACCATCAAATCTGGATTCAAAGCAAAATAAATGGATTCAAATTCGAACTTCTTTGGAAAAACTTAGGCAGGGTTCTTGGAGAGAAGGAACAAGTTTAAAATGCTTGCAGAAGACATCTAATCAGGTTTTAAAACCCCCTTTACAAGTTTTAATTGTTTCACTTTTTCAACTCTTAAGGCAAATTCGGGTTTTAGGGAAGAAATGATAAAAAGAAAGAGCAAAACAACTTGTAATAGGGAAATAAAATCCCCATTACAAGTTTAAAAAAAAACATAGCTTAAAAGAAATAAAAACTTAAAAACTTTTAATACGGAAATAAAATTCTCATTACAAGTAAAAATAAAACATAAAAGACTTAAAAACTCAAAAAGACTTGTAATAGGGAAATAAAATTCCTATTACAACTAAAAATCATTTAAGTAGGAACTTTTCAAAGAAATTACAAGTTCTTATTAAACTTATAATTTTAAATGCACTTGCCATTTGTCCAAAAAGTTCATACAATGACTTAAAAGACATAAAAAGCAAGGGGGAAATACAAAGTAAGTTACAAGTGACAAGTTTTAAATAAAATGAACTTGTAATTGTTTTAAAATTTCCCTACAACACTAAAACAAGAGAATATTAAAACTTGCAATCAAAAGAAAATTTCTCACCTACAATGAGGAAGAAAAAACCCGAAATTGAAGGAAAGACATAACAAACGAACTTGAAACGCGATGAATTTTGAAACGTGAATCGAGGATGGATCAAAGATCAGTCCAATTCACCAAGGAGCAAAATTTTTCTTTCGATAAACGTGCCATAAGAGTAAAATCTTCAATATGCAGTGACTACTCTGAAACCCGAAATTGCACAAAAGGCTAGGAAAAAGAAGACCAAAACTCACCAAAATTTGGACAATGATGGAAAGGACACCCCCCAATGATTTGACACTAACAAATGTGAGTTTTGCACCTCGTAAACGTGCATTGAAGACAAAAATGACACATTTTGAGCAAAAATTTGTAGGGGTTGTCACATTTTTGAAAATTCAAAAATGAGGACAACAATTTTTATAGTTAAGTCCTCTATGAATTGTTATATTTGTTTGATTGTATCTTGAAAGCAAATTATTTTAACTCTCTTATCAATGTGGCCCATGGTAAAATCTTCAAACAACTTGGTATCCTTGAGATGGACATCACTCGATTGGTTCAATGACATTATGGAGTCCCTCAAATGTCCCTTGCTTCTATATGGATGTCTCACAAGTGGTGGTGGAGGGTATGGTGAGGCAAGATGATAGTTCATCCATGTCCCCAATCCTAAAATGATCCATCTTCTGGTGCGAGGTAGGGTTGAGATTAAGGGTGAAGAGGATGGGTTCCCATGGAACACGAAAATATACATAATTTAGAGGTACGAAAATTTGACAAATTACAAAAGTTAAAAAAAAAGTCGAGGATTTACAAACATTTCAACAAGTGGACTTGCTTCTTTGTGCACGACAACATCATATTAACATCTTAATCTTAATTTTAGCTCGATTTACTCTCACAATCATCCATTAATAACTTCATCTTCCTCCTCTAACCTATACTTTGATATCACTTGTAGAAAATAATTCATTTCCACATAAGATCTTGTGAAAAATAAACACACAATAGAAATACTAAAATAATAACATAAAACTCAATCAAAAACAATTATCACAATCTCCTATATTCTAATCCATGTACAAATATACATATAAATCTAACCACCTTCTACCCACCAAGGCAACCACCTTGTAGCAATCTAATCAAAGAGACACGGGCAATCTCCAACGTGCCCTCTTAACACAATTAATGCCTTTTGACAAATACATTTGGATAAGAACCGAGTGCTTTTTAGAGAATAAAAAGGCTTCACCTCATTTTTTTTTTCTTTTGAAAATGCTATTGTGCTATAGGTAAGGTGGTTACAAGTGGCTATAACAGTAGTAACTTGTAGGTGGTTTTGAAACTACTAGGTGTCTATCACTAACCCTATGTCCCCATGCGACTACTTATGAAGATTTTCTGCTTAAATTTAAGTAGCCAAAGTGTTCCCATGTAAAATTTTAATTAATAGAAAAGGATAAATTGGAATCTTCCCCTATTTTGATGGAACAACAACTACTTAAAAATTGAAAATAAGCTTTGAAAAAAAGAGGGAAGGCTAGAAATAAGCATGGACTGTTTATTGAAAAAACTGACATGCGGCTTTATAATATTTTTTCTCTCTTTTTTATTTGCCTACAATTTTGCTTACAAATTTTAGTTGCAAAAATATTACTAATAATTTAATTAACAAAAACTATTTAAAAGGATTGCATAAAAATAAACAGCCATTTTACTTTGCGTGAACCCCTTGCTACACAACGGAAACTATTTCACATCTTAACATATTGCAAATAACTTCCTCTCCTCGTCTACATCTTCTTTCGTATTTCAGTTTTATTGTTAAAACTGCACTCTCTACCGGTTTTTAACTTGTGGACGCCAATCCATGTCACCAAGGTTTTGTTTATTTAAATTTGGCGAGTGAATGCTACCTGCATATCATTTAACGCGTACAGTCGTACATCTCATCGATTGATCATTTGTGCAGCACATCATTAAGGTGGGTAAGTTAAATTTTGCTCAATATCAGTTCTTTAAAGCAAGCAAAATTCATCAGATGACCAGATAGTGCTTTTACTTGAAATTTTAGTAGTTTGTATGTAGAAGAAAAATCCCAGATATGACATATTCGATTCTCAGCTGGTTCTCACATGGATTTCAATGATACATAAAGCCTCAAATATGAGTGAGTAATATTATAAAATACAAGGTGCACCTAAACATTGCAATTGAGTTTCTGCCAAACTAGACTAACTTACTCAATGTAGACTTCCAACATATGTAATCTATGTTTAGCAACCATTAGGAATGGTAATGTGGCCAGAGAAGTTAGGACATCTTTGTGGATGGAAGGATTTTGCCATATCTTCTGAAGAAAAAATACTCATTATTTTCTCTATCTGCTCAATGAAGGCACCTTCCTTACTTTGGTTGCTTGTTCAAAAGAATAGGCAATCTCAATGAGAGTGGGCTCTGAGCCTCTTCCTCCTGCAAAAAAAATGCCAAAGGGAACCCCGCTTGTATTATAACCTGCAGGCACACTGATACCAGGATATCCTGCAATGGCTAGAACACTTTTAATCTGAATATCTATGGACACGAGGGCATGTAGTTTATAGCTTTTTAATGCCCTATCAATTCCAGTTTTTGTTAGCATGCGATCTGTCTCTAGGGCTTTTTTATATTCCTGTGCTTTCAAACCAGATGTATTCTGGGACTGAATAAATTTCCCTTGTCCATACTCAAAAAGTTTTTCCTGATAGAAACAGCAGATATAATCTTAAAAACATTTTAAAGTAGAAAATAAACCACTCTGAAAACAAAGTGAGAAAGATTATTCTACCTCCATAGCATGTTGTGTATTGAAGGAGATGATGTCCGCTAATGTGCGAACGGGAGATTGCAGGAGCCTTGAAAGGTAGATGTTCACATCATGTTTAAACTCGTATTTTAGAACAATTTGCTCATCATCGGTGCTTAAATTCAAAAATTTACTGAACATGTGATTTTCCACTAAAATTGCCCCTTTCTTCCTGCAAATCAGACATCAAGAGATGTCATATAGTTTTCTCTGAAGTAGAATATGTATTTTTTTCTTATATTGCTTCAAAACTTGTTCTAAATTTGTGGGACCACACCCTGGTGTTAATGCAGCTTTTCAATAAGGCATTATTGGTGAAGGGAGACTTCCTCTCAAACAATAAGCACACATTTGCTTACCCCTAAAAACGTTAAGCTCACCTCATAGTTGCTAGATGCTTCTCAAAGGATATTGCTTCAGCAGATCCTGGTGACAAATCTGGGTTTCGAACAATACCCAGCCTCTTTCCCTGCAGCCCTTCTGTCTTGAGGAATTGCTTATATCCTCCTTTTGGAATAAACTGAGCTGCACTTCTTGTAGCTTTGTGATCATAAACATCATACCCAACAATCACATCTAACAGGTAAACTGCATCTGTTACTGTTCTGCAAATTGGTCTGTTATCAACAGATTCAAGTTAATTATCTCAGAATCTTATTTTATCTCTAGGAATTATGAATTTGTAAAAAACAGCATTCATTTATCACATTTGTGTCCTCAACCAAAAGACATTGATAGCCTTACTTTAGATCTTCAGCATGGTGACCACTTTCGTAAAAAGCAGCATTCATGTATCACATTTCTGTCCTTAACCAAAAGACATTGATAGACTTGCTATAGATCTTCAGCATGGTGACCACATTCTTTATCATTGATTCACTTAAGCACACAGATTTATGATATGCTTACTATAAATACGTTTGGCTGATAGCAATAATGCCTTGGTTTAGTGGTTAGGTGGATGACCCGTTATACACTTCACTGCGTGGCATTCAAGTTTGTAGATGGCTTATGTATATGGCTTGGCATTGACCTAAATATTATTAACCTTTATGAAATGGATTAAGTTGGGTGGGATAGACACCCCTTAAGGTATATAGCTAATTGAAGGGAATTTGGTGTTCTATGATGCGGGAGCTCTCAACAAAACAATAAGTCAGAGAAAATGTAATTCCAACTAAGAAAGAAATTATTTTGATGTCCACAAATGACCATGATAAGTTAATGAAGTTGTAAAAGTACAACTAGCTTACAAAAGCAAAGACGAGTCCACATCACATCTCCAATGAACCATGAAAGAAATATTAGGGTTTCATTAAAGGCTTATTTTAAGGAGACGGATTCCCATGACCTGGAATGTTGTATGTGATCCAATCAGAGGGACTTACTGAAACCTTGACAAAAGCAAACCTCCAAATCAATGCCGAAGTTACAAAATTCAGGGGGGAATCTATATGAGGAACTTAGTGTTTATGCATTGGTTTAAGGATTGAAAACTTACTTTGAGATGGAGAATACAATGAAGTCTCATGCTACACTTAGGTTGGATAATTTACAGAAGCAAGAGATGAGATGGTAGAAGGAAGATAAGAAGGTGACTCGAAATTTTAAAAACTCTATGGAAATGTTTGTGCCATTGAATAATTATTGGAAAATCTTTTGGTGATTTCACAATTTCAGATTGATTAACACTAATATACAATTAACAAGAATACACCAATTAATTCATGAAGTTACAAATAGAGACAACCATGCAGGAATATGCAAATATTACTGCAGAAAGATGTTTTAATTGATTATGTTTCTGACTCCAAGATGAGTTAGCCTTAATCATGTTGCATTTTATTGATAAAGACTATCATCACTTAGCATAAATATATGCAGAAAATATTAGCAAGAATATGTCTAAAGGAAGACTTTTACATGGAGAGGGAATCCACTTTTCAACATGGGTCAAGGAGAGAGTCTACATCTAAGATAGAATATTCAAATAATGATAGAGGTGAGAATATTTGAGGAAAGGGGAGCTTGAATGGAAGAGGTAGAGAATCAAACCAAAGAAGAAGATCACATGGTTGGTGTCCAACAAGGACACATTTATGTTATAGCTATTAGGCATTCAAACAATCTTTGATGGAATAGAAAGACATTGGAAAAATGAATCGATAAACAGTATAACACAAGGAGAACGACAATCAGAGGAAGAAATATTGTGTTCGAAAGAGAAGCTTTAGTGGTAAGAAGTGTTGATCCTATTTAAACAAAGAAGTGTGAAGATGAAGAGTGATGTCTGAGGAAGAAAATTTTCCACACAAATCTGCAAGTTGAAAGATAAGTGTTATAAAGTTATAACTGACAATGGTAGTACCGAGAATACAATGTTTGAAGAAATGGAGAAAAACATAATTTGAGGTGTCAAAAGATTCTAGACCATATAGGTTGTCATGGTTTCAGAAGGGAATGAGGTAACTAAGATAGAAAATTCTTAGTTGTTTATTATTGGGCACCATGTAAGGTCCCTTGGCTAATACTTTTGTGTAATGGTTACCCCTGATTTTTGTTTTTGTTTTTTCAGAGTAGTTTTGTCATACAAAAAACTTGCCAATACAAACTGAAAATACTTGCAAAACTAGGTCTTGCAAAACTAGGTCTGACCTGATTTCTTTATTCATTCAAAGCACATTACATAGCCTCAGAAACCACATTATCATAAACCCAAATTGAAATACAGCACCAAACATCAATTAAATTTAATTTCAGTCATTAATTCAATGAAATACCTCAAATGGACAGCCAATGAAGACATTACAGGTATGTTGCAAAGTGCAGATTTATAAGTGTCATTATTAGCATTTTGACATGGCTTTTTGTGGTTGAAATTAGACCTCTAGGAGGCTGCAATGGCACGAGGGACACCCCCAAACAGGTGAATAGACCCTCCAAACTGCACAGAATTGTTTGACAGCACTTTAGACATTAGAATGTCACCTTAAATGATCTGAAACATACACAGATTCAATGAAAAACTTGTACGGCCTGGTAGGAGGGTGATTCCTCTTGGAAAAATGAGATTCAATTCCAATCTCAATGAAATTACCTGGAAATGATTTCCCAGCTAGGACAAGAAGATTTATCAAATACCCAAAAGTAGATATCAAGTACCTTGGTGTCTATCAATCATCATATGGTTCAATCTACTAGCTTAAAGTGTATGGCCAGACCTAAAAAATCCACCAAACGCCCCAAAAATCTCGCAAAATCACTAAGAAACACTGAAAATCCACATAACACACTATTCCAAAAGTGAGATTTTGCCAAGATCTAGAGGCAATGGAAAACACAAATGAGAGAGAACAAAATAGATGATAGGAATAAACTGTATTCTATCAAGATGAAAATACTGATCAACTGGATCATCAATCGTTACATACAATGAATATGAGCCGGCATATATAGGCAAGGCAATATGGATATGTGAGCACACAAACATGACATGTGGTTCAATAAGAAACAAGGGTAGGTAGGAAATAGGTGTGGTAGTGTTGTGACCATTTCACACATCGCCCCATTGCAAATGGGGACCCCCTCTTTTTGCTCGTTTTTCGCTCGCTTTTCGCTTCGCTTTTAGGATTTTGTTAGTCAGTCAGTTGTCTGGATTTAGGGTTAACCCTTAGGGTTTTAATTAACGTCTTTTCAAGCCAGAATCCAGTCAGTTTTGAGAGCTTTTTGGGCTTCCTTTTCTAGGATGCAAATTTTGAATGCAATAAATTCGCCAAATTGGTCTATTTTCAATTGGAATTTTGAATGCAGAACTCAAATTTGTCTAAGTGTTGATTATGAAATGTGAATTTTTGTCCAATTGACTAATTTTGACCAAATTTTGACTTTTTTGATTTTTGATCCCGGGCATTGAGAATGATTTGTTTTCGCCTCGTGAATTGATAAAATGTGTAAAATCATGATATTTTGGCCTGTAGGAGCAAAATCGCTCCTGTCCCTCAGTGAAGGACGGGAGCTCGTTTTCAAATATCTTACTATTCCTGCAGGGTCAAAATGAGTTACGAATTGGAAGTGATCAAGGAAGGCGAGAGCTTTCCATTGAATATAAATTGAAGATTTTCATGAACACAGAAATGCCTCCAGGAGCAAAATCGCTCCTGTCCCTCAGTGAAGGACCGGAGCTACAAATCAAATTATGCTTTGTCCTTGCAAGATTTTGATGACTTGGAAATCAATAAAATATTGAAGTTATGGTGTTTTGTTGCAACTTTCTTAAGTTATCTTCATGGTTGTTTAACTTACTTGAATCATGCTCAATCAAAGTAGCTTGTTAATTTGAAGGACATAGTGTGAGACTTGATCTTTGGTAGGATTCGTAATCCAAACCACTAGCTTCTTGCTGATTGTAGGAACGCCTTGCGTGGTCGACTGGAAAACACTTTGAATCCCCTAATCTTCAATCATTATTGTGTCTTGGATATGTACCTTCGTGGTAGTGCCCATGACCTTTGATGCATTGAATATCATTTTATTACCTTAGAAGATCGCACTAATTTCAATTGAGTTGTTATCTTATGGCAAAATTGAAGTTGGTTGAATCTTGCCAAGTCTTGTCCATACTAAGTCATTCATAGGGTTAGATTAGATTAGACCTCTTCCAAACCCTACTCTTTTGTTATATTTTGAAAAGTTTCTTTAGTTTAGTAAAATCTTGAACTTTTGGAATACGTAAGGCCCCTTGGAGGAAACAGCAAATCACATCATACCGCTAAAAGCTTGTCCACACGTAGAGACCCTACTAAAAGAACCTTGGAGTCTACCTAACTGATCCTTTATGCAGATCTTCAGCAGTTAGAGACTATTTTCTCAAGAGAGGATAAGATGCCTATTGGTATTTTATTCTGTGTATGATTGTGTATAAAATACACGTCAACAGGTAGGTAGGAGAAACAATAAAATATTCCACATGAGGTGGATCACCTACCGGAGGTGGAATTATCACTCCACAATAAGTGGATATGATAAAGTAGTAACAAGATCAACACCATAAAAGGTGGAAATTCTCCTACACACACTATCCCAATGTGGCACAAACACCCAAGTGTCTCATACCCAAACTACTATGAAATGCATTTCCTAAGTAAACTTAAGTGAGGTGTAATAATATCCATGATGAATAATTATTTACACCAACACCAAAAACCAAGATCAAAACACCATATAAATCTTCATATTTGAAACCTAAAAATCATCAGAACTCATGTAAACCTAGAGTATTTCCTGAATGAGCATACTGAACCAGCTGGGGTGGATCTTTCACCACCATAATAGAAATATTTTAGAGGGTTTTCATCCTCAACAACTCTAGGAAGAACTCCAAAGCTCATTCCAACAACTTAGAATGAAGAAGTGAGATCACAAACTCCAAGCTCCAAATTATAGAGTTTGGAGGGAATTAGAGCACTTGTTAAAAATTCAAATATTTTATTGCCCTCAGAAAGCTCTCAAAAAACTTAAAAAACAACAACTTAAGTTTTCCCCCATAACCTAAGCATCCAACTTTAGAGTCAAAACTTAGCACTTTAATATTTGTAACAATAAAGTGAACAATTTAAAGTCACTTTATTCCTTTCATATAAATATTGAGGATAATATCCATCACCTTAAGAAACTTCCCAAGACACCAGAAATAGAAATCCGATCATGTTGGAACATAATTGAAGCTGAAAGATAATAACTATTGCTGACACGAGCACATACAATAAATAGTAGTGTTCTTAGAGAACCAAAGAGAACAAACCCAAAAAAACTCAAAAAGATCAGTGCCATGCAAGAACCTACTATAAATAGCAATATTCTCCAAGGACCAAAAAGTACAAACCCAAAAAAACCCAAAAAGATTGGTGTCATGCAAGCACTTACTATAAATAGCAGTGTTCTTTGAGGTCTAAGTTGAACAATAAAGATCCGTGCTAGACAAGCACTCACTATAAATGGCAGCTGTTGTTGAAAACAATTGAAACTGAGAATTGAACTCACTAAGAACATTGGAACACTTCCTACACATCTGGGAGGTTAAGGAAAACCCAAAAACTAGCCAATGCTCGTAGAACAAGATTCAATAAAAATGGGGGCATTACAGTCCTCCCTCACTCAAAATCTTCCCAAATGCTAAAGTATGTGATCAATTGGAAGACTCCAAGGTTTCTACTATCAGGTCTTGACGTGTGGATAAGCTCAATGGTTTGATGCGATAATGCTGGAATCACAAGGGGACTTATGTTGTACATGAATGCTTGAATGCTGCTGAAACTTTATCATTCAATATTGCAATCTGGTGATGCTTTCTCTCTTAAACTGACTTGAATTAAAAAAAAGACAAAAGGAGGGAGGGTTTAAGAAGACTAATCTACTCTTAGAATGTAGGATGTAGTGGATGACTTGATGAAACTCTACTAGACTTTGCTTTGACATCAATGAACAACTCCACAAAACTAGTGCAATCTTCTAAGGTAAATATATAATGTTCAAATTACCACCAACAACGTAGACACCATCAAGGCAATGCATATCAATGTGTGAATAGCAATTGAAGTTAAGCTTGAATAAGGATTCCAGTTGACCACGCAAGGCAAGTTTACAATCAACAAACTGTTAGTAGTATGGATATGCGAATTTCACCATTAATCATCCACAAGATCTTTCATTCAATTAACCAACATTAAAACAAATGAAAAGTAGAGACCATGCAACATGTTGAATCAACATATGAAATTCACCATAACTTCAATGAAAAAACAATGTCTCTTGCAACAAGATCTTGGCAACAATCTTTACCTTCTCTCCTAATCTAATTCTACTCTAACTTATAATTTCTAATTGCCTTAGCAACTATTCTTCTACTCTTCTAACATTAACCTTTTCAAATGAGAGATCTGAGCCCTTTTATAGAAGTCCCATTTACAATGAACGACTCAGATTGATTCACGATCAATGGCCAAGATCGAAAGATATTAGGGTTTGTTACAACCACCATTACATTGGCCAATGAGAGATGAGGATAAGTAAGATAAATAGTATTTGATGTAGCGTCATGTGTCACCTACTCCCCCCTTGAATGAAAGCTGACCTGGTACCTTTTGATTGGACGAATGGTAAATGGAGACATAACCTGTTGCCTAAGGAGTCTGTGTTATATACCGATCATCAAGCCTTACAGTATTTGAACAGTAAGAGTAAGTTGAATTAGAGACATATGAGATGGCTAGACTTTTTGCAAAGTTACACCTTTGTGTTGAAGCATAGAAGTGGGAAATCTAACATGTTAGTTTTAACACTTTCAGATTAACTAAAACTCAGAAAAGCAGAATTTGTTTACTGATTAGATTAATGAGATTAGAGATTTATAGTTTCAGATTTAAGCATAGCAAAGAAAGAGAATGAAATAAAGACAAGACACAGTTACCCTAGGAAAATCTCCTAGGAGGAAAAACCCAGCCAGAAAAGATCCTCAGATCTGATTATGGATTATAGTTATGCAAACATTACAACACTTATCTCATGTATTTGGAGGTTCAGATGTTGCTGTCACAGGAGGTATGGCAGATCGAGGTGTCTGCCTTCAACATTCGCTTGCTGTCATATGAGAGATGGATGCTGCTATTCCCTTAACCTAGACTGTAGACCTTCAAGGAATTTGCTGACTCCTTATGATGGATTTCGCACCTCCTAATGGCAGATGTAGATTGCGGTAAGTGCAGATGTCATGTATTTCGCACCTCCTAATGGCAGATGTAAATTGCTGTAAGTGCAGATGTCATGTGTCTCCCTGAAGTTCGCATTTAGGCAGGCATGTAGGTTTCGCATGAATGAAAGAGCAGATTGAATTGAGTGAATAATAATGAGTTCTTACCTTTACTTATATGAGGAGCGAAACCCTTTTGGATAGGTTGACTTCTTTTATAATTAACTTTAATTATATTTGTTTTCTTAAATGCCTTATGAATAGGGTTGGTCCTATTAACAACACGTTGAGTGTTTTAGGTTTGTGAGGCGAAGTTTAAGGTTGCTGTGAGGATAGGGCTCTGCCCTACACGTTTGAGGAAAGGGGCCAGCCCTTTTGGGTGGATTCCAATGTTGCCCAAGGCAATTGGAATCCGCCATTCCCTAATTAATATCAACACTCCCTCTTAATTAGGGAGGAGAAACATAACTATAATCTTCCATCTTGCACACAAGCAAAGAATAGAATTACATAATATAATCTTCCAGCTCGCACACAAGCATAGACTGGATCCACCTTACATTGCCCGCAGAGGGTGGAGAGGATCTTTTCTACCATCTTACATTGCTCGCAGAGGATGGTCAACAATTACACTTCTCCCTGAGAAAATTACAATACCATCTTACATTGCCCGCAGAGGATGGTTAACAATTACACTTCTCCCTGAAAAGATTACAATACCATCTTACATTGCCCACAGAGGATGGCTAATAATTACACTTCTCCATGAGAAGATTACAATACCATCTTACATTGCTCGCAGAGGATGGTTAATAATTACACTTCTCCCTGAGAAGATTACAATACCACCTTACATTGCCTGCAGAGGGTGGTTTGATACAACACAATGTATCACTGAGATTGAGACTCCCTCTCAATTAGGGTTTCATTTTCCACAATACCAAGTCTGTCCCTGAAGTACACAAACTTCATTTTGGATAGAGGCTTGGTGAGAATATCTGCAACCTGCTCATCAGTGCTGACGTACTTCAGCTGAATAACACCTATTTGCACCATATCCTGAATGAAATGATAATGAGTTTCCACATGTTTTGACTTGTCATGAAACACTAGATTGATAAACATTTTGATATAACTCTGATTATCAAAGTGAATAACTGTAGGATCCCAAGGCCGACCAAATAGCCTAGCAAGAAGCTTACGAAGCCACACTGCTTCTCTAGAAGCTACACTTGCTGCAATATACTCAGCTTCAGCAGTACTCAATGCCACTGAGGATTGTTTTCTGCAAGCCCAAGAGATCACTGCAGATCCCAACCTAAGCAAATACCGGAGGTACTTTTCCTGTCTTTGACGCTTCGAGCCCAGTCTGCATCTGAATAACCTTCCAAGGTTATTGAAGTGTTAAGTCGATACTTCAGCCCAAAACCAACTGTGCCTTGCAAGTACCTTAGGATGTGCTTGGCTGCAACAAGATGAACATGTTTGGGCATGCTCACAAACTGGCTGAGAGCATTCACAGCAAAACATATGTCTGGTCTAGTGTTAACTAGATACATCAGTGATCCAATCAATTGTCGGTACTCTGATGGATCTGCAAAATCAGAGTTAGTTGTAGAAACACTTAACTTCTTTAAGTTAGATTCCATAAGAGTAGACATAGGTTAACAATCCATCATTCTAAATCTTTTCAAAATGTCAATAGTATACTTTCCTTGACTTAGAAAAATTTCGTTAGATCTTTGCTATACTTCTAGACCTAGAAAATAATGCATTAGACCTAAGTCTTTCATTTCAAATTCTGAAGCTAGTTCTTCCTCGCATCTAACAATAAGTTCATCTTTACCAGTAAGAAATAAGTCATCCACATATAGAACTAGAATTAGCATTTCATCATTGGCTAACTTAAAGTTATATGTTAGAGTCAACATCATTTTTATAAAAACCTAGACTTAACAAGTATTTATCAATTCTTTCATACCAAGCACGAGGAGCTTGTTTAAGGCCATGCAGAGCTTTCTTCAACTTGCACACATGAGTTAATCTATCCTGAATCTCATAACCCTCAGGTTGTTCAATATAGACCTCTTCCTCAATGACACCATTAAGGAAGGTAGTCTTAACATCCATCTGATGTAGTTTCCAACCTCTAGCAGCAGTAATAGCTATTATCGTTCTAATAGAAGTATATCTAGCAAGAGGAGCAAAAGTTTCTTCATAGTCTATGCCTTCCTTTTGAGAAAAACCATGAGCTACAAATCTAGCCTTATATTTTTTAATACTACCATCAGCATTATGTTTAATTTTAAATAACCATTTAGAGGAAACAACAGATTTACCTTTGGGTCTGGGCACAATATCCCAAACATCATTCTTGATGATTGACTGATAGTCTTCATCCATAGCAAGCTTCCAGGCATGATGATTCAAGGCTTCTTCAACATTGCAAGGTTTAGTTTCGATGAGATTGCACATCAATGCAACGTAGTTGGAGAATACTTGAGGTCTCTTAGTTTCACGGAAGGTGCCATTGGGAGCAGCAAATCTTTCGGCTTCTTGAATGGTGTTTCTTACCCAAAGAGGCCTTTTTTTGGTAACGACAATGTCACTAGGAATATCAGTGGGATTCATGGGCTCTGGTGGATCATTATGTTCTTCTTGAGGTGGAGGTTCAACCAGCTCCCTCTGAATCTCAGGGTTAGTATCAACATTCATATCTTGATTGTCATTAGCTTCATCAATAACACAAGAACCTTTTGATTTCTTAAAAGCAATATCTTCTTCAAATGTAACATCCCTACTTACCTCAACATACCTTTGACTCGGGATGTATATCTTGAATGCCTTGGAGGATTCACTGTAGCCGACTAGCATGCCTTTCTTTCGGGAGGGTTCCAACTAGGATCGCTTTTCCTTGGGCACATGAACATAAACGGGACTTCCAAAAATTCTGAGGTAACTGACGTCTGGTTTGGATCTGTGAAGGCTTCTTCAGGGGTCATGTTCTTTAGAACATGGTGTGGACATCTATTCTGGATATACACTGCTGTTCTAGAAGCCTCAGCCCATAGGAAGGTCTGCAAATCTTGATCGTGAATCATAGCCTTTGCAGCCTCAACGATAGTCCTATTCTTCTTTTCAGCAACTCCATTTTGTTGAGGATTGTATGGAACACAAAACTCCCTCTTAATTCCTGACTCACCACAAAAATCATAAAAGCTACCAGAGGTGTACTCACCTCCATTGTCAGATCTTAGACATTTAATTCTCTTACCAGAGGAGTTTTCAGTTAATGCCTTAAATTCTTTAAATTTACTTAAGACTTCATCAGATTCTTTAGATTTCAAGAAGTAAATCCAAGTTTTCCTAGAGAAATCATCTATGAAGATTACGTAATAAAGAAATCCACTAGGAGATGCTATAGACATAGGACCACATAAATCAGAGTGAACAAGTTCTAGTTTGTCTTTAGCTCTATTTTCACTTTTATAAAAAGGACTTTTAACATTTTTACCTATAGCACAACCTTTGCAAGTATTATCATGAATTTGACTGAGTTTGGGCATACCTTTGACTAACTTTTCAAGAGAGGGAAGAGTTTGATAATGCAAGTGTCCAAGTCTTCTATGCCATAGCTCACAGGATTCAGGAGCCTCATTAATGAGGGCTTGAATAGGGTTAGTAGAGAGCTTATAAAGACTATTATATCTATGACCCATTATACGAGCAAATTTAAAACTAGATTTCTTAGGCCAAGCAAGAACTTTTCCCTCAGAAAATGCAATTTGATAACCTTTATCTTCTAGAGCAAAAATGGAAATTAGGTTTCTTTTAATTCCAGGAACAAACAAGATATCACTAAGGTGTAGATTAATACTAGAGTCTAAATTTAAAGTAGAGCTAGAACCTCTTATCGAATAACGAACGTCATCACCGATTACCACGTGAAGTCTGATATCCTTTTCTACTATGTCTGAAAGATGATCACAATAGCCTGTGATGTGTCTGGAAGCACCACTGTCAATCGGCCATGTATTACTATCTGTAGGAATACTGCTAGACAGAGCGGAGATGAATAAGAAGTCATCATTTTGTTCTGAGACTTTATTTAGGTTGGCTTCTCTTTGAGTAGGGTTATTCTGACATTCTTTAGCATAGTGACCAAATTTGTCACATCTAAAACATTGGACACGCGAGGTATCTCTTGGTTTCTTCCAGGGGTGCTGAGAACTAAATGGTCTGAATTCCCTATTTCTTTTTGGATAAGGCTTCTTCTAATTTCCCCCTTTCTTGCATTGGGCTGTAAGCATGTGTTGATTATCTACATGGGGATTTTTGGTTTGCCCTCTTGTGATGAGGCAAGACTCTTCTTGGATGAAATCATTCTTAAGGCGATCAAGGGTAGGTAACTCAGTTCTGCCACTTATGGTTTGGACAAATGACTCCCATGAGTGAGGTAGACCATTTAGGGCAATCATGACAAGGTCTTTGTCTTCCATGTTATGACCAATTAAACCTAGCTGATTCTTTAGTTCCGAAATTCTCATAAAGTAGGAAATAACAAAATCTTCTTTTGCCATTTTGATACTAAGTAGTTGTTGTTTTAAAGTAATTGCCCTACTGAGATTGTTAACTTCATATGTACCTTGTAGATGGCTGAACATTTCCCTTGCAGTAGTAAATGAGGCAATAGAGGTGACTAGGTGGTCTTTGACTAAATCAATGAGAATCTTCCTATCCTTGACAACATCCTTTTTGAATTGTTTTAGCTCAGCTGCATCCATAGGTTCAGTTAGCTCTTTCGCTTCTATGAATTGGAGAAGATCTTCTTCTTCTAGAGCCAACTTGATTCGAACCTTCCATGCAGTAAAATTGAGATTCCCATCAAGCCTATCTTCAACTTTCAACCCCATTGACCTGACTTGTAAATGCGACAACAATCTGGAAATAAAGGAGTACTAAATTCTA
Source organism: Cryptomeria japonica (assembly GCF_030272615.1). Classification (NCBI taxonomy): domain Eukaryota; kingdom Viridiplantae; phylum Streptophyta; class Pinopsida; order Cupressales; family Cupressaceae; genus Cryptomeria; species Cryptomeria japonica. Next base: position 32,271,926 of record NC_081407.1, on the reverse strand, counting down.
AAATCTGAAAGTTGATCTAGCCTATAGCTCTGATACCATGTTAGTTTTAACACTTTCAGATTAACTAAAACTCAGAAAATCAGAATTTGTTTACTGATTAGATTAATTAGATTAGAGATTTATAGTTTCAGATTTAATCATAGTAAAGAAAGAGAATGAAATAAAGACAAGACACAGTTACTCTGGGAAAACCTCCTAGGAGGAAAAACCCAGCCAGAAAAGATCCTCAGATCTGATTATGGATTATAGTTATGCAAACATTACAACACTTACCTCGTGTGTTTGTAGGTTTAGATGTTGCTGTCACAGGAGGTATGGCAGATCGAGGTGGCTGCCTTCAACATTCGCTTGCTGTCATATGAGAGATGGATGCTGCTGTTCCCTTAACCTAGATTGCAGACCTTCAAGGAATTTGCTGACTCCTTATGATGGATTTTGCACCTCCTAATGGTAGATGTAGATTGCTGTAAGTGCAGATGTCATGTATTTCGCACCTCCTAATGGCAGATGTAAATTTCTGTAAGTGCAGATGCCATGTGTCTCCCTGAAGTTCGCATTTAGGCAGACATGTAGGTTTCGCATGAATGAAAGAGTAGACTAAATTGAGTGAATAATAATGAGTTCTTACCTTTACTTATATGAGGAGCAAAACCCTTTTGGATAGGTCGGCTTCCTTTATAATTAACTTTAATTATATTTGTTTTCTTAAATGCCTTATGAATAGGGTCAGCCCTATTAACAACACGTTGAGTGTTTTAGGTTTGTGAGGTGAATTTTAAGGTTGCCGTGAGGATAGGGCTCTGCCCTACACATTTGAGGAAAGGGGCCAGCCCTTTTGGGTGGATTCCAATGTTGCCCAAGGCAATTGGAATCCGCCATTCCCTAATTAATATCAACATAACAAAGTTGCTGATGCATTGAGTAGAAGGAGAAATTTGCTGACAGAGATGAGAGTGACAGTATTAGGATTTGAGTAGTTGAAGACCTTGTATGATGATGACCTGGATTTTGCAGAACCTTGGAAAGCATGCAGAGAACCGGTTATGGTAGATAGAAGCAAGTGGTTGGATTACTTCATTCAGGATGGGATGTTATTCAAAGGAGTTCAGTTGTGCATACGTAAGAGTTCTATGAGAGAGAATTTGATAAAGGAGAAGCATAGTGAAGGATTAGCCGGACACTTTGGTGTCGATAAGACAGTAGCATTGGTGAGTGAGAATTACTTTTGGCCTCAGATTCATAAGGATGTTAGGAAATTTGTGTAGAGTTGTAGAGTTTGTCAAGTTGCAAAAGGTAGTAGTCAGAATGTGGGATTGAATAAGCATTTGACAGTACTGGAGAGACCTTGGGAGGATATAAGCATGGATTTCATACTTGGATTGCCTAAGACACAAAGAGGGAATGATTCTATATTTGTGGTAGTGGATAGATTCTCGAAGATGGTTCATTTCATACCTTGTAAGAAGACATAAGATGCAGTGCATATAGCTGACCTATTTTTCAAGGAAGTGGTAAGGTTGCATGGATTACCTAAGAGCATAGTTTCAGACATAGATACTAAGTTTGTTGGTTATTTTTGGAGAACACTTTGGAAGAAGATGAAGTCAGATTTGAAGTTTAGTTCTACTTTTCACCCATTGACTGATGGACAGACAAAGGTAGTAAACAGGAGCTTGGGAAATTTGTTGAGATGCTTGGTTGGAGAGAAAACCGGAAGTTCGGATTTGTTTCTTGCACAAGCAGAGTTTGTCTACAATAATTTAGTGAATAGGAGTACCGGAAGAACACCTTTTGAGACTGTTACCAGAGCACACCCTAGAGGTATATCAGAATTAAGAGATGTCATTAATGAAGACAAGCGGAGTGTAGAGGCAGAAGAATTTGCAGATCATATGAAGGCCTTGCATATTCAGGTTAAGCAGCATTTGGAGGACATGAACAACAAGTATAAGGAGAAAGCAGATGAGAAAAGAAGACATAAGCAATTTGAAGTTGGCGATGAAGTAATGGTGTATCTACGAAAAGAGAGATTTTCAGTTGGAATCTATAACAAGTTGCAGATGAGGAAGTTTGGACCTTGTCAGATCTTGAGGAAGTTCAGTTCTGGAAATGCATATGAAGTGGAGTTACCGGATAGTTTGAGTATCTCACCTATATTCAACATTGCAGATCTACATCAGTATCATGAATCAGAATTTAGTGAGGATAGTATTGTAGGCTTGGAAAAACAGTTGCCCCAGAAGGAGCCAGATCAGATTGAAGACATTTTGGATAGTAGTATTGGTTGTAGCACCCGAGGTAGACATTATAAGGAGTATCTTGTAACATGGAAGGACAGACTAGTTGAAGATTCATCTTGGATTTCTCAGGCAGCCGTAGACAACCTTGGTTTTCCTCTGACCCCAACAAAGTGAGACTCACTTTTTCAACAACCTCAGATGTCTAATGCCGGAGCATCCCCGGTTCATGGCAATCTTGCATCAACCAAAAAATATTTCTTTTCTGTTTGTTTTCTGTTTTGTAGTTTCAACATTTAATTTTGCATTTTCTTGCATTAGCTCACCGAATCTTGTGGAGTTGGATTTTGCTTGAGGACATGCTCATATTCCTTATTCCTAAACCATGGAGCATTTGGATCATTTTCTGGCAAGTTATCGATTCCGGATTCCGAGACAGTTTTCTGGCACTGGAACCGTTTGGACCTATTTGCATCAGTGAATCTACCGGATCCCTTCCATAGCTTGGAGAGCTTTGTGCGTTGATTTCGATGTTCCTTGGCATGTGGCCGACCTTCCCTTTGATCTGCACTTCATCCTTTGGATTTTTCGGAAGAATCTCTTTGGCGGAGGCCGACCTATTGGTTTTACATGTTTGATCTTGTTCTTAGGCATTTGATTCCTTTGGGCCAACCGGATCCCCTTGGATCGTATAAATCATTGTAATTGAGCAATAAAAGTCAGTAAGAAGGAAATCAGATAGAATATAGTAGATAGATCTTAGGCTCGGAGGTCCTTTTCTGTAATTAGGCATGTTTGTAGTAGGCCAATGAGCCGGATCTTGTAACCCAGATGTTACTAGTTATCTGTAATCAGTTTTCATGATCTAATTCATTTAGTTCCGCATTGCCTCCATCATAACCTCTTGTTTCCGTTGTGTTTACTTTTACTGCCCGGTCCGAGTTGATCTCTTTGAGGTGCCTCCTAATTGGTGACTGCACCACGAGGAGACAAGAAAATTCAATAGTGTTTTATTTCTTTTGTCGGTCCAACCATTAGTCATGATGGTGCAACCCTTTCTCCTCGATATCTCACATTGTTCGACAATTTTGGCTTTGACATCAGCCACCTTTTAACTCAAAATAGGGTATTTTATCTCATCATTAGGGGCTTTGAACCCCTGACCACAAACAGTAATGACATCTACCATAATTTGCCAGTATGGAGAGCTAAAACAAATTAAATAAAAGGAATAAGTATTTACTATTAAGTTTTACTTGTAACTTTAAAAATTAAAATAATCAATGTGGCATATTCTTAAATTCTCAATTTCTTAAAAGCAAAAAAAATTAAGACAAAGAAATCAAAATAACAATGAATACCTCGCTGTATGAAATGGAATGTTGTTGTAGAACCAAAAATTTCCAATTGCAATTTTGGCAGCATCATGCTTCTTATTCCAACCCATGCTTTCAAGTGATGGTTGGGCACCCGAAGTCGCGCGTGGTACAAAAAGTGAGTCTAATGTGGATTTATTTTTTACAAATCCGAGGCCCAATGCTCAGGCTCGCACTACCACTACTTCCAAATGCAGGAAATGGAGGTTGAGGATTTGAAGAAGCCTCTGTTGGATATTGTTGAGAAGTTTCCTAGAATGATGTTTTGTTATTGATGTCAGCATATTCTTCTGTGTATTCTAGTGTTGCAATGAGATTAAATGAGTTGGTTTGATCAGTGTGTTGCAGATGAGTTGTTGTGGTTTAATGGGTTTTGAGATACTTATCTCTAGTTGATTCAACAGAAGTTTTAGAGGTCTGCATATTGTTTTGATCAAGTTGTGTGATCCGGTATTATGGTTGATATTTAGTTGTTCGTGTTATTCGGTATTCTGGATTGTACTCTATATTGCTCCAAAATTGCAATATCTTGGTTTGTGGATTTGGCAGAGTGTTTGGGACGTTCAGGTGTGTCCTCAATTCAGATGGTTTGTGATTTGGAAGTCCGCAAGTGAATCTTCTAGTTTGACAGTTAGTTGAGTTGATGTTCTTGAGGTTTGGTATAATGATGATAAAGATTCTAGTAAGTGGTGATGTTGTTGTGGTGATTCACGTTGGTTGTGAATGTTTCTAGATCATGTTCTATCCGTGTTGTTGGTTCGCATTGATCGTTGTGCGCAATATTGATCATTTTCTTGATCCGGTGGTGTTCTTTGTGTTATGTGGCATTTATGGTGATTGTAGCGTGTTGTGGATGATCGAGGCGTAATTCTTGTTGGTGTTGCGTGTTCGAGGAGTTGATTCTGGTCCAGACCATGTCTTAGCCGACATTGTTTTGGTCTGCATGTGTTATTGTAGCGTGTGAGGTTATTATTTTGTAATTTGTGTTAAGGGTTTAGCCGACCTTGAAATAGAGGTTGATGAATTGTATAAATACATTTATTATTGATTTGAGAGATGAATCTACGTGTGTGAACATTGTTTTGATCATTCAGTGGCAGTAGAGAAAAGCGAAGAAGTGTGAAAGAGCAGAGTTTGAGTATATGTGCTTAACCAGAACTGTAACCAGGCATGAGGAGATGCTATTTCATTAGTTCATGATTCTCCAGATATAATCTAAATCTTTTTGTAAGGTAGTGAGCCTTATCAAGGGTTGTAGCCCTTCTTGTTATGTGATTGGAGCAGTGAGCAGGTAGTATGCCTGAATGCATGTGCATTTCCTATTATAATATTTCACTTACTCCTAACACCTGGTATTATCTCATTGTGGGTAGGTTCCCACTGTGGTTTTTCTCTTAAACAGGTTTTCCATGTCAAAAATCTTGGTGTTATGTGTTATTGATGTGGTGTTGATTTGTACTTTCATTGCTAATTATCAGATTTGAATTTTTGTTTAAGTAAAGTTTGTGAGAAGACTGATTCTCCCCCTCTCTCAGTTTGCTGCATTGTTGCCAACAATTGGTATTAGAGCTAGATCCTCTGGAAGAAGCTTGACCGCTTGAGGAGATCTGAGATGGCAACCTTTGCTTTTAAGAAGGATAGTTTGAGGTTTGATGGAACCAATTATACTCTCTGGAAGAACGAGATGGAATGTCATTTGAGATGCATCGGTGAAGACTATTGGAAGATTACTAAGAATGTGTATAATGTTCCTCTGAATGGTCCTACATCTTCGGATGAGATTAAGGAAGCTGAATTCAATATTAGGGCGAAGGAAGCATTGTTGAGTGCCTTGTCTGATTCTGAGATGACTAATGTGATGGATTTGCAAACTGCTCATGAGATCTGGAAGAAGCTAGAGACTTTGTATGAAGGTGATAGTAATGTGAAAGTTGCTAAGTTGCAGAGCTTGAAAGGAAAGATGAAATGCTGAAGATCGGTGAAGATGAAAACATTACCTCCTTTATGTAGAAATTGAATGAGTTGGTATTGAACATCAGGTGTGCCAATGGAGTGTTGGAAGAGTCAGAGATTGTTGCTAAGGTGCTGGGATCCTTACCTCCTGCTTACAAGCACAAGGCTGCTGCTATTGAAGAGATCCAGACTATGACAAATGTGACTAGAGACAAGCTGATTGGAAAGCTTGCTGCTTTTGAGTTGAGTGAATTCGGTGAAGCCCCTCCTAAATCTGAAACTGCATTCAAAGTTATTGTATCCGGGAAGTAGAAATATGATCCGGGAGAAAGTTCTACAAGGGTATCCAGATATGAGGAGGTGATGAGAGAGTTTGAAGAAGAAGAGAGAGAGCTCGAAGAGCTTGAAGCCTTGATTGCCAAAAGATTGCCTAAAGGTGCCGATAAATATGAAGGTAAGTTACCTCTTAAATGTTTTTCATGCAATAAGATAAGACATTTTGCCTCAAGATGCTCGGAAAGAGAAAGAATTTCTAAGAAGCCATTGAAGCCATATAAGCCTAAATAGCAGAAGAAGTGTTATTTTATTACTGATGAAGGTGTGACAGATGATTAGTTTGAGAAGGGAAATTTAGGAGATGAATGGGTGTTCATTGCTATCAAGGAAGATGATTTGGTGATTGTTGATTCTACTAGCTGCATTGTTGAAGAGAAAGCTTTAGCTGCTAAAGTTGAGGAGAAAGATGAATGGGTTATTGACAGTGGTTTCTCTCATCACATGACGGGTGATAAGAGTAAGTTTATAAGTATGGAAATGTATGATGGTGTTGTAGTAAGGTCTAGAGATGACAAAGCTGGTATAATCCGTGGTAGAGGTTCTATTTCTCTTGATGGTAAGCATAATACTGATGATGTCTTATATGTTGAAGGTCTAAAGCATAATCTTTTGAGAGTTGGACAGATGGTTGATAAGGGATATGACTTGCAATTCAAGAATGGAATATGTAAGATCTTGAGTAGCTCCGGAATTGAGATTGCATATGGTACCCAGACTAAAGGTAATATTTTTCACTTAAATACTGGTGGTAAAAGTTGCTTGATTGCTTAGGTTGATGAAAGCTGGTTATGGCATAGAAGGATGTGTCATGTGAATTTTGATTGCATAGTTAAGATAAGTTTTACTCAAGAAGTGAGAGATCTGCCTAAGATTGTAAAGCCTTCTAATCCGGTATGTAAGGAATGTCTGTTAGGGAAGCAGACAAGAGTTACTTTCAAAACCAAACAATATACTTCTAATGGATTGTTGGATCTTGTGCATATTGATTTATGTGGTCCTTCTAGAGTGAGAAGCTTGTAGGGTGACAGGTATTTCATGTTGCTGATTGATGACTATTCAAAGATGATGCGGGTTACCTTCTTAAGGGAGAAATTTGAAGCATTGGAGAAGTTCAAGATTTTCAAAGCTATGGTTGAGATAGAGACTGGTCTGAAGCTCAAGTGTTTGAGATCTGACAGAGGTGGTGAATTTACTTCCGGTGAGTTCAATTCTTTTTGTGAAGAGCATGGGGTGAAGAGACAGTTATCTGCTCCGCAGACCCCTCAGCAAAATGGTGTTGTGGAAAGGAAGAATAAGAGAGGTCAGGAAGCTGCTAGAACCATGATGATTGAAGGAAATGTTCCGCATATCTATTGGAGAGAAGTTATGAGTACTGCAGTGTATACCTTTAACCGAGTTTATATCAAAGGTGATACCGATAAGACTCCTTATGAGTTATGGTTTGGTCATGCTCCTACAATTAGATATTTCATAATTTTTGGTAGTAAATGCTATATCAAAAGAGATGAAGATGTAGGAAAGTTTGATGCTAGAAGTGATGAAGGAATCTTCTTTGGTTATTCTACTAAGAGTAAGGCCTATCAGTGTTATAATAAGAGATTGAGAAAGATAGTTGAGAGTGTTATGTGAAAGTTGATGAAGGAAATGAGAGACAAATTAGATCTTGTGGATATGATTCAGAGGATAGTGATGTTAGTGCAGATAAAGGAAAGTAAGTGCAGACCCAGAATCAAGTGTAGATTGCTCCGGAGAAGCTTGAGAATGAAGGAGAAGGTGCAAATGCTAGTGCATAAAGAAGAGTTCAAGAGTTTGAAATTCAAGTAAATCCTTATGTTATGATGATGTGGATGTTTGTCTTATGTTCTTGCATCTTTCTTTTGATTAAGTGGTTGAAAGGTATTTTTATATCTCAGTCTAAGTATGTGAAGGAATTGTTGAAGAAGTTTGGTTTGGATGATGCTAAGCCTGTTGGTACTCCTATAGTATCTGGATGTAAGATGACAAAGGATGATGATTCTCCGAAAACAAATCAGACTAGATACATGTCTATGATTGGTGGATTATTGTATTTGACTCAGACTAGACCAGATATTTATGCATGATGTATGTCTTGTTGCTAGATTTCAAGTTGATCCTAAGGAATCTCATGTTGTTGCTGTTAAAATTTTTTTTAGATATTTGAAAGGGACAATTGACTTTGGTTTGTGGTATCTTAAGGATGATGACTTTACTTTGAGTGCTTTTATTGATGCTAATTGGGGAGGTGATGTTGATGACATAAAGAGTACTAGTGGTGGTGCATTTTTCTTTGGAAAGAGATTGGTTTCGTGGGCGAGTAAGAAGCAGAATGCTATATCTTTGTCTACTGTAGAAGCTGAATACATTGCTGCTGCTAGCAATTGTACGTAGGTGATTTCGATGAAGCTGATGTTGAAGGATATCAGAGTTGTTTATGATGAGCCTACTGCTATATACTGTGACTATTCAAGTGCTATCAACATTTCTAAGAATTCGGTGTTGCATTTTAAGACCAAGCATATATCAATCAACTTTCATTTCTTGAGTAAGAAGGTGAATGAGAAGGAAGTTAGATTGGAGTATGTATCTACAAAGGAACAGATTGCAGACATCTTCACGGAGCCTTTGCCTAAAGATACTTTTGAGTATCTCAGAGGGAAGCTAGGGGTGATTGCCCCTCCTGATGAGAACTAAGATGCATGGAGTTGCATCAGTTGGGTGAGCTTCACAAAGATATTTTGTGATCTGGATTGATGAGTGAAGCTGCTACTCAGGGGGAGTAGTCAATGTTGTTGTTCAGATTTGTGTGTTTATCTAAGGGGGAGAGAATCAAGATTTGTGTTGTATATGTCTTTTGCATTGATGTCAAAGGGGGAGAGAAGCATGTGAAAAACTGCTATATCCTGTGGTGATCTCAGGGGGAGATTGTTGAGAGTTATGGGTTGTTGATTTCTTTCTTTGCATTGATTGTTTTTCACATTCATATGTTGCCATCAATGCCAAAGGGGGAGTTTGTCGGATATTGTTGAGAAGTTTGCTGGAATGATGTTTTGTCATTGATATCAACATATTCTTCTATGTATTCCAGTGTTGCAGTTAGATTAAATGAGTTGGTTTGATCAGTGTGTTGCAGATGAGTTGTTGCGGTTTAATGGGTTTTGAGATACTCATCTCTAGTTGATTCAGTAGAAGTTTCAAAGGTCTGCATGTTGTTTTGATCGAGTTGTGTGATCCGGTATTATGGTTGATATTCGATTGTTCGTGTTATTCGGTATTCTGGATTGTGCTCCGCATTGCTTTGGAATTGCAATATCTTGGTTTGCGAATTTGGTAGAGTGTTTGGGACATTCAAGTGTGTCCTCAATTTAGATGGTTCATGATTTGAAAGTCCGCAAGTGAATCTTTTAGTTTGATAGTTAGTTGAGTTGATATTCTTGAGTTCGGTGTAATGATGATAAAGATTCTAGTAAGTGGTGATGTTGCGGTTGTTGCTATGGTGATTCATGTTTCTTGTGGATGTTTCTAGATCGTGTTCTATCTGTGTTGTTGGTCCGCATTGATCGTTGTGTGCGATATTGATCATTTTCTTGATTCGGTGGTATTTTGTGTTATGTGACATTTATGGTGATTGCAGTGTGTTGTGGATGATCGAGGTGTAATTCTTGTTGGTGTTGCGTGTTCGAGGAGTTGATTTTGGTCCAGACCATGTCTTAGCCGACATTGTTTTGGTCGGCATGTGTTATTGTAGCGTGTGAGGTTATTATTTTGTAATTTGTGTTAAGGGTTTAGCCGACCTTGAAATATAGGTTGATGAATTGTATAAATACATTTATTATTGATTTGAGAGATGTCTGCGTGTGTGAACATTGTTTTGATCATTCAATGGTAGAAGAGAAAAGTGAAAAAGTGCGAAAAAGTGTGAAAGAGCAAAGTTTGAGTATATTTGCTTAACCGGAATTGTAACCAGGTATGAGGAGATGCTATTTCATTAATTCATGATTCTTCGGATATAATCTGAATCTTTTTGTAAGGCAGTGAGCCTTCCCAAGGGTTGTAGCCCTTCTTGTTTTGTGATTTGAGTAGTGAGCTCTAGGCTGTGTGCCTGAATGCACATGCATTCCCCATTGTAATATTTCACTTACTCCTAACAGGGTATTATCTCATTGCGGGTAGGTTCCCACCGTGGTTTTTCCCTTGATTGGGTTTTCCACGTCAAAAATCTTGGTGTTATGTGCGTCATGGATGTGTTGATTTGTGCTTTCATTGCTAATTATCAGATTTGAATTTGTGTTTAAGTTAAGTAAAGTTTGTGAGCAAACCGATTCACCCCCCCCCCCTCTTAGTTTGTTGCATTGTTGCCAACAGCCTCTCCACCGATGGCTACCATTTCTTCCATTTGCTTCCTTTTTAATTCTTTTTTCTCTTCAAATTCCTCTAATTGAGCTTGCACTTCACGTATAGCCTCAGGGGGTGCTCTTTTGCATGGTTTGACATCATGGCATTCTATTTGTGTGATGTGATATTTCAATCGATTAATACCTTCTCCATTATATTTTGTTTTGCAATGAATACATGTTACTTCTCCTTTTTTTGATTCGAGGATGCCATGTTTCGAAGCCTTATCCTTTCTAACCGGGGCTCCCTTTGGGGCACCACTTCCACTTCGGGTAGGCTGAGACATTATGCTGCAATATATTATAAATGAAAAAAATCAGCATAATGTCTCCTATTTTAATTAAGTTAAAAATAAATGATAGAAAGAAAAAAACAAAACAATGGTCTCAACTTTCATATTTTTTCTATCAATATAAAATAAAACTAAAACAAAACAAACGTACAAAAAAATGGAAATATGAAAGTAATAAAATAAAAAAAGAACAAAAAAATGTAACTTACCTCTTTAAACATGCTCCAAAATTGAAGAGCACCTTCAAATTTGTAGAGACTTCCTCCAAATCCTTCTTGAACTCCTTTAAATGCTTGAATGCAAACTACTAACTTGCACAAACAATCAACAATTGCAATCTCCTCTCAATCTATCTGCTAGTTTGCTCTTCAGTTACTCTATTGTTTTGCTCAAATCCCTCTTTTTCTCTCGTGTTTGCAAACAAGAAAAATGGCTTTTTAGGGTAAGAGAGAAAACATATTGACCTTTTATTCCACTTAAAACAAAGACATTTTAATTTTTTTGTGCTTTTTAATGATGCTGGCACGACAGAGTCCTAGGCTCGGGGCTCGGTGAGTCTGCCGAGTCTGTGCAGACTCGGCCGAGTTCAAGTCCACGATCCTTTGGACTCGACAAAGCTGACTTGCCTTGGGACTCACCCGTCTTGGGCTAGACTCTGCGAGTTTTGTAACTCTGGTTCAAATCACTACCACGAACATAGATACCATCAAGACGATGCATATCAATGAAAAAGAAGCAATTGAAGTTAAGCTAGATAAATGAGTTCAGTTGACTACGCAAGATACTTCACAATCAATGAAATACTAGCCATATGAACATAGGAGCTTCGCCATCAATCATGCACAAAGATCTTCCATCCATCTAATTATTATCATCTAACATGAGGATCCAACAAGAAACCATGCAATTGTAGAAGAAACAACACATTCCACCATAACTTCAATGAAAAAGATGTTTATTTACAAACTTGGCAACAATTTCTGCCTTCTCCTCCTACTCTACTCTACTTCTAACTTGCTGCTCTTATTATTTGCTATTGATCTATTCACTATTAACCTTTACAAATGAAAGAGTGGAGCCTTATATAGTGCTCTTATTACAATGAAGGGCCAGGATCGAATCATAATCAATGGCCAAGACCGAAAGATAGAGCCCCTAATTAGGGTTTTCTGCACCCATTACATAGCATTTAATACTTAACCAATGATAAAATTACTATTTATAGGACACCTGTCCTTTGAATTTCGATCAATAGATGATGAGGGTAAGTACATCAAACTTTGTGCCCATGTGGTAGTTATTCTCTTTGATGGATTAGCTAGGTGCATTGAATCTAGACACCTTGGCTTGAAATAATATGATTGGATAAGTGATGACTAGGCGTCAACTCAGCTAGCTACTTGTCACTCATCACAAGTTGTAGGTGATTGAGGCATATCTCTTGATACTCAACATTTCCAAGCGTTCGGTGTATGAGATGATGGAGGGAGATATTCCCAAATTGCATCATCTTGTCTGACTTGATCATCTTCACTTGAAGCCTTTGTCTTGGATAACTCTCTTGATGTACTGGCAGCAATTCTTGGATTTCCAGAGGAAATTCAAGATAATTATATGTTCTTTCCTAGATGACGATCTCTATTCATGCCTTATTGAGGTGTTCTTGGACATGGTGAAGATATCCCTCTTCAATGTGAATCTTGAAATCCCCTTACGAACACTTGAATGCCTCTTGCCTTCATCCTTTACAACATGATGCTTATAAAATAACCTCCAATGTTGTTGTTGTAGCCTTGAATTGTGTGATCTCCTCAAGAAAATTTCTGATATTTGTTCCTTAATGATGTTGATCTCCATTTAAACCTTAGACCTGATGAAAATCACATTTGCTTCTGATGTGATTTTGTCCCAATTCGCCTTGATTTTGCTCTTATTATTGTTTGACACGAATTAGTTCTACACCCTAGGACTGAAAATTTGGATCTTTAGATCTAGTTGCTCATAACTGATTTGCTTTTGATATACTTGAGGACCGATTTCTTCTACTTTTCAGGCCTACACTGGGGATTTGTGAAGTCTGATTTTGAAACCTGATTTTAGATCTGATCTTTCTCTGATTTTACAGGTCTGATTTTTTTTTAAGGATTTTAGGACTAATTTTTCAAGGTTCTCAGCCTTATTCTTCATGTCCTTAGGTCTGATCAGAGTTTGTCAAAGACCTTTAAAGTGTTATACAATCCTCAAAGGTAGGCCTGACTTTAAATAAGCTGTGCACTCAAATACAAGGGCGGAATTTTGAAGAAGCTCTACATTGTGCATATCACCTGACTGATAGGTCTGATTTTATTTCTGCTCATGTTGAGGACAATCCTCTTTCAGGTCTGATTTTATTTCTGCTCATGATGTCTGGTATACAAATTCGCTTGGATGTGGAAGGAAATTGCCTCAAAAACTGATGGAATTCACCTTAAAATCAGCTACAGGGCTACCTTTAAACAGGACTGTTCTGCTTTTCTCAATTCTGATCTGATGTTGAACTTGTTTTGAAAATGTCATAGAAAAGATTGATTAATCCATTTTACATAGACTCGTTGCCATCACTTCCCCGTGACAAGAGGTCAGTCCTACTTTGAATTGATGAGCTCCATATTACCTGAAGAAAAGCAAAACACACAATAAATAAAATAATCAATCTGATCTTCTGCCTTAATTCGCAGACCTGCTACCCCATTCTGCTCTCAGAATTGGCTCATGAATGACTTTAAAATGAATGCATACCTTTTATATAGGCGTTAGTCTAATAGACACATCCCTTCACTATAGCTGACTTAGGCTTTTGTTTGCATTTTAAAAAAATTTATTTAATGATTAACACATTTCGAATTCCAAAGGTAGAGAAGCCGACTTGTCTTGTGATGTTTTCTTTTATTATCTTTGACTTTCAACAGTCAAATATTAAATGAATTGTCTCCTTGATGAGTCGGCATTCTTTGCTCTTTAAAGCGCAACTTTATTTCCTCATCCTTATCGGGGATTTTAGGAAGCCAGGCACATGCCGCAGCTAGGAAGGAGAGAGGGATGCGGGAGTGTGTATGCCGCGGTGGGAGGGGTAGTGAAGGATGTTGCTTAGGGGATGTGCCGCGCGGGAGAGGGGTGTGAGGGATGTGAAGGGAGGATGTGCCGCTGTGGCAAGGGTGTGCAGGATATGAAGGAAAGAAGTGTTGTGGTGGCAAGGGTGTGCGGGATATGAAGGAAAGAAGTGCCGCGGTGAGAAGGTAGGGAAGGATGTGAGATGCCGGGGGTGAAAGGGTAGTGAAGGAGTTGGTTGTGGGTAGTAGGATGGGATGGGGGTATGCTAAGGGAAGAAGGGGTAAGGGAAGTGAGCTGTAGGATAAGGGATGGAGAGAAGGGGAAGTTGGGAGGTATAAGGAATGGAAGAAATGGAGGATGTGGGTAGTGAGATGGAAGAAAAGGTAGTATATGAAAGGAAGGGTGGGTGTAGGGATGGAATGTTAGGAAGGTGAGGTGGAAAGGGAGGCATAAGGGATGTGAAGGATGAAGGTGATGAGGGAAAGATGGAAGGTATGGAGGAAGGACAGAGAGGCGGACTCTCCCGTATGAAGATTTTATCTTTGAATTTCCTTTCGGAAATATAAGGTAAATAATTGATACTCCTTTCACTCTTTTCATACATTTTTTACCCTGAACTCTCACCATGGAATTCATTGTTTGGACATGAGCTGGAAACTGCTTTGCATCCTCTCTCAAGTAAGAGGCTAAAATTAGGAAACTATTGCTAAACTAAGACAACCTAAGAAAAACATCTACCCTAAAAAGTGAAAAAGTGGGGGTCCCCAGTTGCAATGGGGCGATGTGTGAAAATGTCACAACAGATCACTCATTGGCTTATAGTCATGCATATTGAATATTTGCAAAATTATATCCACATCCTTGCTTTGACTCAAATTTGGTGTACCCAACCCTTGCCGATCTCCATTCTAAGATATATTTAGTAGCCCCAAATTCCATCATGTTGAATGTGCCAAAAAGGTGAGTTTTGAGATCCCTAATCATTTCCTTGTTATCCATTAACAATATGTCATCCTCATATAACACAATTATTAGTATTTGATTATCAAATCTTAACATAAACAAAATGATCTTCCTTGCTCCTAACAAAACCCAATTCAATGTACCACATTGAATTCCTAGTACCACATCAAATTCCTAGTACCACATCTTGGGTAACTATTTTAGACCATAGAATGACTACTTTAACACATAAACCAACTATTCATTTCCTTTCACAACAAAACCATTAGGCTATTGCATATAAATCTCCACAAGATCCTCGTATAAAGGCAATTTTGACATGTATTCATTGAATTTTAAAATCACAAGCTATGAGAATATTAAAAAGGAATTTAATAGAAAATAACTTAGCAACCAAAAAGAAAATTTCATTGAAATCAACTCCCTCTCTCTAAGAGTAAAGTTTAGCCATTCATCTAGACTTGTACCACTCTAATTGATTATTTTTGCCAAATTTCTTTTTGTACATTTATTTGCAACCAATGGGCTTTCTCTCCTTAGAAAACTAATAAGAACCTAGATATCACAACTATTTGAGGTCATCATCTCCTCGTGCATGCCCTGCATCCAAGACTTTGTAATGTCCCCATTTTAGCTCATTCCTATTCTTGAGTGATTAGCCTATCGTTTTGACCCTTGTAGGCTAATAATTGTGGATAGAGGGTCTTCTGAGGCAGAGGTTTGGTTAATGGAGCTTCTTGTCTTCTCCAAAATTTGGTTTGTTCCAGTTTGGTCTTCGTTTGGCTCAGATTGGACTTCGTTTGGGCTCAGTTTCGTATACTTACTATTTATAGTAAATCAGTGGATGTTAGAGAGGGACCCTTACTATTTTTAGTAAGGCGGATGGATGTGCAGTGGATGCAGTGGGTTACCTCCTAGAGCAGACAAAATTGAATTATATGCATTATTGTCGAAGTTATGGCATTTTTATTATTATTAAAGTTGTGACATTTTTATTATTATTATTGTCAAAGTTATGGCATTTTTATTATAATTAATTTAAAAATGCACATCATTTAAATATCTAATTGACTTTATTATGAAGGGGTTATTTAATGAATTATAAAGTCAATTATTTAAAGTGCATTTAAGTTGTATTGGGGGCCCACTTTAAGAGATGATATATTAAATGCTTTAAAAGTATACTTTATTATAAGTGATAAAGTGTTATTTAAAGGGAGATATAAGTGTTAATAAAGTATACTTTATATTGTGCACCACATGGAGGGAAAAGTAAATGAAATTAAAGTGAAATTAAATGAGATGAACCCAAATGCAAATTAAATACTGCATAAAGGCATTTGTAAAGGGATTTCATTCTATGAGCATTTGATAACTTGACATTTATGATTTCTTGGCATTTGGAGAAGGCAAACCCAACGGTTTCTGCATTTCTGCAAATCAGGGCATTGGAGAGCGTAGTATCTTCATTGTGACAGCTACTTGAGGTGGTGAAATATCTTCCAAGGGTTGCTTTTGAGTTGGCTGTAACCAGCAGTCAAATTTGTGCGAATTAGAGAAGGAATCAATTAAGGGCATGAAGTAGATTGTTGAAGGTAACGAGCAGGATACTTTGAGCAGCAATCATTAATTGTTGGGCACATTATTTGCAGGCCGTACAGCTCCCTAATCTCCAGCTGTACCATTCTTCTAACCAAGCAGTTTGAACTTGTAATCAGTCCCAGCAGTGACTTATATACAGCAGATTGAATTTGTAATCAGCTTCAGTAGTGGCTACCTATAATTAGGTTTTGATAAAAATACTTATGCATCTCTTTGGGAATGTATTTGGTTTGTAAGCCGATGAATAAATTGAATGAGATAGAACAACAATGAATGGAAGGAGAGGTTGCATGATAAATGTTTGATGTAATGTTTATGGTTATAATCTTCATAGATAGCATAATTGTTTGCATACCAACTGTTTGAATTAATGTCTAGTTGCTGTAGGTGCATATTGGTTTTCCTAGGATGTATGGAAAGTGTTTGACAATATGTCAACTTGCTGTACAAGTTGATTCCAGTCACTTATATGTATGAGAAAGGTCAAAAACAGTTAGTATATCATTTCTATTATATTGTCAACCAATCATGCATCATTAGAGCATTCAAAAACATCATTTGCAAGCATTTAAATCACATTTGACATTATTCCAAGCAAACATAAACAATCCGAAAACAAAAGACAGCAAGATAGAGGTTTCATTGTTGGTGTTGGAAATAAGCCACACCCGGACCGACGATGGACTGGTCCAAGAGGGGCCAGTAGCTTAGTGGCAGAGCACTCCAGCAGTGTATGGAAGGTCCCAGGTTCGAGTCCTAGCTGGTCCATGTCTCAACATGGTATCAGAGCCAGGTCTAGGCTAGGAGCCCCAAGCACACGAGAGGTGTGGCTTAAGGGGGGGTGTTGGTGTTGGAAATAAGCCACACCCGGACCGACGATGGACTGGTCCAAGAGGGGCTAGTAGCACAGTGGTAGAGCACTCCAACAGCGTATGGAAGGTCCTAGGTTCGAGCCCTAGCTGGTCCATGTCTCAACATTCATGACAACTGTTTGACAATATTCCTTGAGGTCCAAATCAGCAATTAGAGATCAGATTTAGCAAGGGATATTACAGACTTACTATCCTATGAAGAGAGCCTTCTTGAAAGATCTAGGTACATTTTCAACACTCATCAAAACAAATACACAAAAAAAATATGGTGGTTTATACTTGTGAATTGGATTCCATTGTATTGTGGACCTTCTCAAGATAAGAGTAATGGACTCTGTTTGTTCTTCTATGTGCTCATATTGCACATCATCAGCTAGACTCTTTGAACCCTCTTTGTTTTTCCATCCTTTGATCCATCTAATTGTTCTTCCACATGTGCATCTTCTTGATTTCCTATTTTGGTTTCAAAGTGCACTATTTTTTTCTTTCCTTTTCCTTTATTTGTTCCTGACTCGAATAAGCTCTAAACTCTCTAAAAATCACATCTCTCAAAAAAATCATTTTTGGGGTTACATAATTTCAAAGTTTATAATCTTTAACATTCTCATTGTAACCAACAAAAATGCATTTCTAGGCTTTTGGATCTAAGTGTAGATTGCATTTTTAGAGGTACATGAACATAAGCCTCATAACTGAATATCCTTAAATGTAAAATTGAAGGCAGGTGTTTTACTTGTCCACACTTCATGAGTTTTATCAACAAGAGTTGAACAAGGAGATTTATTAATCAAATAACAAGCAATATTTATAGCGTTTGCCCAAAAACATTGATCTAATTTCATACCACTTAGCATAATTCTAGCTCTTTCCTTTAAAGTTAGGTTCATCTTTTTTGCCATCACATTTTGTTGGGGAGTATAATGTGTAGTCTTTTGTTGAAAAATACTTGCATGTTTAAAGAGTTCATCAAATTTCGTGGAACAATATTCCCCGTCATTGTTAGATCTCAACGCTTTAATCTTTCAATTTGTTTGCTTGTCAGCTAAGGCTTTAATTTCTTTAAGCTTAGTGAAAACTTCAGATTTAGAACACAAATTTAATGTGTATCTAGAGACATCATCAATGAGTATAATATAATATTGAGGTTCACCCATAGAACCAACATCCATTGGACCAAACACATCCAAATGAATGATTTTTAATAATCTCTTAGCTCTACTCCTTCCAATAGGAAATGAAGATCTGTTCTTTTTTCCAAACACAATGTTCACAAAAATCATTTTTACCAATAGAATAATAAAAAAATCGTTAACCAAATTTTCATTAATATTGGTCTTTAGATTTTTTTTCACTAATGTGACCCAAATGTTGGTGCCACAACATACATGAATTCTAAAGACCTCTAGCAATCACCAAATTTCATCTTACCAACCTACAACCAGACTTGTCGAATGTCATATGCACTCTAGAATCATTTAACTTGGATATATAAAGTAAGTTTCTTGCAAAACTTTAGAATATCCAAAACATGATCAAGAGTTTTAACCATTCCATCATTGAAACCCAACTTTACCTCTCTCTCACCAACAAGAGTGTAAGATCCCCTGTCCAAACTCTATGCCAAATTTTTATTCCTTCTTTCCCAAAGTTTATTGAATTGGAATTTAATCAAATAGTTTGTATGCACATGAATATGAAGGTTTTCTATTTGCACGTTTTGACTTATTTTTCCTTATGATTCTGTGTTTATTTTCATGAAACAATACTCATAAATTGGAATGCACAAAAACATATCACATCCTTCCCAAAGTCATTATAAAAAATGAAACCAACAATCTATTGTACATAACAGCAACATACAGGAAACAATTGATATAATTCTGACCTTGAATAATTAGCATAAATAAGATTTGAAAGCTTGAAATATTGATAATGACAATAATTTTTTGATTAATTCTTGTTGTCATAAAACAAAATATACAGGTAAATAGCAATAGCATTTTGAACTCAATGAATGTTCAGATTTGATGGTATTAACACCAACGACCATTCACATTATAGCAACAAGCTTGAAGAATAGCTGGGCTGCAAAAAATACAATCCATCCCCTCACATCACAGAGTTGAATGAACCATTAGATGTCTACACCTCTCTGCAACAACTTTGAACTCCTTAATCCCTAGTTCGCCTAGCACAAATGAAAAGCCACATCCAAAATCTGTAGTGAACAACAAGTTTATTTGCCCAACTTTCTATTCTTCCACGACCAGAAAATATAGCATCTTTTTGCCTAGCTAGAAAAAACTTTATCGCCCAACAATCATGAGGAAAGATTCGCCCATGAATGGTGAGTACATACTAAATAGTGCTGAGCTATGGAGCCAAAACCTCACGCCAGCAACAACAATCTTTTACTCGCCCAACATAAGTGCTGGTTTACCTTTCCAAACCCATGTCTGGCTACCTGTGATGTGTTGACCACAATAAATTCTTCAAACGTCTCCCTTGGATGAATATTGGAATGTTCAAACCCTCAACCAAATTCAAGAAGACTCATGCCAAGCTTAGGTTATTCATGGTGACCAACAAGGACATCTTCAGTGCCAAACTTATATAAAACAACTCAAGGCCAACCCTGTATGATTGATGGCTGATAATGGAAAACTCAAATGCCCTCACCAAATTAGAATAACAATTTCCAACTATTAACTCTACCTTTCCTACAAGACTTTACAAAATTACAAATCTTCAATCATACCTACAAATCCTCTTCGTGCAAACTGAAACCTTGAATAGATTTCACCATATTGGCTAGGGAGGAATCTTTCACCACTGAACCCAATCTTCACTGTAGGGTTTTTGTCTTAGGGCTCTATTTGAACAAACCTTTTTAAAATAATAAACCTTATTACTCTAAAAAGTTACTTTAATTATTTGCTCTTTTTGACATTAAAGTCACTTTTAATAAATTCATTCTATAAATAATTAATTTGTCATTTAATATGTTTTCTTTGACAGCTTACAATTATATTTGAGCTGCTTCTGGATATGATTGTGTGACTTTTTTGCATCAACATTTCAGATCACACTCTGTGATACATTCTGATGATGGATCACAGTGTGATCCAAAATGTTGATGCAAAAAAAGTCACACAATCATATCCAGAAGCAGCTCAGATATTATTATGGATTGTGGAAATCTGATAATTTTAAGCTTACAATTAATTATTTAATTATTAAATATTTCCCGCACAACCAGCTAAAAGTACAGAAAATGCTGAAAAGGTCTAGATGTGAAAATTGAAGGTGTCAACATACTAAGGAACTCACTGGAGATCTGACTTACTAAAAATAGACACTTTCCAAAGATAGCATTTACCTTCAAGATGTTTGGAGTGCACCAGAATAGTCAAAACTGTTCTCGAAAAGCATCAACTAACTCAACCTGATCTGCATAACTCAATATCAATAACTAAACTCCAAACCTAAAAGGATCACTCCCTCCAAGAAAGTCGGAGCTAACACAAATGCGGGGTGACCAAAAAAGGGAACATTACAAAGAGTTTTAACCGTTCCATCACTGAAACACAATTGTACCTCTCTCTTACCAACAACTTGATTAATACTGTTGTCTCCAAGGAAAACCTCTCCTCCATCATAAGTTGTATATGTAGAAAAAAACTTCTTATGAGGAGTCATATGGTCAGAGCAACCTAAATCAATAAGCCAAGTGATCATTGTTAATTCTTGTAACGTCGGTCGTACAATTCCATAAATTCCGATGCATGAATTGATTACATGTTAACATATTAGTATATACGTTAACAATAAACAATAAATAAATCAAAATCGAATTATGGTGTTTGCCACCGGTCACACCCCTTCATGTTAACGGGCTGGGATTAAACGATTTATAATAAATCGCGATCAGTCAAGCAAGTGATATGTTTGTTAACGTGCTGTGATATTATGAGTGGTACGTAGGGAAGAGACATGTCTTCCCATGTGGGAAGACATATCTCTTCTCTACATACCCTCTCATTGACATATATATAACATGCATACAATGAGGAGGAGAACAATACCGAAATTAATAAGTGTTGTGCTTCCTTCCATTCACACTACTGCAGTTCAAATTTAATTCCAGACTATATCTTCATCTCTTCTATCCTCTTGATCACAAAATTTAAATAAACTTAACATGGTATCAGAGCTAAGTTAAGGAAGATCAAATTAAATTCTGTAATGATCATATAGACATTCACTCGGCTCTTAGTAGATCACATTCCTATAATCCCAATGGCAATCGGAGTTAAGTTTGAAGATCGACTAGATGGAGCATCAAATTTTGTATCTTGGAAATTCAGGATCATGCTTGTTTTGAAAGAAAATAAAATTGACTCCCATGTCAAAAGTGAAATTCTTGAACCCTCTGATGTGGAGCAAGGACAGTGAGAAGGCTCTTAAGATAATTGTGGATTCAATGAGAGACCACATTTTGCCAGTTATTTCTAAATATGAGATTGCTTTTCAGATGTTCAAAGCCCTAGCTGACATTTATGAAATCAACAACAGTAGCAGGGCTCTCACCTTGAAGCATCAACTACACCATATAAAGATGAATAAAGGAGAGAGACAATTACATCCTATTTCTTGAGGATCACTGAGCTTAGGGATCAACTATCCACTATTGGACATCTAGTAGACAACAAAGAACTTGCTATGATGGCCCTAAATGGACTTCCTACCTCATGGGAATCGTTCATTCAAAGAATCAGTGCTCGTTCTAAATTTCCTAAGTTTGATAGATTGAAAACTGATTGCATTCAAGAGGAATCTTGGCTTGTCACAAGAGGAATAAAACAAAACAATGGTAATGAGGACATTCAAGTTCTAAACTCTAATTCCCACAAGAAAGGAAAGAAGAAGAACTTTAAGAGAAAGAGGGACAACGACTCAAATGGAAAGGGGTCTTCAAAGAAGAAGAGAGACATTTCTGAAGTACAATGTTTCAGATGTGACCAATATGGGCACTATGCAATGAAGTGTCTAGATAGGATCAAGCAACAGGCTTCAATGGTAGAAGTTAAGAAAGGGAGTGATTCCGAGAAACTAGTCTTCTACTCAGCCCTCTCTAGTCAAGTCACCTCTAGTTCCAACACATGGGTGATTGACAACGGAGCATATCGACACATCAATGGATTTCGTGAGCACCTATATAAACTTGGGGAAATTTCAAATGAAGAAGTGACAATTGGTGATGACTCAAATTATCCAGTTATGGGAATAGGAACTTGCAATATCAACCTAAAGTCAGGTATATCCCTACAGCTGACTGGAGTTCTATTTGTACCTGGTATAAAGAGAAACCTTGTCTCAGTTTCTGCACTTGAAGATAAGGGTTACAGATTAACCTCTATGGAAGGAAAGGTACTTGCTTGGCCAAAGAACTCTACCATCAAGAAAGCTCAGACCATTGGAGTAAGACAAGGGAGCCTCTACAGACTTTGCACCACTCCACCTCAAGCCTTGATTCATGAGACTCCAGATTCGAATGAACTTTGGCACAGAAGATTAGGGCACCTTCATTTCCATGCCCTACCTAAGATAGAGAAGATGGTGATTGGCTTACCCAAGCTAAGTCACAGTTCTGAAGGAGCATGCAAGGGGTGTGCCTTGGGAAAGAATACTAAAGGGTCTTTCAATTCTAGCAACAGTAAATCCAAAAATGTATTAGAATTAGTTCATTCTGATTTATGTGGACCCATGTCTGTACCCTCCTTAGGAGGATTTTTATATTATGTAATATTTGTAGATGATTATTCTAGGAAGACCTGGATATATTTTCTGAGATACAAAGAGTCTGAAGAAATCCTTTCTAAATTTAAGGAATTCAAAGCTCTTGTAGAAAACATGACAGGTAAGAAAATCATAACCTTAAGAACGGACAATGGGGGGGAATACACTTCTAATATGTTTAAAGATTATTGTATAAATGCTGGGATTAAGAGGGAGTTAACTGTACCTTATAACCCACAACAAAATGGGGTAGCTGAAATAAAGATTAGGACTAGAGTAGAAGCTACTAGGGCTATGTTGTTTGACCAAAATATAGAAACCTCAATTTGGGTTGAAGCATCTAAGATAGCTCTGTACATTCAAAATACATGTCCTCATTCTCTTCTTGATAATAAAACCCTTGAAGAAGCCTTTACTGGTAACAAACTTGACATAAGTCATCTCCGGATCTTTGGGTGTCTAGTCTATATTCATGTTCCCAAAGAAAAGAGATCAAAATTAGAACCTTCTAGAAAGAAAGGGGTATTTGTTGGGTACAGTGAAACCTCTAAGGCTTACAAAGTATACATACTTGGACAAAGGCAAATTGAACTAAGGAGACAAATCTGCACAAGCTAAAGGAAGCAACTGCAGAATCAGAGTTTGCAGATCCTACCCTCTACAGACAGATTATTGGATCTCTGATGTATTTGGTAAACACAAGACCTGATATATGTTATGCTGTTAATACACTAAGTCAGTTCATGTGTGAACCTAGGGAAATACATCTTGTTGCTGCAAAGCATATTCTGAGATATCTTCGAGGAACTATTGGCTTTGGTCTGAAATATAAACATGTAGACCTTGACCTACATGGATTCACTGATTCTGATTGGGTTGGAAGCATAGTTGACAGGAAAAGCACATCAGGATGTTGCTTCAGTTTAGGATCAGGAATGATCTCATGGATATGTAGAAAACAATCTTCAGTTGCTCAGAGTTCTACAGAAGTTGAATACATATTGCAGCATCCATGGGAGCAAGAGAAGTAGGCTCCGGAAATTGCTTGTAGGACTGTTTGGTCAGCCCTTAAATCCTACTGTCATCTATTGTGACAATCAGAGTTGCATCAAGCTTTCAATGAATCCAGTATTTCATGACAGGTCTAACCACATTGAGATTCCTTATCACTATGTTTGAGATATGGTGGAAAGGAATGTGATCCGACTGAATTATATTAGTACAGGTGATCAGATTGCAGACATTCTTACCAAGCCTCTCTCCAAGATCAAGATTGAACACTTTAGAGATAAACTTGGTATGGTTGAAAATGTTATTTAATTTCGAGATAGAGTCTCATTTATTCTGATATACTAATATATTTAAGATGTTTAATGTGTAAACTCTTTTAATTGTCATGTGTGTGACTCCATGACTTCATGGGCCCCCCTGTGAACATTATTGAAGGGTGAGGACTTTTCAATAATGAACAGTTGTTTCAAATTGATATTGTAAGGTGGCGATTTTACAATTATCAATTTATCTATCTTGATGGATATCATGTGACTTGATATCTGTGGACATGTCATGATAGTATATATCTCTGAGACATTATGGTAGATATCAGTTGGTTGATATCATTAAACAAACCATAATTATGATAGAGATCTTCATGGTGAATATATTGGACATAATATTCATGGACATGCCATGAATCATTATTAGTATGGTAGGTTATCATGTGACTTGATGCCAGTGCACATACCTTACTTGATAACTATGAGTTATGGTGAGTATCATGAGACTTGATATTCATTGTTGAACCATATCTTTGAATATCACTATGGTGTGATATCTCTTCTCTTCACAATCAATGGATGAAATGTGATGTTTTCTCTAACATGAAATATGTCCTCCCTAGCTAAGAGGGAGTGTTAATTCTTGTAACGTTGGTCGTACAATTCCATAAATTCCGATGCATGAATTGATAACATGTTAACATATTAGTATATATGTTAACAATAAACAATAAATAAATCAAAATCGAATTATGGTGTTTGCCACCGGTCACACCCCTTCATGTTAACGGGCTGGGATTAAATGATTTATAATAAATAGCGATCAGTCAAGCAAGCGATATGTTTGTTAATGTGTTGTGATATTATAAGTGGTATGTAGGGAAGATATGTGTCTTCCCATGTGAGAAGACATATCTCTTCTCTACGTACCCTTTCATTCACATATATATAACATGCATACAATGAGGAGGAGAACAATACCGAAATTAGTAAGTGTTGTGCTTCCTTCCATTCACACTACTGGAGTTCAAATTTAATTCCAGACTATATCTTCATCTCTTCTATCCTCTTGATCACAGAATTTAAATAAACTTAACAATCATCACTTATAATGTTAACAAAAATAAATAAAGCATCATTGTCACTGTTATGAGAAGACTTTTCCAATGGAGTAGTTTGAACTAATTTTCTTATGTTTTACTTTTTGTTGACATGTCCCTTTTGTGATGCAGAGAAGGGAGGAGAAATACAAACCACTCTCAACTCAATCACTTGACTACAGTGGCAAATTCATCAAAGAGGAGGTCTTTCTCCCAACTCACCTATCCCCTTGACGACCTTTAGTTATGGCTACTAATACACATCATCTAAGAAAGAGACTCAAATCCAGCCACTCAATAAACTAGTGTTCCTTTGCGACTTAGGACACCCCAAATGACCCAACAAAACACAAATCAACAGCCTTTGGTGTGGTTCAATAGGGATTTCTTCACAACTAGGGCTGGTTCCTAGTAGCCCTCAAAACTAGTTCTTTTGAGCATATCTGCCTGTACTGATGGAATCAGACCCACATGGAGACATGTTTGGATACCCATTAAGCTTATCCTCAATATATTCAACAGGTACCTAGGGTTGTTTTGGACTACTCCTTTCAAAAATTGACTAGTAATCTGGTTTCAGGCCTAATTAACCCTCTTTTCCAAAGCAAATGCTTCAATTTCTCCCACAACTCATCAAATCTCCACTCCAACAGTTGGGAGACATCACATAAGAACCAATTTTGCAGGTTTCACCACCCACTTTCACTGACACTTGACTATTTTGCAAATTCTTTGTTCTTCCTACGTTTTCTAAGCCTAACACATGGAGATGTTAGGCTAGAGCTCACTCAAAATCACTCCAAACCCCATTCCCTGCTCAAATGACTTCAGGAACACGAAGATGGCACCCAATCCCTCCATTCCACCGTTTGGCCCAATTTTTAATGATGGAATGGTCAGCAAACTACATTTTTTCCTTCAAAATCCTTGTACCTAGGGTTTATAGACAGTTTTTACAAAATCCAATCAAACTCACTTGTTTCTTAATGAAATTCTATCAAACTACCACCAAATCAAAGTAGATTCACTGCACTTCCACATTCACATGAATTTGCAATCATGAACCCTCTGTACGGGGCCGTACAGAACTCTGCAACTCAAAAAACACAGGAAAATGACAGGAAACAGAGTATGTTTTTATATGATTTCCACTAAAATTCCTTCAACAATCCCCCCTTGAAGTTTGAGAGGCTTTTTAAACATGTAACAACTGAATACCTGTTGATGTGTATTTTGTACATGACCAAACATAGAATAAAATACCTAAAGGTACCTTATCCTTTCTTGAGTAAAACTCTCGAATGCTGAAGATATCGCAGAAGGATCAATCGGAAAAGTTCCAAGGTTCTTTTATGTAGGTTCTCTACCCGTGGATAAGCACCAGTGGTTGTTGTGTTTACTATTTTTCAAGGGGCCTTACGTACTTTCAGAGAAAGCTTGTTCGTGTGACTACTTTTCAAATGAGGAAACAGGATTTTCCTAATGCTAACTGATGTTTCAAAAAAGATCAAAAGATAAAGGTTTCAAGGAGGCGAGACTAAATTAATCCTAAGAATTACTCAGTGATGATTGGTCTTGATAGGACTCTACCAATTTCAGTATTGCCAAGAGGTTACAACTCCACTGGAATTGGTGCGATCTTCTAAAGGGATTCAATGATTTTCAAATCACTAAGGGGATAGATACTATCAGTAAGATACATATCAATGCCTCCAACAATGATTGAACTCTTAAACAATCTCGATGTTTTCAGTTGACCACACAGGGCGTTCTTACAATCAGTAAGGAGCTAGTGGTTTGGAATGTGAGTCTTATCAAAGATCAAGCACAACATTCGTCCTTCAAACTTAAAACTTAAATGCTATCTCTACTAAGAGTGATTCAAGAAGACAAACAACCATGAAAATAGCCACAAAGATTGCAATAAAACACCATAACTTCAATATTTCAT
The DNA here is from genome assembly GCF_030272615.1 of Cryptomeria japonica. Classification (NCBI taxonomy): domain Eukaryota; kingdom Viridiplantae; phylum Streptophyta; class Pinopsida; order Cupressales; family Cupressaceae; genus Cryptomeria; species Cryptomeria japonica. Next base: position 32,244,665 of record NC_081407.1, on the reverse strand, counting down.
TGATCTCATAGCCAAATAAACAACAATTGTTCAACTTTCTCTCTTCACTACTTATTTCTATGCTGTTGACAATATTAAACTCTAAAGATTCTAACTCTCTCTCTCTTACTTTTTTCTAACTTTTTCTCTAACCCCTTTAAAATGAAATGAGTGAGGGCTTATATAGTACTCTCAAATACAATGAACGACTTGGATCAAAAGAAGATTGATGGCTGAGAATCTGACACCTAAACCCTTATTAGGGTTTGTTACAAAAAAGTCCCCATTTAGATAGACATTATCAATCCATAGCCAATAAGAATTGACACAAATAACGAGGAGACATAGACCAATAGGAATTAAGTTGCCACATCATTTTATAACAACTTTTCATCTAGAACTTTGTTCCCCTTTTTATGCTCTTTTCTAGCATATTCAACGAATCTGGACGTAATCTTCTCAATCTCAGCAATGGGAATCTCAGGAAGATTCTTCATTCGTTCTTCCAAGTGAAGGACTTGATCAAAAGCTGTGAGAAGGGTCGCCTCCCATCCATGCTCAAGCTCTTTTGTTTTCTTGATCAGGAACATAGTAGCATGCATCTGATTTCGCTGCTCTTCGGTGACTGTGTTCTCCTCTTTGCAAAAGATGATCCTGATCTTGTCTTCCAATTCCTGGATGTCTACATCCGTCTCGATCTCAATTCTTCTGTCAAGGATCGTACACAATACCTCAAACACCTTGTCTTGAATAGGGTGGATGGTTTCCTCAACTCGGCTACATCTGGAACTGATATCTTCGAAAAGAACTTCCTTTATCTGAAGCAAAGTTGACCACTGCAGAAGGCTATGGGCTTCTCCATTCATTATCTTCTCTTGCGCTAGAACCCGTCTTGGAGTCCTTCTTATCACTTGCAAGATCGGGATAACAACATCTCTAGTGTGAGCAAATGCATCCACAGTTACCAATAGATTATGGATGATCTCAAGAACTTGGATAGCACGGTGGACTGTCTTCATCATCCTTGTTGCAAATTCCATGGCTACCTTGTAAGATTCATCAATCCAAGAACTCATGAGTTGGACCAAGCTCTTTACACTTTCTGCCTCATTTATTGATTCAAGAGGAAGTGCATGCAAAGGAGATATTGCTGGATCCTGTCGTCTCAAAGGTTGATTAAGATGGCTAAAATAATTCCTCCAAGCACTGACCTCCTTTTCTAGTTTCTTATTCTTTTCCATTTCTTCTTTGAGTTTGTCATTAAGCGCTTTTAGTGAATCAGTTGCTTCTTCCATGGCTTGCTCAGAGGTAAGTGGACCAAGATCAAATGTTTCCAGATCGTATTCTTCTGCTCCTCCTTGATGAGCTCCTTGATGAGACCCTGCCGAGTAGTAGATCCACTGGCCTTGGGGGTCGTCATTTGATACCTACAAGAAAGGCTTAAAGTTAGGTTTGAGCATAGTACCTTAAGGTATGTGATTTAAGTCTTTTCAAGGAAATAAATAAATATTAATTTGAAAATAATGTGATAAATCCTTAGAACTATGAATTTCCAAATTAATATTAATTGTGAATTGAAATCTGATTGTACAAGACTTAGACTTTCAAAGGATTGCTATGAAAAATCAAACTAAATCTTGAATAAGCTTTCAGAAATCTGATTACACATACCTTTTCCTTGATTCTAACTATCAACCTTGAAATGAATGGATAAGAAAAATGTGAATTTGCTGGATGAAGATGTTTGTTTTGAATTTCAGGTCCTTCTTGATGATGGCTTCAACCTTCAATCAGCCTCCAGCAAGAAGTTCGCCCTTAACCAGCCTTCAAATATTCTCCAAAATCTGGAAATTAACCTTCAATCTGCCCAATTTCGCACTCCTACATTTGCTCCTCAAATTCACATGAGAGACAATGAATGAATGATAAATGATTTCACAAAACACCTTCCCTTTATAGGGCGCTCACCTCATTTTGCCTCTAGGCCGACTTGTCAAATATGTAAAAAAAATAAAATAAAACCACTTTACAAGCTGGCCGACTTGATTGCAAAGTGAAAATAATGAATTTTGAGCGCTAAAATGTGATTTTTAAAATTTTTTAAATTAATTTCAAAGCTAAAGGTGGATTCTTTATTAATTTCAAGGCTTAGAAAAATTAATTAATCAATTTATAAGTGCCTTTATTTCTGCGAATTTGTCTTAGTCTCCCAAATGAGTTTTAATTGGCAAATTTAATGAAAAGATACAAGCTAGCTTGGTGAATGCTAAAGCTTGATCAAGGTTCGATCAAGGCTCATTCTCCATAGGCACTAAAATGTTCAAAGTGTGATGGAGGCTTGTTTGCATTTTTTATCTAGGTTTACTCACTCTATTAATCAAAATCCCATAACCTAGATTTGTCATCACTTCATGCTCTTATCATCATAATTTTGCAACTTGCCTTTAACTTAGTCTAAACAAGGTGAATAATAAGTATCTTCAAGGATTTCGCCCTGGACCCTTTGGAAGGGTCAGGGGCGATTTTCACTTTTTAGGTCAAAACTTAGCTTCGTTTGATCAACAACCTTCTCTAAGGCAATCTCCAAGGTCCATTTACCTTGACCATTGACTTGGCTCAACACTATCTTGAAGGAAACATTGCATTTTGGGAATTTCGCTCTGGACCCTTTGGAAGGGTCAGGAGCGAATTTCACCCTTTAAGCCTAATTTTCAATCTCCTTCACTTCAACTTATCTAGACTCCCTCATTTTGAATCCTCTTCTCAACTTGGCAGTATTGGTTTGATCCTCACAAGGCCTAAAAGGTCAAATATATTCAAAAACCTAGCCAGGGACAGGACCTATCTAGAATTTCGCTCTGGACCCTTTGGAAGGGTCAGGAGCGAAATTCCAATTTTAGCTCAAAATATGCATCTTTGATCGTCAAGAGTCTATCCAAGGCAAACCAAATGGTATCTCTCACCCTTGTTTAGGCCTGACTTCACTCAAATCTTGAAGAAAAAGGTGGTTTTAAGGTTTTTCGCTCTAGACCCTTTGGAAGGGTCAGGAGCGAATTTCTTCCTCTTAGCCCAAAATCATCATTTTGGAGACAACAATCGACTCAAAGGAAATCTCAAGGGCATCTTTCACCTTGGTCTAGGCATGGCTTGGCACAAATTTGAAAGGAATAGGTAGATTTTAGGATTTTCGCTCTGGACCCTTTAGAAGGGTTAGGAGCGAAAATCTTGTTTTAGGGCTATTCCTCCATCCTTTCAACTTGAATGATTTCTAGCAACTTGAAGTCACTCTTAGGGACATCTCCTTCTTGATTTTACCTTAGCCAACACTTGATCTAGCACAAAGTTAATAGCAAAGAGAGGTTTTGAGAAAATTCGCTCTGGACCCTTTGGAAGGGTCAAGAGCGAAAATCTCATTCTTGACCAAAAATCATCATTCTTTCAACTTGAAACTTCATTGCAAGGTAAAATCTCATCTCTCTTCGCCCTAGGAGCAAGGTTTTAAGCCTAAGAAAGGTAAAAAAAGTAGGCTTGTAAGGAATTTCGCCCTAGACCCTTTGGAAGGGTCAGGAGGGAAATTTCCTTTCTTGGCTAAAACCCTCATTCCTCAATGCTATCTAACACTCTCAAAGGCAAGATCATGGCCATTTTCCCTTTCAACATGCTTTGGACATCACAATTTGGTCAAATAGGGAAGGAAATGAGGTCTAGGAGGATTTTCGCTCTGGACCCTTTGGAAGGGTCAGAAGTGAAAATCTCATTCTAGGCTTGATCACTCACTTTTCCAACTTCAAACCACCTCAAGAGGCAAACTTAGATCATTTTCCATCTAAGGAACAAGGTTTCAAGCTCAAACAAGGTAGCAAATGAAGTTTATGACGAATTTCGCTCTGGACCCTTTGGAAGGGTCAGGAGCGAAATTCTCTTTTAGGCTAAAAATCTTGCTCTTCAAAATCATCCAACTCCATCTCAAGGCAAGAACATACCAATTCATCCCCAACATGCCCTAGAAACCAACACTTTGCCAAAATTGGGAAGGAAATGAGAGCTACAAAGATTTTCGGTTTGGACCCTTTGGAAGGGTCAAGAGCGAAAATCATGATTTGAGCTTGACTCTTGACCTTTTCAACTCCAATTCTCTTTGGGAGGCAAACATAGATCCTTCCTCATGCATCTCCATCAAGATCCTGACTTTAGCCAACGGAAAAATGATTGTTTTCAAGAATTTCGCTCTGGACCCTCTGGAAGGGTCAGGAGCGAAATTCTGGAAGGGTCAGGAGCGAAATTCATCTTCTTGACTAAAATCCTTCACCTTATCCATCATCAATCACTCCCTAGGGATAGAACATATCAAATTGCCCTTACTATGCCTAAGGAAGCTATGATCCTGGCCTTGAGAAGTGAGAAATTGATGTTTAAGGGGATTTTCGCTCTGGACCCTTTGGAAGGGTCAGGAGCGAAATCCCTATTCTTGGCTAGTTTCTCACCTTGGTTCATCTCGTTTTCCTCCAAATTTGATCAAATCAACTTCCTCGTTTCACAATCAAGACAATTCCTCATCTAACTTGGTTTAGGCAAGGTCCAACTAGGTTTTCAGGGCCAAAGGAAGGCAAGAAAGGAAGATTTCGCTCTGGACCCTTTGGAAGGGTCAGGAGCGAAAATCCCCTCCCAGGCTGGCTTTGAGCGAAAATCTCCTCCCAAGCTGGCTTTCATCATTTCAAAACCTAAAAACTCTTCTTCAACGCAAAGAATGTATCAACTTTCCCAATTATGCCTCAAAAGTCAACAACCTTGATCATATCCTTTCAAAACTCTTTCAATCATCATCAAGTGCATTTGTTCATCAGTTTCAGAAATCACTACTTCCATCTCTCTTTGACCACCGACTCTGCTCAATCAACTATGACTGGGAGGAAAACAAGATTCTGACAAGAAAACCACCAATCCAGACCTACCCTGTCCTGAGACCTATTATCCTATCCATCTTCATTCCCCTGAAAGGAAAAGATCCACTAAGGCAAACCTAGGGCTCCGGGGAGACAACTAAGGACTTCCCAAAACCAGGCTGGACTTAACTTGAAAGAGACCCTAAGACGAGCTCTCAGAGAGAAACCCTAATCTACCCAGCCCACTCGACCACTCACTCACTCCAAACCTAGCAAGCAGAGAGAAAACCAAACTAAGGGAAAGCAAAACCCCAAGAAAAAAGAGGGGGTCTCCATTCTAATGGGGCGATGTGTGAAACGGTCACAACAATACCAACGGTACATAACAGATTTTCAAACATGTGACCGTTCAACTTCCAAGGTATACAAAATTGCAATATTGACAAGACTACACAACAGGACTCTAACTGACTTAATTACATAAAAAATGGTCACAATAGACCTTATTCTCACCAAAATGTGATTTGACTCCATATGGACATTATGTTGAGCAACTTGGTCTAGGTGCTCCTGCACCATTTTGCCACAATTCTAACATCACTTTGCACCATTTTGCCACAATTCTAACATCACTCTACTCTTCCCTGGGGTTTTAGAATGTTTGCAATAGAATCATCATTTTTCATTTTCAATAAATATAAGCATCTTTTGAGATATAATTTACTGGTAAGACTTTTAGTTTGGTCGATATCATCTATCCTTTTCCACAATATGTATGTAGTAGCCTCAGAAATATTTAAGAGGACAGAATTTGCAAGACAATTGCATGGTTCCTTGTGCCATAATGTCTTTTTTTTTTGACAAATCTTCATTAAACATATAGCATAGCTTCTTTTCTTGTGAAACAGGAAATAGCTAATCTCCTTTTCCAAGGAGATCTTCCATCTTCAACTTTCACATTTTTTATCCGGTACTGTTGAGTTTTCCTATGTCCAAATGGGAGTTATAAGTCATGGTTTACATTCCTTTCCACAAATTAAAAGACTACACACTCCCATTGTAACCAAAAAACCTTCAACACTTAATAGAAAAGCATACCTCTCTATGTAGAACAATTAGCTTTGATACCAAATGTTGATTTACAAGGTGAAACAACTTTATAAAATATTCAAAAAGCGTATGCAAATCTGAAATTTATTTAATTAGCAAAGATTATCATATGATAGATATTTTTTGATTGCAAAATCAGCAACAAGAGAAATCAACAAACCATAGATAACACAAGATTTTCTTGGGAGAATTTTTTTCAAAAAAAAAAATTCACACAAGAAAGAAGACCTGTATTAATTTTTAAAGGAGAGATAAATCCACACACTAACACTCTGAACTTTAACATTACCCCAGTAGCCCCTTTGTACTTGTAAAACAATCTCATAAGACTAATGCCTTATGCCTCCAATTTATAGAGTTATAAGAGAGAAATAATGCAATTAGTTTTCCAAAACAATGTGTTATTAAACCATAGTAAATGCAAAAAACTCTCAAGTTCAAAATGAAGAGGCTTTTCTAAGAATAGTAAATGTAACTCCTAGTGAGCCATGAATAGCAAACATAACTTTCTTAATAGTAATAGTCAAATAGATGGCATTTTTTACTTGTAGCTCTCCATAATGGTCCATATCCTAAGGTAGGCATCCAAAATCATCACCCAACTCATATGGGATCAACCAATAACATTCAAGATGCTCCACTACTCAATTCTCATGCCCAAACTGATAGATTTGCTAAAAATAGGTTTAGAAACACCATCACCAACTCGACCTTCTTCATGAATGCCATAACTAATGTGAAGATTTCGAGTATAAATTACAAATTATTTTTCCCAATTACACCTTAGGAGTTCAAAGACACTATCCAAAAATGTTGGAAACACATGAATAATACATTGAATTACAAGGTAAATTACGCCTTAATCCCAGCCATCTCAACCAACTGAATTATGAATATTTTCAAGATCCATTTAGAGATCACAAAGAAGGCCAGGAATCAAAAGAGGATTAACAAGGGAAGGAAAAGGTCTATACATGTGATAAAATGGTTTAGATGGAGGACAAGTTTGGTGGGTTGAAGATTCACCGAAAAGAGAGGGATGAACTATGTTATAAAGAAGATAAATAATGAAGGAAAACAATGAAATGGAAATTAAGGTTAGATAAGGAGTAAAGTTGCTAGAACAAGGAAAGATTAAATAGATTCTATAGAAAGAAGGAGATGGTGATAGAGATATAAAAAACAATGACAAACAAAAATGAAGTTGTGATTACAACTAACCAAGAGGTTCAACTTTGTAAGTTTCCTATTCTTATTCGTATGTGGTCAAAGCTAATGATTTGTGCATAGGTAAGCAAGCTGTAATAAGATAATAGCAAATACGGTTGAAGACCATAATGAGAAAAGTCTACATAAAAAGATGTCTGAAAAGAAAATAGTAGAATGGCTTGATTTCGAGGATTGGTTTGATAGGTCAAACAAGTAAGGAAATGATTAATAGTATCGAACTATTGGGTTCAGAAGTTTCTTCCAACTAGAGGAGGGGCATATGGGATTCAAAATTTCCTTCCTATTTGAGGATGAGTATATGAAGGTTCTTTTCTTCTAATTAGGAAAGGAGCATATATAATTAGAAGTTATGTTTGTTCCTAGAAATTTAAATGTTCTTTAGTAGGCAAGAAATTTTTCCTTTCGAATTAGTTATTTCTGGCAAAGCTCAAAAAACATCTCTATCCTTTGAAAAGCAAGTAAAGCATATATGGTCTTCTATATAAGAAGATGGAAAGTAATTGTGTGGACAGAGAAAATCTTGTATTTGATAAAGATAAAATATAGATAAACTCTACTCTTGAATTTCTGGCAGCTTCTTGCTACTTTAGTAATTAATATATGATTCCAACCCAAGAAAGAAAGGATCAAACAAAAAATTATGTTAATGGCCACAAACAACGAAAATACAACAAGCTTAGAATGGAAAGAATCAGCAGCCTTTAGAACTGTAGAGATATGGCTAGTATGGAAAAGAGCACAGTAGCCTGCTTGACATCTCCAATGAGCTATGAAAGGAAATCTAGATTCTAACTTAATAAAGTTCCAGAGTTACCCCACAGTATCTTGTGTGTGTGAAACGGGAATGACTCCGGCCCTGCTTGTAAGTCCAACTGTAGGCCTTATTCCCACAACACTGTTGGCACTAGACGGGCAGAGAATTGAACCAGCTGTGTCTGTGCCCAATGACATTGCTACCATATTTGTTGACACTCCAACTGCTGATCCAGTGCTTGACCCACATGGATCAGCTGTAAGCAGATAAGGATTCTGCATTATTTCACATCCACAAATATATCTTCAGATTAAACTATTAATTGGATTCAATTTAAACATTAATATTGACTACTGGCCAAATGGTAAATGGCACTGAGAGTAGAGTATGGACAAATTATATAACAGGATTGCCTAGTGCATCACCTCTCAAATCATTCATAATTGAAACAAAATGAAATCTTGAAGAGCTTGAAACTAAAATGAAATTGAAACAAAATGGCAGAGCAACAAAACCATAAGTTGCAATCTATAATAACTCAAAATTTTGATAGACCTGAAAAAAAGACTAGAGAATTTTTTTATTAATGTTTTGAATCCCAAAATCATACAACACTTTTCATCATGATGATCTGTCAAAGAATATGATCGAAAATGTTGATTAAAATATTTCTAAGCATTGTTTTCCAATTTTCATGGACGATGAAAACCTTATTTATGTCTTTAAACAAGACCATGTACAAGTGGTCAACCTCCTAGTATCATAAGTTGTTTTGAGAAACAAATTACTATTGATTCTATATAAGGTGAGGAGCACAGGACCTTCGTTTGACCTCCTCTAGCGCACCATCCTTTGGGTATATTGAGAGACCTGGCACCTGCCCATTCACTCAAGCTAGCCTTGCCCAGTATTATAGCTCCTGCCTTCTTGAGCTTCCGTACAACACCTGCATCTCTTGGGACCTTCGATCCCAAAAGAGCAAACGACCCTGCGGTGGTATTGAGCTTATCCTTGGAAGCAATGTTGTCCTTGATTAGTATAGGGATTCCATGGAGATCACCAAGAAGCAGTCCTGTACTTAGCTTTTCTGCATCTGCTTTTTCAGCCAGCAGGAAAGCATCAGGGTTCACTTCAATAACAGCATGAAGTTGTGGGTTAAGTTTCTGAATGTGGTTGAGATAGAATTGTACAAGGCTTGTGGAGTTAAGCCTGCCTGCCTTGAATTCTGATTGAATTTGTGGAATGGTTGCTTCTTCGATAAGGAAAGGAGGATAGTTGAGAGCATTAGCCTTCTGGCATGTTTTATGAGAAAAAAACAGTATCAGCAAATAGAACTGTAACAAGAAGCGGCACATCCTTTCTATGTAATTGGGTATGTTCTAAGCTTGAAGAGGCCTATTCAAGAGCTAAGCTAAAAACATCCAGGAGCTTTAATGGAAACAAAGCCTTACCAGCCAATTCATTGGTTTGAATATGGGCAAAGCGAACTCGTGGGATTAAAAGTAATGACAAACAAGCAGCATTGGCACCAAATATAAACCATACAACCCACCACTAAAAACAAACCTTTTTTCTCATCTTAACACAAAAGGCAAGAGTATATTATTATTAAATTGTATTATTCGGTAGTATTAACTATAGCTATATTTATGGATAAGTGATTCAATTTATTAACTAAATTTTTAGAAATTAATTTATTTGAATTATTGTTGATGAAATGATCTCGTCTCATTTATTACATCATATTTTTCATCACTTTCATCAAATATATTAAATACTTTGCATCAAATTTTAAAAAAAGTATTATGAATATTAATTGATCATTTCTGACAAAATATCCAAATACTTCGCATTAAACCCTCGCAGAGAAAGATCAAAACCAATTCCTTTAATTTTTGCGCAGGAAACTTTATATTACAAATTTTGTTTCCCCTGAAATTTGGATTTTGTTTTAGCATTTTTCTGTGTTTCCGTGTTATCATTTCTTTTCTTGCGCAGTACGTTATTTGAGCGCCTGTGCTGTGCTTGCATTTTTCTACCAGAAAACAACTCTGTCGACATCGGACCTTCATTTGTCCAAACAATTGTCATAAAAGCTTTTAACAGAGGCCATAGAAACGTTTCGCTTGAGAACATTCTGACATTTGGCTTTTTCTGTCGATATCTCCAAAAATATTCCCCCAAATTTTTTTCTCCAAAATAAACTTTTGGAAATTAGGGTTCATTAAAGTGGCTCAAAATTTCCAAACGATGGAAGGTGAAGATTCATTCGAGAGAGCTTGGAGTAAAGTCGATGGGGTTTGAATTGCATTCAGCAAACTGAAGAAATCACTGTCGTAGCTTAAATGTGAGCCTGGCTCATTTTCATTCCGACCACTCTTGAACGCATACAGACTAAATTTGTCGTAGAATTGGGGCCAAAATTGTCCTTTATTTTCATCATATGCAAAGCTAGAGATATTTTTCGCGGTAGAGATAATTTTGATGCTTTTTTCTTTCAAATTGTTTGGGAACAATTTCGTATTTTATAATTTTGATTAATTTGTTTTCTATAATTCTCATAGAAATGTAAACATCCAGTTTTGTTTTTAATATTAGGATTATTAAAAATATCTATTAGTATACTTATATTCTAAAAACATATATGTAAAATAATGTGGAGATATTACATAATTGTCTTGCATGTCAATTTTTTGTTTACAAATATTTGTATATCATTGTAGATGCCTCTCGACATAACTCGGTATGAATATTTTATTTTTAATATAAAATTTATATTAAAGCATTGCAATTTCTTCATAATTGTCTTTTGTTTTTGCCTTCATTCCTCTTCACTGTTTTTTTTAAGACTTTGTTTACAATCCTCTTTATTTCTCATTTTCTTGATGATACAAAAAAAATATACATAATTGTCGAAGAAACATTCTTACATTAAATCATTTCAATATTATTATAATTAGTTAATTGATTATTAAATATTACTATAATTATTTAATTTATTGGAATAAGATAAATGTTACTCTAATTATTTAATTGATTAGGATGTGATAAATGTTACTTTAATTATCTAATTTCATTGAATGAGATAAATGTTACTCTAAATAAAGTGGTCCCCTATACATAGACACTATTCAAATTTTGTTAAATTGATTTTGTAAATCAATAATAAAGGGAAGGAGAAATTCAAAGGACAGATGAGTGACAGTATGAAGAAATTGGTTAAGGAAGATGAATCAAAACCTAAGTGGAGTAAAGAACCGGAACATAAAACTCAAAGGAAAGGTAGTAGCAGTACTGGTAGAGAATTACCTGGCAAATGTTGTGGGGCAAGTGAGGAACCAGAAGGTGAAGGTATCGGATCTGACTATGCACCGGAGCAAGGAGAATCCCTTCTGTTCAAAAGAAGCATACTGGATCTGCTCAGAGGAAGAGTCTTGGATTGAAGCTTGGATTGAAGAGGCTTGAGCATCCTTGTCCTTATGAGGTAAGTTGGTTGCAAGATGATCAAAAGATAGAGATAAAGGAGCACTGTTTGGTGAATTTTAATATTGGGCCTTTCAGAGATGAGGTTTTGTGTGATGTATCTATGAGTGCTTGTCATGTCTTGTTGGGGAAACCTTGGCAGTTTTATAGAGGAGCTATTTATGACTCTAGAAGAAACCTAGTCACTATTGAGAAGGATGGGAAAAAGTTCACATTGATTTCTTTGAAGGAGAAATAAAAGGAGGTGAAGAATCTGAGTCTTGAGAAACCGGTTGCAGAAGTTATACCAGAAGGTGACTTGAAGAAAGATCTGATAGAACCGGTTGTAGAGGTTATGCCGGAGGGTGACATGAGTTTGCAGAAGGATCTGACAAATGAGCCTGCTAGACAGATGGAACCGGATGACAGAGAGCTTATGGTGACAAACCAGATGAAGTCTTGTGGCAAAAACAAATCAGAGTTGCAGAAGAAAGAGAGCAGTAAATAGAGACATTGTGCAGATTTGAAGCAAAGGAAGAGAAAGAAAGAGAGTTAGGGGTTAGAGAAGCCGGTCGAGGCACCAGAGGAGCTAAAGCAGAGGTTGGCAGATAAAGAAGATGTTTGGATCAGAAATGAGCATGGGGTCTTTATTCCGAATCCTTTTATATGTTCATGAGTTCCCCCTCATGGAACATCTTTTTCTACTTGGGTTGTCTGATGCAGGAGCATCCCTGGTCGATGAGCAATCTTGCATCAACCAAAAATATTTCCTTTCAGTTTTGTTCTTATCTAGTTCTTTATGCAATTTTATGTGTTCTTACCGGTTGGTATCGGTAGTTGCCTTCTTTTCATGGCAGATCTTATTTTCGGTTTCCACATTGGTTTGTGTGCTTAATTCTAGATTTTCAGTTCATTTGGGTTCTTTTCCGGCCAGTTATCGCTTTCGGTTGACTGTTTCTGGGTTTCGAGATAGTTCTTGTGCTTATCGATTGGTTTTCATTCATTACCAATGCGATTCTTGGCATGTGGATCTATCTTGGGTCTTGTGCGATGTTCTTTGGCATGTGGCCGACCTTCCTGCTGAACCGCACCTCTTGGTTGTTATTTTTTGGAAAGATTTCTTTAATTCTTAAGGCCGACCTAGTTACACGTTTCATTTTCTTGCATTGGTAAATTTAATTTGATGAAGCCAACCCAAATATGTTCCGGTGGGTATAAATATGTTATTATGTAATCATTTGTAGGGGGCAGAGGAAGTAGAATTGAGATTCACATTTTGAGAACCGGTTGATTCTTAGAGTCCCGGTTAGATTGTATCTAGCTGATAGCCTGCATGTAACCGGTTAACTACCAGATGTTCTTTGATGATAGCCAGATGGTTTCTGGAAGTTCTAAAGCAATAATATGATCTATTTATGTAATCTTGTTATGTTTTCTTGTTGCTTTCATTGTGTTACTCTTGTTGCATAAGCCGGTTGATTCTCTTTGAGGGTTTTACCAGTTACCTGTTTTTGCTTCTGAATTCTTTCTTGTTAGCTTTTTCAATTAGCCTTTTGGCCTCATCATGGGATACACAGGTGCAAACATTTATCAATTCTCTTTCCTTCATTTCCTTATCAATTTTACTACCTGTTAGCCTCCTTGCATCAATAGTGTTGTATAGATCTTTAGGGATGCTCCGCTCCAGCTCAATTAGAGTTTTAATAAAATTATGCAAGTATAAAACAACAACTTCTTCAACCTTTCTCTGATCTGCCTCATCTAAATTTCCATAATAAGCTCCTAGATTCTTCAAGTTTCCATCAACAGTTATTTCATCAATTAATTGGTCTGTTGACAATGGAGGAACAATTGTATATTCACCTTGCAAATCACCAGATTCAAGGTCTTTGTCAAGTTGCGTTCTAACTTGTTTTCCTCTCTTGGGTCTTACGGTAGGGGCATGTTCAGATTTAGCTTTCTTGCTTTACTGGGCACCACCAGACCACGACTTCCTCACCACCCTTACAAATCCACCTTTCTTCATAGCCTTGCCTGCCTCTTCATAAGATTTTGTCTTTGAGGCCACTAGAGACACAACAACATAAGTTCGCTTAGGTTTCTCCCTTTGCTTCAAAACTCCCTTTCCGGATGGGCTCTGTCCTGTAGATGGTGCTACCAAAATAGGGGCATACTTAGTCTCCTTTGGTTTAGCTTTAGAGGGAGCCGAGTCGGCCTTAGGCTTCTTGGTTTCCTCTTTGGCCTCCACCTGTGCATGTTTCTCTCTAGCCTGCTTCACCTCCTCCTAGGTGAATCCCATCTGAACAGCTACTTCCTCAACCTTCCTTGAGACTTTCCTCTTCCTAGTAGGTGTAGTGAATTGTTTGTGCAACTCTAGGTCTTTCTCCTTGAATGTGCCAAACCTTTCTTCCTTTTCATCTACCGACTGACTCAACATGTGTTGAGCATAGACATCTAGGGTAGCAACATCAACTTCATAACCCATAGGAAGAATCCACAGTCCTTGGCTCAATTGCTTCTATTAAGCATTGGTCTTTATCAACCATGAAGCAAATTATTTTCTTATACTTCTCCACTATTTCCTTTGGGATTCTTTCTTTGCTCTTCATTGTGGCCTGAAATGTTTTGAAATAACCCCATAGAGTGGATATCCTCATTGTGGCATCACCAATTCCCATAATCCCTTCCTGAATTTGCATTGCAACCAGCTTATCATAGGCCCATTGGACCTTTCCTTGAACACCGAAGATTTCATTTATGAAATATAGTGCCAAACAGATGATAAGGGTGCCAAATTTAAAGGTGTGCTTCTTGTCTTGTTTGATTTTCTTCAAATTGTTTAACAACTCATTCAAGAGAACCGTACACAAATCATACCTCTTGTCTTCCTTCAACATCAGATAGGCAAAGTATATGGTAGTACCAGAGATAGAGTTGTGTCTACTAGAATGATAAACTTTATATCCAACCACCATTGATGCAAGTTTGACATCATGCTCCAAAATATCATTTATGGTCATCGCTCTCTTGTCAAACTGAGAACTAGTGACAACAATCATAGTGTTGTTTGATATTTTCCTCAGGCTAGGAACTTCATCAGATGCGCTAAGAAAAATCACGACTTGGATTGCTTGCTGAGTAATCTTGTGAGGCTTATCCAACCACATAAATTTATCATGGATTCTGCTAAGTATGAACCAGATCCATTCTTTCTCATCAAATGTCATAAAATGCACGAACTGAGAAAAACCCTTGGCATGAAGTGTCGATATTTCGGCTTGAGGTTTCCCAATCTATCCGCGAGATGTTTGTTATATAGGTTCAACATGTTTGCACTCCTGAGTTCATCAAGAACACAGTGAATATATGCCCTTATGTCCTCATTGTGAAGAATGCCATAAGGTACAAAGGAAAACGCTCCTTCGGGATCATCCTTGACAGATTTAAAAGGATGTTTCTTGAAAGCAGGTCGAGCTCTATCCTTAATTTCCACGACAAGCGAGGTAGCAATTCCTGAAGTTGGAGCCATTTAAAAATTAGGGTTTGCAGAAACCGATAGCCTAAAACAGATAAATACCTTAATTCGCAACTGGGCACTGGAATTCTCTTTAGGGTCGTTGTAATAGTTGTTAAGATCACCAAATCACTTCTCTCTTATGCTCTGCACTATTCTCTTAATCACATTGTGACGAATGAAGCTTTGAAATGCCCTTTTAACCTTCAAAAACCTAATTCTTCATTGTAATAAATGTTGCAACCAGTTACCTTGATTTGCATAGAGTCACTTACTAGAGCATCAAATCTTCATTGAAACTTCCGGATAACATCTGCATATATGATATAAGCCTTCGCCAACCTTCCGGAATCGATTGCAGATCACCAAAGAGGGGATTCTTAGAATCTGCATGAAAAGTTCCCCCTAAGGCATAAAGCCCTAGTTGTTGGATGAAGATCCTGCACCAGATTCAGGTGCAGATCCATTGTCTGCTTTGGATTCTTCTTTTCTTACCCACATCTTCTTATGCTTGTCTTTGATCTCCTCTACGTTTGCCTTCCCCTTCTCATCTGATTTGTTCTTGTCTACCAGAGTACTATTCTTGCTTCTGCACTATTTTGCAATGTGATCGGTTTTATTGCATGCACGACAAACAACATTTTGCATAGGTTTGAAGTTCATTTGATTTGGTCTCATCTTGCACTGGTTAGAGATATGTCTAAACATCCCACAAGCATAGCATCTCTTGTTTTGGAAGTTATTCATTACTGCTCTACACATATTTGACTTGTGACCAAAATTATTGCATATGAAACACTGACCGGTAAAGGTAGGTCAATTGCTCATATTGGTCATTCCATTATTTATCCTACTTCTGCATTGATTTGCCATATGACCAAATTTATTGCAAGTAAAGCATCTACCATTGAATTTATGAGCATTAGGCTGTCTTACTGGAGGATTCTTGTTCTTCTTCTGATTAGGTTTTGCATTGCTTTGTCCAGATCCAGAGGATTCTCCTATCTCAATTCCAAGTCCTCGCATGTCCTTTCCATGTCTCTAACTTTCCAGCATCTCTTCAAGCCTTGTTGAGCTAGCATTGAATTTGTCTTTGTATTCATTTGCAGTAGCAAGTTCATCTCTTAGGGCAACTTTTGGTCTTTCAAGTTCTTGAGCGTTATGCCTTGACTATGTCAACTCTAGCTTCAACTAATTATTCTCATAAGTAAGCTTGAAGCATTCATCTGCTCTTTCCTTTAATGATTTGTCAAACTCTCTTCATTCTTCTTATGATCCTCAATCTCCTTAGTCAGTCTTATCACAAAGGATTGCATCTCATTCTTCAATGCAACATTCTCTCTCTCAAGCTTGTCAACTTCATCAACTTTACCCTGATTTTCCATGATTTGATCTTCTTTCTCCTTCAGCTTGTCCATCAATTCCTTTCTCTTGTCTCTTGAAGTGTTTACTTGATCCTTCAAGTCATTAATGAAATCATCAACAACATCCAGGTTTCTCTTCAAGGAATTGATCTCATTTATTGCTGCATCAAGATCCTCAAGTGCCACACTGTTGACGTGTATTTTGTACACAATCATACACAGAATAAAATACCCAAAGGCATCTTATCCTCTCTTGAATAAAGTCGCTAACTGCTGAAGATTCGCAAAAAGGATCAGTTAGGATGACTCCAATGTTCTTGTAAGTAGGGTCTCTACGTGTGGATAAGCTCCAGTGGTATGATGTGATTTGCTGGAATCACAAGGGGACTTACATTTGATGATTGAACTTCTGATCTGCTTTGCTGGAACACAGGCTCTTACTAGCTTAGATTTGAAAAAATGAAAAAAAAATGAGGGCGAAGAGAGGATTTAATCCTAATACTAAGAATGTAGGAGCAATGATTGATCTTTGATGAAATTCTAACTATGTCTTGTTTTGACATCGTAGGACCATCTCCACAAGGCTAGTGTGATCTTCGAAGGGAAGCTTTATGATGTTCAAATCATCACTGCAGGCATAGACACCATCAGGTTGATGCATATCAATGAAGAAGCAACAATTGAAGTTAAGCTTAAGCTGAATGATTCCAGTTGACTACGCAAGGCAAGTCTGTAATCAACAAACTGCTAGTAGTATGGATATACGAATTTCACCATCAATCAAGCACATTTCTTCCACTTATCTAATAACATGAAATCAAATATGAGAAGTATAAAGACCATGCAAATTGTCGAATCGACCCATAAATTTCACCATTTCTTCAATGAAGTTACAAGTCTTTTACAACAACGTCTTGGCAACAATCTTTGCCTTCTCTCTCTACTCTACTCTAATTACTATTCTATCAACTAGCTAACTATTCTCTATTTGCTAACTCCTTCCAACTATTTCTATCTTATTTCTAACTATCTTTACAAAATGAAATGTCAAGGCTTATATAGTGCCCACAATACAATTCAATGGCTTAGATCAATTCGAGATCAATGGCCAAGATTCAACAATAAAAACCCTAATTAGGTTTTGTTACAACCATTACATAACATTTAATGCTTGACCAATGATAAAATTGTATTGCTTGGACACATGTCCTCTCTAGAAAAATCGACCAATGGATAGCCGGGGTAGGTACATCGGAGTTTGTGCCACCTTCCATGAGTTAGGTACATTGAATCTGGACATGCTGAGGTGGACCTCACTGACTGGAGAAGTGATGACTAGGATGCCACCTCGTCTGACACTTGTAACATGGTAAATATTCAACTTGATGGTGTTGAGAAGCTAGCTTTAATTAATTCATTTGGAACTATCTGCTTCTTCAACGAACCCTTGTTCTAACTCCTTGTGTCCTTGATGTGCAGGATGATGATGTACCTCGCCTTGGAACGTTGGATTGGAAGAGGTTGCCCTTGATGACGTTAGTCCAAAGAAGGTCATCCTTGCCGATGCTAGACTGGATGAGGTCGCCCCTGTCCTTGCTTGATCGTCCTTGATCTGGCTTGATTTTCCTTGATGAGATCTCCATTTGATGCCTACACAACATTTCAAAATTAGTAACATGATTTTGCAATGAATAGCATAGATTAAATTAATTTTAGGAAACTTCATGATAACTCCTTGAATTATCATTTCCTAAAAAAACGATTGAGCTTATTGAAATTCAAAATTTCAAAAATTCAAAATTTAAGGCTATGACGATCAAAATTCGAAATTAAAACAAGGGATCTTGTCATACCTTACTTGAGAGCTTAACTCTAAAATGCAAAACAAAGGAATTCGCCTAGGTAAAAATCGAAATTTGGTGACTTCAACGTGATCTCTCTCAAGCTAGCAACTTCGCCACCTTTGGGGGAGGGTCTTCAACGTCTTTGATATAGCCTTAGCAATTTCGCACAACTCAAACTCGCACTCCTCTTTGAAGATGTTTCGCACCACTTCAATGAAGTTCGCACCCTATATCTTCTTGATGAAATTCACACTTCTCCTTTGTATTCTCCAAATCGCATGCGAAAGAGGATAAAATGATGATTTGAAATTGAAATAAACACCTCCCTTTATAGGCGCTCACCTTCATATTGACCCTAGGCCGACTTTGGTGAATAAGGCAAATTTAAAATAAACTTAAAGGCCGACTTTTGTAAAATGAAACAAATTTTAAATCAAGCGCCCCATTTTTATTTATAATTAATTAATTTAATGCCTATAATTTTAAATAAACTCGATTTTTTAAAAGGCAAAAATTAATTAATAAATGCTCATGCGAAAATTTTAAATGCTATTTAATTGAATTTTCAAATTTATTGATCTTTAGCATTTGAAATAAAATCCAAAGAATGTTTTAGCGCCAAGATTTTGAAAAGGTGGAAAGATACAAACCTATTGCTCTGATCCTTGACTAAGGGACAGGAGCGAGTTATCACCTTGATCTTGATTCTCTTGCTTTTTATGTTCAAAACCTCCATCTTCACGTTGAAACTGGCATATTTGTCAAAAACCTCGAGCTTGATCGTCTTGATTGTGTGAATGAGTGCCCTCTAAGGTGGATATCGCCCTGGTCCCTTGGTGAGGGACAGGAGCGAACTTAATGTTTTCTCCTTGACCTTTGTTGCTTCGATCTCCAATCTTCATCATGTGGCAAGTGAGGACATTATCCCTTCGTTTCGTGCTTATTCTACTTATCGTTAACAAGGCATATTGGATGTTTAAATGGTTTTCGCCCTGGTCCCTTGGTGTGGGACAGGAGCGAACCTTGTGTTCTAGCTCAACTTTGCTATTTTTCAACCTTTGCTTCTTATTCATTGCCTTCCAAACGATATCTTTAACCTTGTGTAATCTTGCTTCGACATGATCTTTAAAGGAAATGAGTGTTTTTGTGAAAATCGCCCTGGTCCCTGACTGAGGGACAGGAGCGAACTTTGGTATCCTGGGCTTATCCTTGTTCTCATCAACTTACGATCGCCCTCACAGTGTAGAATGAGGTCCTTTGATCCATCTTGGACGCTTAAAATGTGATTATCATTCAAAACTTAGGCCTCCATAGAAATTTCGCTCTGGTCCCTTGCTGAGGGACAGGAGTGATCTTGAACATTTAGTGCAAATCCTTCAACTTTGGCGGTCCTTGTAACTTTGTTCTTCATCAAGACGCTTCAAAACGTCCTTGCCTCCTTGTATCCTGACTTGGAGTGGTTTGAACTTGGATGGAAGGCAATATAACCAATATTTCGCCCTGGTCCCTGGCTGAGGGACAAGAGCGAATTTGTTCTTGTAGGCTCCATCACACTTTGCTAACTTCAAAAATTATCGTCAACGATCTTGTTGTGCCCCATTTCATTCATCCTTGGCCTGGAGTTGGTTCTAACTTGGTGAGAAATTCGTCTAAGGCAAAAATCGCTCTGGTCCCTGACTGAGGGACAGGAGCGCCTAGGCCAATTTGAGTCTCCTGTTGATGTCTTGTAATCTTCAATTTGTCTTCAACGGATTCATTTTACCCTCCTTTCTTGCCTCAAACTCAATGTTCATTTGATCTTTGCCCAAAACATGCCTCATGAGGAATTTCGCTCTGGTCCCTGCGAGAGGGACGGGAGCTATCACTGAATTCGCCCTGGTCCCTGACTGAGGGACAGGAGCGATTTTGCATTTTTAGTCCATTCTCCTTCACGAAGGCACTTCCAAATTATATTCAACTGATAAAACATATCTCCTTTGATCTTTTCAAATCGTCAAGTTGTTCAAATCCTGCAAGGACAAGGCAATATTTGATTTTGAGCTCCGGTCCTTCACTGAGGGACAAGAGCGATTTTTACTCCTGGAACATTTCCGTGTTCATGAAATTCTTCAATTTATATTCAACGGAAAGATCACGCCTCCCTTTACCACTTCCACTCTAAAAATCATCTTGATCCTGCAGAGACAGTAAGATTTTGAAAAACGAGCTCTGGTCCTTCACTGAGGGACAGGAGCGATTTTGCTCCTACAGGCCAAAATATCAAGATTTTATGGGTTTAATCACTTCACAAGGCAAAAACAAGTCATTTCCAATGCTCGGGATCAAATATCAAAATTTTCAAAATTTGGTCAAAATCACTCAATCGGACAAAAATAAAAAATCTCATCATTCACACTTAGACCAATTTAGACTCTGCATTCAAAATTCCGACTGATCTTAGACAAATTTACCTGACCTCTGGCGAATTCACTTTATTCAAAATTTGCATCCTACGAAAGGAAGCTCAAAAGCTCTCAAGATTGACTGGATTTTGGCCTGAAAACGTCAAAATGGGAAAACCCTAAGGCTTGACCCTAATCCAGACAACTGACATACTACCAAAACCCTAAAAAGCAAAGCGAAAGGCGAGCAAAAACGAGCAAAAAGAGGGGGTCCCCATTTGCAATGGGGCGATGTGTGAAAACGTCACAACACACACTAAGCTGTCTCTGAAAACCAGAATCCATTGATTCAATCTCCCAGACCTTCCTCAAGCGGTTAGGCTTCCTCAGAGGATCTAGGCTCTGATACAAATTGTTGGGATCAGGGATCACTGAGAGGGTAATGGTGGGGGGGGGGTGTGAATCAGTGATCTACTGGTTAGCAAATTTTCTGACTTAATTTTGAACCATCAAAAGCATAAGCATGAAACTGAAATGTAGGAACATAAAACAAACAACTACAAAATCATAACACCCGACGTGGAAACCCGAATGGGAAAAACCACGGTGGGATTTGAACCCACAATATTATTCCACTATGGCCAGTAGCAAAACAATATTAAATATGGGGAATGCACAGGCATTCAGGCACACCACCTAGAGCTCACTGCTCAAATACAATAATGGCTACAACCTTGGAAGGCTCACTGCGTTACAAATCAATTACAATGATGTATTACAATGAATGAACTCCAAAATAGCATCTGCAATGCTTGTATGAGTTTCGGTTAAGTGCCAAATATACTGACTGTATCACCTCTGTTGTTCTGCTCTGTTTTCTCTCTTAGTCAGCTATCGAATCAAGAATGCACATGTGAAATTGCGCCAAAATGGATTCTCGATCACCACTCGTTCACATACATTCATACCATCCATCAAAAAGATCTCCCACATCGGTCTTATATATCCGTAGTCACAAAATAGATCATTTATCAAGGCGGCCTGCTAATGTAACGTGTAGTCATATGTCGGCTTGATTGGATCACCAAAGATAAATGCGGATCACCAAAACGATGATAAAATGATGTTTCTATGTCGGCTCAATCATTCCATGCATGATTCAATACACCGCAATCACCAAAAAGCTTCCAGACCAAAATTGCTCTATTCAACTTGAAATATCGGTTAACTGGCTACCGGTTGACATCCTCTTCCAGAAATCAAGATCCGTGATTACCAGATAGGAATCTCAAGAAGAGTTGGCATCAATGACAATCCTAAACCAATAATCAACCATCAGAAGCCACCATATGAGTGTCAATTGCCAACAACATGTTCTCACTTATGTATTAAAAAACTGTAGATAGGAGACTCCCATATCATTATAAATGCAATAAGGAAACGTGAGGCTTAGGATTGGAGAATTAATAGAATTGTTAGCCAAATTTGGTCCCTACTCAATATTCTTAAGACCTACACAATTAAACATGCTTATAGAGAGGGAAGAGTCATGCCAATGTACTAGCTAACCATAGAATTAATTAAGACACATGGTTTATTGTTGGTAATGACATGCATTGTTGGGCATGCAATCTCCCCCAATTATTTAATAATGATATATTTCTCTTGTAATTAGAAGAACCTATCCTTAATGATGCAAAATGATTATATTGTATGCAAAAGGAAAATATTTTTCCTCTCATGAGTGTTTAGGGTGATTTCAAATCATGGTTTGGGATATATCAAAAGTTTATAACGAATGCCCTTTCATTCTATATAGAATGCTAACAAGCAGAAGCTTAATAGACACCACTATGAGATTACATGCCAAGAAGTGGCAAATCTCTTTTATTGGAGATATTTTGGATTTGAAGTTAAATCAAATCTTCAAAGTGAGAGCACTAATTATGATGCATGCAATATGAAGTTGTTGGGTGACTTGTACCTCTCAACTAACCATAGGCATTATGTAAATATCGATATACCATCAATCTTAATGGGTGTCTTTTTCAAATTTGAAGAATCAATTGATACGACAAGACTAGCTTCCATAGCTCTAATCAAAGACCTAATGGCATTAGGGCCTCAACATAGGGTTAAAATAATTGGTCCTAGGTATAGTTTTCATTTTGGAATTAGGTTGTGGCCCACTTCCCATCCCACTATAACGTTGCCTTGGGTTCCTTTCATCATTTTTTGTTAGGTTTCAATGGACCATAGAAAAACAAGGCAAAATGGGGTATTGGATTATTGAATTTTTTCACGAGTACCTTCCCCTCTATTGGTGTCAATAGGGCTTTAACTTTGGAAGAGGATACTTATACATTTAGAGTGGTGGGGATGTCAGATACAAGATATGGTTAGTACTTGCTATTGCAAATCTTGTGATGTAGGGATAACTACAAAATACAAATATTAGATAAGTAATAGTTTTCTATATATAAATAGCATAATGTCACATGGTCATAAATTTTGGAATTGATTGTTAACCCCATAGCTCCCCAAAATCACTTGCAACCAAAACACCAATCACAATAGAGTGATAAGCATGATGGATTTACTGTGCAACTTGAAAATTGTATTGATGCAATAATCTTCTAAATGAATGATCATAGTTATAGTGATGAATCCTTATTAAAAAAAAGGAAATCTTAGATGATTAAATTAGATATGGCACTTCATCATCTTATTCAATGTAAAACAAAAAAACATAATCTAATAATTCAAAAAAAACTCCTAAATTTAGTTAAGCATAATAAAGTAAAATAAAATCTAATAATTAACAAATAAATTTATAATGTTAGGAAAAAAATCATTCCACAAAACTGAAATTGAAAGACAACTGACATCCCCTTGAACTAATCTATACAGATATAGGAGGTGGAGGAGATGGAAGCTTAACACAAATCTCATGAACCAAGGTGAATGGACACATAGGTTGAAGTGGCCAAACTTCTCAAACATTCAATTTGGATTCTAAATGAATTAGAGTGTAAACTAGTCAATATACCCTAGGATTGTTCAGAGAAAAATGTGAGAAGGTATACAATTGAGGTGCATGATCAACTGTACCAACTGCAATAATCTGTCTGCTCTCTAAGTATTAGATTAGTTCAATAAAAAATAAATAAAAATTAGATTAGCACTAAATCTGTCACATCCCTGTTGTTCGACAGTAGATTAAATAAATAAAATAAGTAATTTGAAATGGTTTTTGAAATAAAAAATAAGAACTTGTGCTCTTGAAAGAGAGTCACAAGTTCAAATCTCACAAGAGGTAAGGTATGCACACCTCGTTCGTAGTGCAGTTAGGTACCTCCTGCAAGGAGTATGAGGTAGTCCCATAAGACTCTAACCCATCTGTAAATCCATACATAGATGGCTGACATTATGGACTATAAAAAACCCTTTCCTTTCTTTTCCTTTTCCATGATAAGAGACAACATGCAATTAATAAAAGTGGAACAAGTATGGTGGAGATGGTCTTAGGGAAATAGCATCCTGTCCATAGACAAGAAAAAAGTATGCAAGTCAGGTGAAAGAATTAAAATGTTCTAGTGCAGCCTACGCCTTTATTTAGGCATGGTACCCCGTAGTTCAGTCAATCACCCACGTGAATGGATAGACCGGAAATAAGGTCCGTGCCATTGAGAGGCATGGGAGCACAATGTGATGAGCTTTTTAGATGGGAAGGTTGTTGGGTATTATTTCGGGGTAGCGATCGAAAGTGAAGTGTGGGGATTGTTGGGCAGGATGAATCTGACTGGCAAAAGTGTTCTGCTCACAAGCAATGGTGATGAGGTTTCTTTTAACTTAGCCCTCAATTTGTGCAAGACTGACTGCAGACTTGTGCTAGCTTAATATGAATAGCACTGAATTGGTAGTCGATGAAGACATTCACAAAATATGGCAAAGTCTCGGTCACATCGATTCTTTAGTCAACTGCCACACTTACGAAGAATAGTGTGCAAAATGTGGAAGCACAGACAAAGCACGCCAACTGTTTGACATAATTTCTAAAAAGAAAAATGTTGTCTCACGGAATGCAATGAATGCAGTATACGCACAAATATGTTTGTTGAGTAGGTTTTTTAAACGATCAAGCAAATGCTATTGGTAGGTGCAGAGTCATAATCTACAACTGGTGCAAGCATTCTCCCTGGCCGAGTCACCCCTAGAACTTTGGAACAAGGTATGGGCATCCATCGATGTTAAGGGTTAGATGGATTCTTCCCTGAGACGAGGGAAGGAAATGGAGCAGAAGTTACAATAATGTGGAAAGAGGAAATTTCAGGGGTTAAAGTGGCATTAGGCTGGGGTCTCATGGAGGGGGGCTTCCTAAAAAATAGAGCTGGTGCTGCAGAGATTTTTTAGGAATTTTTTAGAGCGGGTAGTCCCATGAAATTTGTAGTGCACTTTTGCTTAAAAATTTAAGCTCCTAAATTGAAGGAAGCTGGTGGTCCTATGAACGTAATTCAGCGTAAAAATTTAAACATAAATTCTGATTTCCTTCTAAACTTTTTGTTGACGAAATTTATTAAATATTTTTTGGTGGGAAACAAATTATAATTGACAAGTGGCATAAATTATCCCTAAGTTGTAGGGGCTAATTCTAGCCCCACCCCATTTTCACCCACATAAAAATGACAATCTAAAAAGTAGGAGCTTCTATTTTTTAGGGGAAGATTCCAAATGATCTTGTAGCCCAAATTTTTTTTTTCCATGAGATTGCTTTTTCCATAAAAATAGAGCCCAAGCCCCTCCCATGGGACCCCACCCTTAGAATAAGGAATATAGCATTACATGCGCCAGAGGAAGGACTGCAGACTCAGCGCTAGAATCAGGAATATCTTCAACTTTCCCCAAAGCTAAGTATAACATATTTCATATAGTATTGAGTTTGGAATATCCATTCTTCTCCTTGTTATTTAGGGATTTTGTCATTTTGAAGATTTAAATAAAGGATATGGAAAGTGATAACTAAAGTAAGGTTGTTGACTTTAAGTCATTTGTTATGTTTAGTATAATTTTTAATTTAACAGTTGAGATTATTTGATATTCAATTTTAATAGTGATGAATTTATATTCATATTTTCATGTGAGATGCATAATGTTGAATAATAAAAGAACATTTTTCTGAGGTCTCATTCTAGCTGTAAAATATGTATGATGTTAAGGTGTTGTGATCCTTTTTCTTATGGGTACCATTTACAAATGTTACTTGTTTTTTGACAATAACTAATCAACTTGCTATTGGACCTAGTAATTGGTAGGAGAAGGGTACTCCGTGAATGTCCATTACATAATCCATTATGAAATATGGTCACTTGTGCAAACAAGCATGCGACATATGAACTAATAGATATTAACTAATGTTACTTGATTCCATCAATGTTAAAAGGAAACCAAGAAGTAGTGTTTTAATCCTTGCAAAATTAATCCCATGTATGATCTCTTTAAATTTTAGATACTTATAGATTGTAAAAGAAAATAATTTAATTAAGGATCTTAGCCTTGAAGCCATACTCATGCATGTCATTACCATAAATTCTCTATTGGTAACCATTTTTGGGAATATGGGGTACTAAGTTTATTGAGTCATAATCAACTCAAAATATTATAGTCAATAGTGGCTTAAGATGTCTAAAATAATTATGTTATTATTCCATGGCTAAGAAGTGGTTTGGACCTTAACCTCTATCATGAAATTAGATAATCATGTCGTGAAGAGATCCTAGTGGGCTTAGCCTTAATTGAAATTTTATCTAGGAGTATGATACCCTTGTCCTCTAAATAATATCAATTCCAAAAGTTATTATTCATCTTTCTAAGGTTGATATCAACGTGTCTTTAACTTAGTAAAACTATGATACATGAAAATTGAATATGGTGTTGATTATTAATTACTCTACAACTATTATCCATTAAACCTTGTCTAGAAGGACCTAATCGTGAGTTATGGTGATTATTGATTTGCACTATTAGTATTTAAAATCATAAGTATAAAGTATTATTATTATCATGGGTATATCTTTATATGAAGATATAACAAATATAGGGACTTCACCTATCTTGAGCATGGTGTTGGTAATAATCACACTTAAAGGAAGTTTATCATTCTTGGTGTATGATTCATTTAGTTGGACAACAGACTATAGTATACATGACTTGCTTCTTTTGAAGACAACAGTTTCAAGACTATGACATTGGTATATGATATGACATTTTGTTTAATAAATCCAAGGATTAAATTAGTGGATGAGTTTCAAACCCGAGCTCTCTACATATATATATATATATATATATATATATATATATATATATATATATATATATATATATATATATTATGGTACTATGGGTACTCTACCTTGTTGGTATCTTTAATTATTAGCAATTAATGTCAAATACAAAATTATCTAGTCTAAGAACGAAGCTATTATAGGAACAATGGATTATACAATCAGGAAAATGAAACTAGAACGTTAAGATTATTATTACCACTAATATTAGGGAGTGGATATTTATATAAAAATACACGAAGCATAGTGTTCTAATTACCCGGAGTGTGACATAAACATTGATCATGCTTGATGCAAGTTAGTAAACATTGGACATGTCTTCAGTGAACAAGAAGAAATTTATGTGGCTTTAATAAGACGATATTTTATATTTTTATGATGATTGATATCATTGAACCATATTGAAGCGGAATGCCACTCGAAACCTTATCGAGGCTTTTGCAACATTCTTGTATCATATCGATCTTATGCCTATATGGTGAATATTGATCTCTTAAGTACAATAAACTTGATAGAGGACTATCATGGGAACCAAGGTAGGGTAATATAGTTGTGTTGAAGATTGTATGTTTGTGTAGGAATCATGGCTTAAGCAATATACATTTATGTTGTCAGTTCTATGAGGTTTCAAATACTTGGGATATTTGAAATATTATATATATTATTATATTGAAACTATAAGATATATATTGACCCCATGGGTAGAAGAACCTCCATAAACCTATCAGGTGAATTTTGATTGGTAGTGTTCTCTTCTGGGTTTATGTGAACTAAGGTAATTTCAGGTTGAGTAATGAGTTTAGCTCCTAGGTTGATAGAACCAACCTTGGACATTCAAATTGGAATATGAATAATAACGAAGGGACCGTGAGTAAAAAACCTCATATAAAAAATGGGAGTGTTATAATAAGGGTTGGTAAAGTATGAACTTAGTTATGATTTTTTAACTATTGTTTTGTTATGAAGGAATGAAACCTTATCTATGGAGAACTTGTGTGTAGGTCCCTTTAGGTTTGAGAGAACTAGTTAGGAGAACTATGAGTGACTTTGACCCATTTGAAAGCGGGAACGTAGACGGTCCTTGGGTGAAGGATGCCCCTGTGACCTCGAGTCTGTAGGGGTAGGGTCTAGGGGGAATAACTCCAAGGTTTGGGGTTGTTCGTAACTTGTTGACCTTTCTTCTTTAGTAGGCTTCAAAGGAGGTCGAATAAACATTAGAAGATTATGAAAGAGTTAAAAAAAGCATTATAACTCGTATTTGATATACATCATATTTTTGAATGATTAGTTGATAAAGTGAAAGGGTAGACCACCTAATGGTTAGTTTGTTTATCCATTGAGTAGAGGCAATCTTAAGTTGGATCGAAGTGATCTTATGCAGTTGTGTGATTTAATCCTAGACGTATAAGACTTTGTGTACACTCTTAGGTTAGTCAATTATGATCTATTTGTTTTGAATTAGGAACTTCTCTTCCAGTTATAGTGCTAAGCCATGTACAGGTGCTGACTTTTAGGGCTACAGATGGAGTAAGGGCCCTATAAGGGCATAGGTAGAGGTTGTATACCTCAATGCATAAGCTACCCTTCTCCATCTGAGATGTTCACCAATGGAAATCCTATGAACCACTTGAGATAAGCTTATCTACTCGAGATTGATAGTGGTTAAGGAGCATACTATGCTAGTAGACTGTCAACCATACTATTAGCATTGCATTATGTGTTATCATCGATGTCAACCTTTAGGTCCAGATTAAGTCTAGATGTGGTATGGTGAGCAGGAGTGTTCAATTTAGGCATATTGTGCGCGTGAAGGTTTCCCGGTTTCATCGGATGTGATTGGTATCTCAGATGATGTTTTTTTGTATTATCTTTAGGTCTAGCATGATTTGGAGCTCAAGGCCTTAGATCGGATATTGCGGATGTATAGCGTGCAGATGAGGTTTAGGTCTGGCCTTGGAGATGCATGTAGCATGTTGATATGTTTGAGGAAGAACGATGTGGCATGGTTCACTTTTCATTCCTTACCACCACCAAAATGTTTAGTGGAGACCTCTTTAGATCCTTGTCTCAGCCGACATTGAGAATTATGATTTCCGGAGACAGTATATATATAGGAGTTTGATTTGATGATTTCATATATGGCTTTTTGTGTTGAAGATATGCGAGATTGAAGGAATCCAGTGATTGCGTGAGATATTTACTAGAAGGAGTTTCGGCAATGTAGACTATGTTTTTCTTGTGGTGGATTTTCTTTGTCTTTCTTTCTTCTTCGATAGTGAGCCTTTCAGGGCAGTGAGCCCTTCAGGGCAGTGAGCCCATTTGTAATTGGTAGTGAGCCTTTTAATGCAGTGAGCCCATTGGCAATGAGCCAAACCAATAGTGAGCCACCCATTGTAAAAATCACCTTAACTGGTGTTTATATATTGAGAATTAGCATTCTTCATAGGTTTTTCCTTCTTGGGTTTTCCATGTAAATTCTGAAATCTCGTGTCTAATCTGAATGTTGCATGTTTTTCCTAATTCTTTTATTTATGCTCAATATTTTGGATATGTGCATTAAAGTTAAAATAAAATAAATTGCTGTCAACTGATTCACCCCCCTCTCAGTTGCCCGGATATTCATATTCAACAATTGGTATCAGAGTTGTGGTTCCTTGATAGAGAGCTTAATCGCTTGAGGTAGATCCCGATTTGATGGCACACAAGTTATCCATTCCTATTTTTGAAGGATCTGATTATAGTTTTTGGAAAGTGAAGATGAGAGGTTACTTGGTTTCTTTGGGTTACAATACTTGGAAGGCTGTGGATACTAAGTATGTTCCTCCGGTGAATGGACTCAATACTCCGAATGGGATTCAAGCTTATGAAGAAAATGAAAAAGCAAGGTATGCTATTTTCAGTGCATTATCAAAAATTGAATTAACCAAGGTTATCTCTTTGAATACTGCTTATGAAGTCCGACAGAAGTTAAAATACATATATGAAGGAAATGAGAGGGTTAAGCTAACAAAGAGATTGACTGGTAAGAGAAGATATGAAAACTTGATGGAAGAAGGAGAGGATATTGTGAGCTATTTTGAGAAGGTTGATACAACTGTAAATGAGATTAGAGAGTTTGGAGGCATTTTAAGAGATGAAGATGTGATTGACAAGATCTTGATGACATTACCGGTGAGCTATAATGACAAGATATTTGCAATTGAAAAAACTTATGATCCAAAGAAGTTCACTAGAGAGCCATTGTTTGGTACCCTGACTACATTAGAAGTAAGCAAATTCGGAAAAAATAAAGACAAGTCAGAGATCGCATTCAAAGCATTTGAAGATAGTCGAGATGATGAGGAAAGATCGGATGAGATAGAAGCAAACTTTGTAAGGAAGTTGAAGAAAGAAAATGAAAAATACAAAGGTATGTTATCCTTTAAATGTTTTAGATGTGGTAAGATTGGTCATATTGCAACTAGATGTTCAGAAAAAGGAAATAGACAAAAGTTTAAGGAAAACAAGGGAAAGTTCAATAATAAGGCATATTATGTTAAGGATGATACTGGCATTTAGATGATGAATCAGACTATGAGGATGGTGATTGTTTGTTTTTGGTAGAAAAGGATGTTACTAAGTATGATTTTTCTAAGATTGTTGCTAACACATTTCATGCTAGAAGAGATAAGAATGAATGGTTGATTGATAGTGGATGCTCAAATCATATGACTGGTGATAAAAACAAATTCATAAAACTTGAAAATTATGATGGAGGTTCAGTTAGATTTGGAGATGATTAGACATCACAAATTATTGGTATTGGTTCAATTACCTTTGATGGAAAGCATAGCATTGACAATGTTTATTATGTGAAGGGTTTGCGTCATAATCTCTTAAGTGTTGGACATATGTGCGAAAATGGATACAATGTTGTCTTTCAAGACAATGGATTTGAGATCTGGAAGGATTCTAGAATAGTCATTGTAGCTGGAAGAAGGACAAATGGAAATATGTACCAGTTGGAAGGAGCTACAAAGCATTGCTTGATATCACAACTAGATGACAATTGGCTATGGCATCAGAGGATGTGTCATATCAACTTTGATAACTTGATATAGATCAGTTCAAAAAATGCAGTAAGAAATTTGCCCAAATTGTCTAAACTGGAGAACAACATTTGTAGGGAATGTCAAATAGGAAAGCAGAACAGAAGCACATTCAGAGGAAATAAGTACTCGTTCACCGAATTACTAGATTTGGTTCACACAGATCTTTGCGGTTTGACTCGAACAAGAAGCCTGCGAGGTAAGAGGTGTAGACGTATAAAAATGACTATATTCCTAAATAAATATTTTATGTTCATTTCTCTATTTAATTAAATCTAATTTAATTAAATTATCCATATTCCTCTATTTAATTAAGTAAATTACTCAATTTATATAATTAAATTCAATTAACCCCTTTTAGGTCATTTAATTGAATAAATCATTTTATTTAATTAAATCTATTCTTCCAAACCTTTTTAATTAAATTTAAATTTAATTAAATAGGGAATCCCAATTAAATAAATCTAATTTATTTAAAAACTTCCACTTGCAACCAAATTAAAATAAAACAATTTATTTTAATTAAACCTATTATCCCTCACGCACTTGCATTTTCCTACATCTCCCACTTGCATCCTAATCCCCTTTCCCTAAATTTAAGGAGGTCACTTCTCAAATTTGGAGGAAAGTCTTCCGAATGCCCCCAAATTTGGAAGGACTCTTACAAATTTGTCCCCAAAGTCTTCAAACAATTAATGGTTAACTCAACCCTCTTGCATGATTAGAGACTTTCTCTAAACTCAACCTCCATGTAACCCAAGGGTCTCATCAAGCATTTATTGCTTTGACCATGGTTAATCCTTAATCCTTTGCACAAGAGTTTATCCTTTGGGTAAAACCTTTATCCATTGGATAACCCTAACCTAACCTTAACCTAACCTTAACCCTTACCCCCTAAGGTAACCATGAGGTCTTCTCAAGCATTTAATGCTTCCTACCTCTCTTCTCAACCCAACCTTATGTTGACAATTGTCACCATTTCATTGGTGAGAATTGCAAACATGGATTCCCAACTTTCAAACTCAACCCTTGATTAACTCTTTTGATCTTGGCCATCCATTGCCCTATTTTTGCTATAAATAGAGCTCTCCATCCTCCATTTTAGAGATCCAAGTCTTGAGCATCATACTTATACTCAAATCCATCCAAGCTTTAATATATCATTTGTGCTCATCATTTAGCCTCTCTTTTAAATAGGAATTCATCTAAATATGCATGTTTAGAGTATTTTCCTTATCATTTAACTTAATCATAGACTAGTATATCATGCTAGGATAGTCTTGCTACTAATCTTGTCATCTTATAATCTAGTTTATTGCATTTGTAGGATCATGCATAGCTTAGGATGCATTTCATAATAAAATCAACCAAAGCATCCCTCGTTCTTGCATTTGCCATCCCTAAACCACTTTGCTCAGTGATCTGAGAGTAAAGACATTGGTTTGAGGGACCTTGTGAGATAGAGAACCATGGAACCAACCTTGGGAAGTTGAGTCATTCTTCATGACTCCATAACTTGCACCAAGAAGTCCTGTGGGTGTGTGAGCAAGCCTCTTTGAACTTCATTTTTCACATTTTAAGTTCGATTGACCCGCTTTTCTCGCATACATTTCTGTCATCCACTGAGGGGCTCGACCCCGTATATCAAATCAGATTTTGAATTTAACCACTTTTGTAGGTACGCGGGAAATAAGAAACAATGCGTGGAAAACATTCCCTAGCACATCAAGTTAACAGTCTAGCGTATCCC
Organism: Cryptomeria japonica; assembly: GCF_030272615.1. Classification (NCBI taxonomy): domain Eukaryota; kingdom Viridiplantae; phylum Streptophyta; class Pinopsida; order Cupressales; family Cupressaceae; genus Cryptomeria; species Cryptomeria japonica. The sequence continues at coordinate 32,211,965 of NC_081407.1, read as the reverse complement.
GCTTACTGTTTAGCGCGTTGGATCTATTTAATGGCGCGTGTAGTCTTTACTATAACACATGATCCCACTAACATTTTTCTATAGGTCTTGGTGCAGGAGAAAAACAGAGCAGCGCATCCGAGAACCATTCTAGCGCATCCTAGAAACAGCATAGCGCATCGCTGTCATCTTGTAGCACATCATTGTTATATTGTAGCACGTACAATTTGTTTTGTAGCGCATCACAAACAGAGGCAAAAACTAAAATTTGTAACCGAGGGTAAAATTATACTTGTTGAAGTCCATGAGTTATCTAACCTTTTTTGCTTGTTATTTTGCAGGGTTCTAATGATTTTATTGCAGATAGGAGCTCAGTTTTAGGACCATTAAGATAGTTAGAGTTTTTACTAACTTAGTTAAGTTAGTTTAAAATTTGAACTTCTTTTAATTTTCTTAAAATTGAACTCATATTTCATTTGGGTACCTAAAAAGAACCACAAATCCATTTTTTTTTCTTGCTTATCTAGGAGAAAAACTTTTCTTTTCGGGCTCTAAAAAGAACAAAACAACCTTTCTTTTTTGCAAAAATAGCTTTTAAAAAGAACCTCACCATCCTTTGGTGTATAAAAGGATCCATTTTAAATTTTTGCAAGGAAAAAGAATCACATTTAGAAAGTTTTGTTTACAATCAAAGAGGGAAGTTCTTCCCCTTTTTCTGATTTTCTTTTGCTGACCCAATCGAAGTTTTGCTTTGTTGACCAGGTTCTTTTCAAGATTAGAAAATCATTGCTTTGAAGAAATAAAAAGAACACCATGTTTTGTGGAGCAACATCTCCATATAGATTTTAGAAAATCACTGAATTGAAAGGATAAAAAGAACAACTTGATTGCCTTGTCTCGAAAGTAGAAGGTATATGCTCTCCCCTTAACTGGGTGATAAAAAAACCAGACTACTCTTACGCTTTCAGTCATTTAAAGCATTTACATCCTTTAGCAGACCTTCCTTCCCGAGGGGTTGAAAAACTCTTAAAGCCATTCGTGGCCGGTGTGAAGGGAATGACCTAAGTGGAAAACGACTTTGATGCCAAGTGTTCCAACCCATTATAATCAAAACTGAAAAGTGACGAAAGTCCTTTTCAACGGTTGCGCGCAGCGATTAGCCTTCCCCCAGTATCCTCGAGATACGTAAAGCCTTTGTTCTAAAGGTTGGGAAGCCTCCCGAGGGAGTTTATCACTGACGGCCGAACAAGAAGTCTGATTACAAACCTTAGAAATAGAAACTTTGAGCCGAGTCAATGACCGAACATTTGTAATATCATAGTGCAAGGGTGGGGAAGAATGCGCCCCCAAGATTACTCACCATATATCTCCCAAGATAACTACTCAATTGTGAAACAATTCACTTTAAGTTAATTTCTGGCAAAAGACAAAAACACGGATGCCCTCTAGGGGGTGACACGGTTGTTTGAGTTGACGGAGCATCGAGACTAGTGGGCTATGATATTACTTATGACCTTTGAATAAAGAGTCTTCTTGAAGTGTATTATTTGTATCCAAACCTGTTGAAACATTGGGGATTTGAACACATCCTCGTAGAATATACACGTATTGTTTAGATTAGGCAAAAATGGTTATGTATTTTGTGCTGTGTTTGCATTTGTTACTTCAGAAAATCATCCATCAACATTAAAAACTTAAGGCAAAAAACACCAAAATCATAGAAAACAGTCAAACCAGGGCAGTCTAACGTGTAAGAACAACCTCTTAGCACATGTGAACTATCTTTTAGCGCATTAAAACTGAACTTTAGTGCGCCAAGTACTCACATTAGAGCTTCATCAAAATTTAGAAACGGTCAGAAACAGTTAGCGCATCTGGTAAACAACCTAGCGCGTGGGAGTCAAAAACTAGCGCGTAGAGTTGATCAGTTAGCGCTTAGCAGGCCCATACTAGCGCATAACTTTTGAGCAAAATAGAAAGCAAAGATAAACAGTCTAAGCCAGTTAGCGTGTGGCCGGGGGTAGCCTAGCGCGTGTGGTCTTTTCCTTAGCGCATTGAAAACTTTCTGTAGCGCATCCCGTCTCTGCTTTAGCGTGTGATCAAAACTAGAAAAACATGGGGTAGAACAGAGATAAATTTGAAAAATTTTGAAAACATTTTTGGAAGCCTCCTTTCATCAGCTTCATTTTCATCAAAACAGAGTATCAGAAACAGGGCTTTAAAAACTATTTCTAAGGAAAATTTCTAGTCAAACAAAAGTTGTCCAGAATCCAAAATTGGTTGCATGATAAACATATCTATCCTATCAAAATCAGGAAACATCATCGCAAGTGACGAATAGGTCCTTTATCATCTCGCGGATTTTATCCCAAACACACTTGTTCAAAGCTTCAAGTTGTCAAATCAAGTTTCCATATCGGGAAACTTTATTCATATCATTTGGCACACTTTGTCGTGAGGGGGCATCTAAACCTTCACTTTGATAAAGTAAAACTTGAAGTCTTCGAAACAAGATAAACTGAATCCAAAACAACTCAAAGGAAACCATTAATCACTTATGCATGACTAATCCTCATATTCTGAGAAGAAAGAATATTTATCGTAACACCATGTTGAAGAAACAACAACCAAGTTTTTCCAAATTTGTCAAAAGAGATAAATTTTTATACATCAATCGTCAACTCTTCAAATTTCATCAAACATTCCTTCATCACGTCAAACTTTATATTCAGAACAAATCCAACGAATTTGACAAGGAGACCTTGAAGACTAGGGCATATTGTCAAAAATCCGCATTTAGTCAAATCATAAACCGTGGAGGAAAGATCAATCCTGCATTCTTTCCCGACGAGTGCATCACTTACAACACACCTCGATTTGAACCACCAACTCCCGAGCAACACATCGAAGAGGATTTTGTCCCCTTTGTCACAGAAAGCTTCTACTAGATGCCTGTTGTTACTCGCTCTGAACAAAACAAACAAAGCGAAATGCAATCAGAATCCAACATGAATTGGAGATTATCAAATCCTTTCAAGCATCCGAATTTAGAGGATGCCGAAATTTCTGAGGAACTTCTTTAAGAATGCCAAGAGAGTGCTTCATTTCAAAAACTTGTGGAAAGACTCATGGAAAATGACAAGGAAAAATACCTACTCATTCTTACAAGCAAAGGGGTTAAACTTCGTGAAGACTTTGACATAGACATGTTTAGAACAAGATCTCAACATTAGGAGTATCAAGAATGACAACGAGAAGGGGAAGCACGCGACCTTGAGCAAGATATTCCTGAACAAAACATACCGGAACAAAATACACCAGGGCAAAACATCCCTGAGCAACACATCCCCGAGCAAAACATACACCATTTCAACCCAGGATTAATGCAAGGGAAGAAGTCTTCCCTCGGCAAAACAATGCGCCTTTGGTTGCCCTTACTCAACAAATGCAAATGTTACAAAGACAAATGCAAGACATGCAACAAGGGACAACAGTACGGTACTCACTAAATGAAATTTGTCCTTATCCTTTTGACAAAAGATTGCACATGGTCCCTTTTCCTCCAAACTCAGACGTCCTAAAATTTGACAAATACGATGGGAAAAGCGATCCTCGTGATCATGTTCGAGAATTCTGCACCATGAGTCTTGAATTTGCTCACGATGACACCTATCTGATGAGGTTATTCCCACGAAGTTTGGGAGGACAAACAATGGAATGGTTATCCAAAATCACACCTCCTGTCAGATCATTTGATGAACTAGTCAACAAATTCATCACTCAATATTCCTATAACATTCAACATGCTATAACAATGCTAGACGTCTGTAACTCCAAACAGAAAAACAATGAAACATTCATGGTATTCCTTCAACGTTGGCGACGTATGGTTTCACGATATCCTCGAGTTATTCCTGAAAAGGAGAAAAGGGAAATTTTCATTGACAACTTGAATGGTGAGATGAGTTACAGGCTCAAACTCCAATGCATACCATCTTTCGCTAAATTGATTGAAAACGACATTCAAGTAGAAGAAGCATGTGTCAAGAAAGGAACGCTCAAATTCTTCAAAGAAGGAACAGGTTCATCAAACTACAATAACCAAAACAATAACAACTTAGACAAATCTAGATTCTGGACTCGAAACAAAAACAATGGAAACGAAGGAGGAAATGAATCACATGATCCAAAATCTAAACAACCAGTGCTCGCATTATCAGGGAATCCTCAAGCTACAAAGAACCCCAAAGGTGCTAACTCAGACGCTAACACATACGCACCGAATACCAATCAAGGTCAACCCAACACAAACAACACCAACAATGTTCAAAACAATAACACAAATTGAGGACCTAATAACAATTCACGAGGTGGCACCAACAATTTTAAAAAACGTGTCTACACACCATTGGGAAAATCACTGGAGTCAGCATTCAGAGAACTCCTGGCAAACAAAATTATCTCTTTACTAGCAATCAGCAACTATGAACCACAAATCAAACCACCTTGGTGGAATGACTCACACTTTTGTGATTTTCATCGCAACAAAGGTCATCAAACAAATGATTGCATGAGGCTGAAAAACATTGTTCAAGACATGATTGATAGAGGTGATTTAACGGTAGATGGTCTCAAGACAAACGGTGACCATGGAGCCTTTAAGAATCCTCTTCCAAACTACAACAAAGATGGAGCTTCAACCTCGAACGATACATGTGGAGCTCGTATCAATCACATCTACAATAACACCATCAATCATATATCAGCTGAAGACAATCAAGTCAATGTCATCACAATCCGAGATCAATGTGATCATGAATCTGTCAACGTAACAACAAGAGCTCAAAAATATGTCTTGAAGGGACATACGTCAACAACAAGCACTATACCGAAAATTCAATATGATCTAGTCAACCAACTACGCAAAACTCCTGCTCAAATATCTATACTGGAGTTACTGAAACTTTCGCCGAAACACAAAGACATATTGGAGCAAGCGTTATTAGAAACAAATGTACCTCAAGATCTGGATGCTGACAAATTCCAAGCCATGGTCGCTCATATGATAGGGCCTCATAATCTCACTTTTTCGGAGCATGATAATATCTCATTAAGTCATCCACATAACACTCCTCTCCATATCGAAGTCATCGTCTATAAACACCAAGTGAAACGAGTATTGATAGATGGAGGAGCTGGGCTTAATATATGTACCTTAAAACTTATTCGTGCATTAGGCTTCTCAGAGGAGTCTATTGATCCACGCAAAAAGATTACTATAAAGGCATATGATGATGAAGAAAGATCCTCTAAAGGAACAATGGTGTTGCCTATTCAAGTCGGACCAATACAAAAAGATACTATGTGCCAGGTCTTAGACATAGACCTCACCTACAATATCTTATTAGGTCTACCCTGGATACATGAAATGCAAGCAGTGCCTTCTACATATCACCAGTGTGTCAAATTCCCCTATAATGGGCAGGAGGTTTCTATATCTGCTGATCACAATCCATTTCAACATTGTAATGCAATGGGGGCAATCTAGGACAATTTGGTTCCGCATAATAGAGAGAAACAAAATCCCGCAGCGCCAGATCTTCAACAAGCGAAGTCTAAATCATTACCTGGAGATTTCAAGCAAAAAATGAAAATCAAAGAACAAGGCATGGGGGAATACTCTTTGGAACCCATGTGTTTGACCAGCTTACCCACATCACCTAGATCTCATGGATTACCTACAATATCAACACTTCAAACAACTCAGCCCATCACCAAGTTCGATGGCACATGCATTCAACTTGACACTTTAGCACATGAATCCGAGGAAAAGGATATCCTTAGTTGGCTATACAAAGATGAGGAAGAAGACAGAGCAGCTACTGTGGAAGTAGGTATACCCACACACCTATATGGAAAAGGCTACTTAATCATGTAGCAAATGGGATACAATGGCAAAGGACCTATTGGTAAGCGTCAAGAAGGTGTCACAGAACCATTGGATCCTCCTTCACAATTTAGTAAAGACAAAAAAGGATTGGGCTTTGACATCACTCTACTACCAAAGAAAATACCACGCAAATATCAAAAACCTCAGTGGAAAGCAAAGAAGAAATACAAAGAAGAATCCTGGCAAGAAGCACTATTTGAGTTAGCAGAGACAATCCGTAAGGAATGTGAACATCAAGAAAAGAAGCAATATCATGAGAAGCCAATCATTCACAAGAAGGCAACATCTACAACAATAGCTCATATTCATGAACAAATATCCAACAAAGCAGAATCACCTCAGGGTAACATCATTCCTCCCTGGGAAGAAATAGTCTACGAACAAATGCAAAGAATAGAAGTAGGATCTGATGCAGAATCAGAAAAAGCCAGCCAAATAGTATCAATTATCAAAGATCTATTTTCACCATTCAACATACCTATTTACAACACTGAAAAGATCTGGAATGATAACTTTGAGATTGATTCCAATGAATATGAATGGGGTAGCTGCTCAAATGCTACTAAAGATACCGCTGAAAATACTAGTTCTATATCCCTTTCTCAAGAAGAGCATAACATAGAAATTAGACTACCTGAATTTGGACCACAGAATATCTATGACGCTAAGGAAAGTGAGCAAAAACATTATGAACAAGTTTATACAGAGGATGATACCATCGAAGACCTCGACGGAATCTGGACTTCTTTAGCACCCGAACCAATCACAATGACATCTCTATCCTGACACTTACCGCAGGAAAACTTGATCCACCAAACGATTCCTTACCACTTGTCTTTCCTGACCTCATCGACTGGGACGAACCTGAAATACATGATATACCGATTTTCCCAAACGATGAATCTATTATTCACTACCTATGTACCGTCAATCCGGAAATAGGCTCTACCAGTGAACAAAGTAACGATGTCTGCAACCAAGGGAGTGCCAAGTCTCTCAGTCACAAAAATAAACCAAATAAAGGATCTGATGCTGAAAACCAGTCAATGGCAGCTCTAGATCACAATAAAGTAAAAATAAAGGACGCATCTGAGGGTAAAAACCTTTTTAAGGCACCTAAAGATGGGAGACTCGACACTCTTCTTGAACATTTTCATGAGCGATCACCCATATTGATTGAGCCCACTCAATCAATCAACATTGGTACTACAGAAGCAGCCAAAAATATACACTTTGCAGAATCTTTGACAGAAGCAAAAAGATCAGAATTTGCCAAATTTTTTAAAGAAAAGCAAATCAACTTTGCTTGGGCATACGCAGATATGCCCAGGATCGATCCACAATTGATCATGCATCCCTTATCTATGGCTCCAGGAGCTAAGCCAGTTAAGCAAAAACTGAGAAAAATGAATCCCCATGTGGCACTCATGGTCAAAGCTGAATTAAAGAAACTATTAGATGTCGGATTCATCCGACCCATCGACTATGCAGAATGGATTTCCAACATCGTACCAGTTTCAAAACCAGATGGCAGTATCAGAATATGCACAGATTTTAGAGATGTCAACAACGCCTGTCCAAAGGATGACTTTCCTTTACCAAGTATTGACATAATTGTAGACCTCATAGCAAGCCATGTAATGCTATCACTAATGGATGGTTTCTTAGGCTATAACCAAATCAAGATTGCTCCAGAGGATCAAGATAAAACAACGTTCACCTGTCCTTGGGGAACGTATTATTGGAATGTCATGCCTTTTGGCTTAAAAAATGCAAGGGCAACTTATCAACGAGCAATGACAACAATATTCCATGACATGATGCATACCTTCATGGAAGACTATGTGGATGATTTACTAGCTAAATCCTTCACCAGAGCAGAACACCTAAGCATCTTAACAAAGATTTTTGATAGATTGGAGAAATTCCAAGTCAGACTCAACCCTAAGAAGTGTGTCTTCGGGGTTACATCAGGCAAGTTACTAGGCTACATAGTCTCAGAAAAGGGAATTGAAGTGGATCCAACAAAGGTACAAGCCATTATGGAGATGCCACCACCAAAGAACATCAGCCAGCTCAGGTCGCTACAAGGACGACTCCAATCAATCAGGTGATTCATCGCTCAACTAGTAGATAATAGTCTACCATTTAATCATTTACTATATAAAAATGTACCGTTCAGATGGGAAGCCAAGTGTGCCGAATCCTTCTATCAAATCAAGCAATATCTGATGAACCCACCAGTTCTGGTACCACTGATAGCAGGAAAGCCACTTATTCTCTACATTTCGACAACAGATAAATCTCCGGGGGCACTGTTAGCACAAGAAGATCAACAAGGCAAGGAACGAGCAATATATTACATCAGCAAGACCTTGAACGACTATGAGCTAAATTACACCTTTATTGAGAAAGCTTGTTTAGCTATGGTTTTCGCCTCTCAAAAATTCCGCCACTACATGCTAGCTCACACAATTAAGCTAGTTGCAAAAATTGATCCTCTCAAATTTTTCCTCAGCAAGGCAGCTCTTACAGGCCAATTGGCTAAATGGGTCATGATTCTTAGTGAATTTGATATCCACTATACGGAATGAAGAGCTATCAAGGGACAAGTAATAGCAGATCAACTAGCAGAAGCACCACTACTGGGAAAACAAACTATGGAGATTGAATTTCCAGACAAGGACGTTCTTGCTATCTCTACCAAACAATGGACCCTATACTTTGACGGATCCTACACACAACATGGTTTAGGTGCTAGCATTCTATTCATCACTCCTGAAGGACACACTATACCAATATCATATAGGCTTATGTTCCCATTCACAAATAATGTGGCTGAGTATGAGGCATTGGTTATAGGCATCAAAATGGTCGTAGAATGAAAAATCACAGAGTTAAAGGTTTACGAAGATTCACAATTAGTTGTCATTCAAATCAACAACGACTATCAGACAAAGGATGACAAGCTGCTATCCTATAAGCGAATGGTGGATGACTTCAAGCAATATTTTGCACACATCACCTTCGACCAAATACCAAGATTGAACAACAAAGTAGCCGATGCAATGGCTACTATCGCTTCATTACTACAAATTCCAGAACAACAGAGTCGTTACGAGTTTCTGGTAGAGCAACTGTTCTCCCTAGCCTATGACCACCCAAAATCCCAAGTTATCTATGCCTTAACTAGTTCAAACTCCCCCTTATATGGAACGATATATGAGTATCTTAAGAACAATATCCTACCCATTGACTTGTCCCGAAGCTAAAAATGTAACTTTATCCGACAAGTTGCCCGTTATACCCTTACTGCTGATACTTTGTACCATTGAGGTCTAGATGGTACTCTTCTTCGTTGCCTTGATCATAATGAATATGACTCCGCTTTACATGAGCTTCACGAAGGCATCTGTGGGACACATTCCAGTGGTATTACTCTTGCTAAAAAGCTTCTAAGGATGGGGTACTGTTGGCTTACAATGGAAAAAGATTGTTATCACTTTGCAAAAAAGTGTCCTAAAAGCCAGATCCATGGCAATCTGATACATGCACCAGCACAGGAACTGCAGCCATTCACAACATCCTGGCCCTTTTGTCAGTGGGGACTAGACTTAGTCGGCAAAATTCATCCTTCATCTTCAAATGGACACAAGTTCATTATAATTGCAACAGAGTATTTTACCAAGTGGATTGAAGCAGTCCCCATGACCATGGTGACTGGGAAACAAATTGCCTCTTTTATCCTTAACTATCTGATCTGCAGATATGGCATCCCGAGTTCCATCATCACTGATAATGGACGACCTTTCAAAAACCAAGATGTCCGAGAACTATGTGAAAAATTCAAAATCCAACATCGTTTCTCTACACCATACTACCCACAGGGGAATGGTCAGGCATAAGCATCCAACAAGACAATATTGAAAATCCTAAAGAAAATAGTGAATGATGCAGGCAAAGATTGGCATGTGCAACTTAATCCAGCACTTTGGGCATACAGAACTAGCATTTGCACACCTACTGGAGCTACGCCATACTCATTGGTATATGGATCAGAAGCTATTTTACCACTGGAGGTAGAAATTCCATTTCTCAGAGTCTCTCTAAAAGGCTTAATACCAGATGAAGAGTATCAAGTTAACCGACTGCAAGAACTTGAACTATTAGATGAAAGACGCCAGCGTGCTTATATTCATCTCAAAGCATATCAACAACGCATGTGCAGAAGCTACAACCACAAAGTCATTCCCCGAATTTTTAAAGTTGGTGACCTAGTACTCAAGTAAAATCCTAGAAATCAGCAAGATCGAGCAAAGAAAGGGAAATTTGAACCTAACTGGTTAGGTCCCTATGTCATCATATCAGTCTATGGATCAGGTGCTTATCAGCTAACAACTTCAGAAGGAGATGTGCTCAACAAGCCAACTAACATCATCCATCTGAAGAAATACTACACTTGAGTAGTCTAATGCATGGAAAAAATCAAAAAATCAAGAAAAAACAAATAAAAAGGTACAATAAAAGAAACTGGTGAAAACCTGGTAACAGGCGCTATTGTGAAAGAACAACTCCTCTATCTATATCCATATCCTTATCTCCGCAGTAAAGCACTATTGGCCCTCGCCCGACATTTTATCACAAATATCCGTTCAGGACATACTTAGCATAGTCACTATCCTGATTTAGCCATCTAGCCTTTTACCACATCTCACCATGGCTTGCTAATCACTATACATACCCGCATCAAGAGGTACACTTAGCTAGAGGGAATAACCGTCTAAAACTTGCAGCATGTTCAAAATGTCAAAACTATTTGCAAAACTCAGAACATCATATCCAACAACCAAAGGCTCACTCAAATCACAAAGCAAAACATTGATCAATCAAACAAGGAATCACAAAAGACATACGATGGATGATTTTCTGAAGTATCACATGTTGCATTTTGCATTAAGTTTTGACTATTCTTGCATTTAAACTTTTTGAATTATTGGATTCACTATATTTTCTCCACAATGCTTCAAAGCTAGAGAAACATCGGGAAACTCCAATATTTTGTTAGTTTTCTGTCTGTGAGGCGATCATTTGTACTGTGTAAATACTTGTCTCGAGACGTGATTCAGAACACATCACTGAAGACATGATTCCACTTCATGCATACAAATGGTTTAATCTTGTATGTTTATATGCAATCCGCACTCAGGTCATCCTGGTTCAATTATACCTTGACGCTTGTGCTATCTTGCAAAATCAAACATCATGTAAATTTTTCTCAAGTCATCATGGTTCAATTATACCATTATGTTTGTATAAATTTTCAACATATCCCAAGATCAATCAAGGCTCAATGATGATATATATATCGAAAACAAATAACATGTGGCTATATCGGATGACAAATGCAGAATGAGGATGCTCAAAAACAATTAGTTGCATATCATTTTACAAATTAGTTGTATATCAAGATACATCTCATAACATATCATATCATACATCTCATTTTCAAAATACATCTCACAACATATCATATCATTCATCTCATTTTCAAGATACATCTCACAACATATCATATCATACATCTTATTTTCAAGATACATCTCATAACATACATCTATCTAAGCATTGCATCATCATAGAATAAGCACAAGCATAAATCCATAACACATCACATGATCAAAGAAAATGGTGTCATATATATATCTCAACAAATGATCACTATACAATATCTGTCATGTCTATGCCCAGTACAACAAAAACAATGATAAAAAATACAATGGAGACAATGTCTCTCAAGAGTGACTATCTCCTGAAGGAGACGGTCTCGACGTAGATGTCCTAGCCCCTGGATCTCCAGGTGGATCTTGTCTATGAGGCCCCGTCACGCCTATGCTATTTGACCGCGAACCAGTCTCTCGAGATCGACTCGATCTCAACTGCGTGAAACTCTGTACTCGGCGCTCTCTAGGCACCGCATCCTCATAATGGCGCCGATAGTACTCCGCCTCCTTAGCTCTCAAAGCAAGCTCTCTCAAGGTGTCTCTCATCGGACCACTTGCTGCTGCTCTCTACAAGCTCGTTGCAAGCTCCTCTGCTCGACCCCGCCGCTCTATCTCAGTATTGCGCTCGGTGGTCAGCTGTGTAATCTGATGCTGCTGCGCCAGTAACTGTGCCTGTAGCTGCTGCACTGTCACCTGTAGGGTCCTAATCTGAGCATCCTCTCGATGCGTCGGAAACTAGATCTGAAGGGGTACCTGGGAAGACGCACTCCATGTCTTTCCCCCTGTCCTTGGTGCTGGTGGAGGTAGCACATCAGTCCTCCTCTGAGCTGGTCATCTCAACTCATTAGTCCCTCCCACCGCTGCTATCACCTCTCCTACTCTCCCCTCACCCCCTGCTGCAATCGCCAAACCTCCTCTCCCTCTATCACCACCATCTCTACCTCTGTCTCCTCTCCTCCCCCGATCTCCTCTCCCTCGTCGTCCTCCTCCACCTCCTCCATCATCTCCCTCATCCCCATCTCCACCTCCCTCATCCTCATCATCATCGAAAGTGGGCCGCATCTCCGCTGGATCTGATATCCTCACCACGACACGAGCTCCGAACAATCGGGCAAACTCATTTGTCATACCAGCATCTAGTATCTCAGGGGCATAGTCCCATATCTGGCTCGCTAACTGCACAAACTCCTCTACGGCCACCGCACTGTCAATATTCAGGCCCCAATCTGCTATATCCTGCCTCCGACCCGCATACAAATAGGTCCCCTGTGGTATCCTTTGTTGGTGACCATACTGTCGCAAAAATATAGTAACCAAGAATCTCTCAATCACAAACGGGGTCCGCCCTATCAAAAATCAAGTCATGAAGACGTATGGCATCTCTAGCCCATCCTCAGCCCAAACCGCACAACCTGTATATGGTCGCCAGACGACCGTATCAATATCATCTAAAATCCTCCTCCAATGCTCAAGTTTGCCTAGCTTCCGCTGGACAACTAACCCCTTGTATCCATATGCGTATGCACACCCAACAGGCCTATCTCTATCCACCAGTGGCCTAGCTGCGGGAATGTGCTCCTAACACCATACCTGTAGAAGTGTCACGCCAGCTGACGAACTGCCGTAACCCAGGTATACTACCTCATGCAAGTTCCTGTACAAGTGGGCTAGCATAGCCGATCCCCATGCGAACCTGCGACCCTGTGTCACCATCTCCTCCAACAGCAATCCCCATCCTACAGATAGTCCCTTCGACCTACGATCGGGACATAGGAAACCACCTATAAAGCTTATCAATACCACTAGAAGAGGCGCATAGTCCAAATCCAGAAACTCCTGCCACGGGATCTCATATCTGCAAACTGTGTCATCATGAAATATCCGGCGAAGTGCCTCTGTCCCACCCTCCTCTGCCTGCTCATAAGGTAGTAGTGCACCTACTACAGGTATACGCAGGATCCAGTAATAATCCTCTAGGGTCACTGTTATCTCACCTGTGGTAAAGTGGAAGGTATTCGTGTCACTGTGCCATCTCTCTGCCAGCACTGTAAGTAAACCCCGATTCAGAGTAAACCAAGGCACATCTAGAAGGGAAGACATGCCGCATCTATCAATAATCTCTAGATCAGTCTGTGGCAACCGTGGTATCAATGCCCATGGTCTAGGAAACCGCTCACGTGACTGAACCACTCCCAATCGCTCCTGTCAAAAAGAAAAACAAGTCTAATATCAGTTTCCTCATCAAAATAGAGATATCAAAATCACATCAAAAACTTGAAAAATTTGAAAATCTAATCAAGTTCTACATCATATCCATCCATATCAACTTGTAACACAATTCAAGTTTTCAAAAATCATATCAAACTTGTAACACAACTCAAGTTTCCACATCACATCAACTTGTAATACAACTCAAGTTTCCAACCCCTTTCAACTTCTCAAACAAATCAAGTTCCACAATCACACCAGCTTGTAACACAATTCAAGTTCTACATATATCAACTTGAAACAATGCAAATCAAATCAAGTTCATATCAATTCCACATTAATATCTATAAATAACTTGAAAAATCACAAATTAAACCAAGTTATATCAGCACTCATATTGGACAAACTATCAAAACCATGACAACGGACACAGAAATGAACAATTTACACCTATCCCAACAAAACTAACCATATCCTATAAATTTTCCTCATTCACAAATCATCCTATCTCGCAAAACCTACCACATGCGCTAACTAAATTTGGCTACGCACTGAAATCTTACTCATGCGCTAACCTGTTTTCTCCACACTCTATCCTATCTACCCCACACGCTAGATTGACTCTATGCACTAACCTGTTTTCTCCATGCGCCATCTAATCTACCCTAAGCGCTAAACCTATCCCATGCGCTAACCTATCCCATGTCTGTGCTACCTATCTAACCCTATGCGCTAGGTCAGACCTACACACTACTTACCCCTACCCATGCGACCCTCTGTGCACCCAATGCACTAGGTTTACCCGATGCGCTACCCGTTTAACCCTCTCGCTACCCTGTGTCCCTAATGCACTAATCTACGACTATGCGCTAACCTAGCAAATCTATGTGCTGCCCTAAGCTTTCAGACGCTACCCAAAATCTAAAACCCTATGCGCTACGCAATTTTTCGTATGCGCTAACCGACGACCCCTATGCGCATGCCAAAATTCAAAACATGACCAAAAATGACAAAATAAAAAATCAAAAAGGGGTCAAAAAGGTTGACTTACCGATGGTCCATACGCGGCAGGCCTCCGATACCTCTGAACGTGCTCGAATCGATGCGTAGAATATGGAATAGAGATTTTGTCTTCTCTCCAAAAGTCTCTCTCTCCAAGGTCAACAAGCACAAATGAGACAAAACAATGCACTTTTCCCCTTTTATAGGGTAAAATAAAATTAGGGTTAGGGGATTGAGCATGTAATTCGCTCGTGGTCTTCCTCGTACCCTCGCACACATCAATATCAGGAGATGAATCAATTTTAGCATTCTGCATAGCCAAAATTTTACAATGCAAACACAATTATCAAATCAAATCAAATTTTCCAAATCTAGATTCATCTCCCGAGGGGGCTTTATCAAATATCGTTTATCAAATCTGGGGCATCACACATCAAATCTGGGGCATGACATGAAAATCTAAAAACAACACTAATCGTAATCAAATTTTAGCAACACATCATTTTCTTTGAATTAACATGTGCACACACATCACTTCAAAGAGGGGCAAAATGTAGACGTATAAAAATGACTATATTCCTAAATGAATATTTTATGTTTATTTCTCTATTTAATTAAATCTAATTTAATTAAATTATCCACATTCCTCTATTTAATTAAGTAAATTACTCAATTTATTTAATTAAATTCAATTAACCCCTTTTAGGTCATTTAATTGAATAAATCATTTTATTTAATTAAATCTATTCCTCCAAATCTTTTTAATTAAATTTACATTTAATTAAATAGGGAATCCCAATTAAATAAATCTAATTTATTTAAAAACTTCCACTTGCAACCAAATTAAAATAAAACAATTTATTTTAATTAAACCTATTATCCCTCACCCACTTTCATTTTCCTACATCTCCCATTTGCATCCTAATCGCCTTTCCCTAAATTTAAGGTCACTTCTCAAATTTGGAGGAAAGTCTTCCAAATGCATTAAAGCCTTTATCTATTCAACAACTTGTTGAATGCCCCCAAACTTGGAAGGACTCTTACAAATTTGTCCCCAAAGTCTTCAAACCATTAATGGTTAACTCAACCCTCTTGCATGATTATAGACTTTCTCTAAACTCAACCTCCATGTAACCCAAGGGTCTCATCAAGCATTTATTGCTTTGACCATGGTTAATCCTTAATCCTTTGCACAAGAGTTTATCCTTTGGGTAAAACCTTTATCCATTGGATAACCCTAACCTAACCTTAACCTAACCTTAACCCTTACCCCCTAGGGTAACCATGAGGTCTTCTCAAGCATTTAATGCTTCCTACCTCTCTTCTCAACCCAACCTTATGTTGACAATTGTCACCATTTCATTGGTGAGAATTGCAAACATGGATTCCCAACTTTCAAACTCAACCCTTGATTAACTCTTTCAATCCTGGCCATCCATTGCCTTATTTTTGCTATAAATAGAGCTCTCCATCCTCCATTTTAGAGATCCAAGTCTTGAGCATCATACTTATACTCAAATCCATCCAAGCTTTATATATCATTTGTGCTCATCATTTAGCCTCTCTTTTAAATAGGAATTAATTTAAATATGCATGTTTATAGTATTTTCCTTATCATTTAGCTTAATCATAGACTAGGATAATCTTGCTACTAATCTTGTCATCTTATTATCTAGTTTATTGCATTTGTAGGATTATGCATAGCTTATGATGCATTTCATAATAAAATCAACCAAAGCATCCCTCGTTCTTGCATTTGCCATCCCTAAACCACTTTGCTCAGCGATCTGAGAGTAAAGACATTGGTTTGAGGGACCTTGTGAGATAGAGAACCATGGAACCAACCTTGGGAAGTTGAGTCATTCTTCATGACTCCATAACTTGCACCAAGAAGTCCTGTGGGTGTGTGAGCAAGCCTCTTTGAACTTCATTTTTCACATTTTAAGTTCTATTGACCCGCTTTTCCTACATACAAGAGGTATTTCATGTTACTGATTGATGATTATTCTAGAATGACTTGGGTTGCATTTCTCAAAGAAAAATCTGAAGCATTAGAAAAGTTCAAGATATTCAAGGCAAAAGTTGAGAATATGAAGTTGGTAGGAAAACTAAGTGTTTAAGGTCTGACAGAGGAGGAGAATTCATCTCGGATGAGTTCAATGACTTTTGTGAAAAGCATGACATCAAAAGACAACTATCAGTTCCTTGGACACCTCAGCAAAATAGTGTAGTAGAAAGAATGAACCGGACTATATAAGAAGTGGCTAGAACCATGATAAAAGGTGCAAAGTTACCTAAAGTCTATTGGAAAGAAACAATTCATACAACAACGTACACACTCAACATAATTCTGTATCGGAGGAAGTATGGTAAGACATCTTATGAACTTTGGTATGACATAACTCCCACAATGAAATATTTCAAAGTTTTTGGAAGCAAGTGCTATATGAAGAGAGATGAAGATAATCTTGGAAATTTTGACAGTAGAGCGGATGAAGGAATATTCTTGGGTTACTCAACAAAGAGCAAGGCATATCGATGTTTTAACAAAAGGTTGAATAAGATTGTTGAAAGTGCAAGTGTTAAAGTTGATGAGAATACTTCAAAGGAGTCAAAAATAGCAACAGGATAAGAGTTGGATGAGTTTGGAGAAAAGGAAAGGAATGAAGAAACCAGGATTGAAGAAAAGAACAATCAGGATGCTCCAACATCGTCATCCAAGACTCCAAGGTATGTCAAGAAGAATCACTCAGAAGATTAGATCATCAGAGACAAGAGCAAAGGAGTTATCACAAGAAGCAAAGCAACACAAGAACAAGTCTTGTTGTTTCTGCTATCTAAAACTAAGCCAAAGACAATAGAGGAAGCCTGCAAAGATTAGAACTGGATGAAGGCAATGAAAGAGGAACTAGATCATATTGAGAAAAATTAGACATGGGAATTAGTCAGCAGACCAGAAGATAAGAATGTAATCGGTACTAAATGGGTATTTCAGAACAAGCTGGATGAAGATGGAAAGGTTGTGAGGAATAAGGCAAGCTTGGTTTGCAAAGGATACACTCAGATTGAAGGCATTGACTTTGATGAAACTTATACCCTAGTTGCAAGAATGGAGGTAATCGAGATGTTCTTGACATTCGCAGCATTCAAAGACTTCAAGGTTTATCGAATGGATGTGAAATCAATATTTCTAAATGGATAATTAAAAGAAGAAGTTTACATTGAACAACTAGAAGGATTCAAGTTGAAGGATGATTCAAACATTGTTTGCAGAATAAAAAGGCTTGATATGGATTGAGACAAGCTCCTAGAGCTTGATATGGGAGATTAGACAAGTATCTAATTGATCGAGGATTTTAGAAGGGTTCAACGGACACTAACTTGTACTTCAAGACAAAATTAGGTAAAATTCTGATTGTGGTAGTATATGTTGATGATATAATGTTTGGAGGAAATGAAGGCATGTGCAAAAAAAATATTGTTGAGATGTAGAAAGAATTTGAGATGTCCATGATTGGTGAGTTGAACTTTTTCATTGGATTGCAA
The DNA here is from genome assembly GCF_030272615.1 of Cryptomeria japonica. Classification (NCBI taxonomy): domain Eukaryota; kingdom Viridiplantae; phylum Streptophyta; class Pinopsida; order Cupressales; family Cupressaceae; genus Cryptomeria; species Cryptomeria japonica. The sequence goes on along the minus strand of NC_081407.1, from coordinate 32,193,779 downwards.
ATTAATTAGAATGATAAAGGAATTTTCATTTTTCAATCTAAGTATGTCAAAGAATTGTTGAAAAACTTTGGGTTGGAGAGTTCTAAACCAATATGTACACCTATGACTACCAGATGCAAGTTAACTAAGGATGATAAATCACCTAAGGCAAATGCAAGTCAGTACATGTCAATGATTGGAGGTTTGTTATATTTGACTGCTACCAGACCAGATATTATGTATGCAATATGTTTGGTAGCAAGGTTTCAACAAGAACCGAAAGAGTCACATGTTGTGGCAGTAAAAATGAATTTCAGATATCTTAAAGGTACATAAGAGTTTGGATCGTGGTATCCCAAAAATTCAAATTTTAACCTCATAGCTTACATAGATGCAGATTGGGCTGGAAGTGTTGATGATATAAAAAGCACAAGTGGAGGAGCATTCTTTCTTGGCTCCTGGTTAGTCGCTTGGTCAAGCAAAAAGATTCTATATTCTTACCTACACCATAAGCATAATACATTGCAACATCTTCTTATTGGACTCAAATTTTATGGTTGAAGTAGACTTTGAAGGACACTAGTGTGAAGTTTGATGACCCCATTCCAATCATGTGTGATAATACTAGTGTAATAAAAATTTCCAAGAATCCGATACAACATTCCAAAATAAAGCATATATCTATCATGTATCACTTCTTGAGGGAGAAAGTTCTAGATAATGAGGTCATACTTGAGTATGTGCCCACAAAGGAGCAAATTGCAAATATTTTCACAAAGGCGTTATGCAAAGATACTTTTGAGTATCTTCGACATAAGTTAGGTGTATTACCCCTACCAGTTTCAACTAATGTGCATTTCAGGTGTGCATTGGTCCAACAAGCAGCATGTACATTCTTTTCTGGACTAATGTTGATGTGCTTCCTCTCAGGGGGGACACGAGTGAGTTTCTCAGGGGGAGTTTTGACCACTTTTGTCATTGTTGTCAAAGGGGGAGAAAGAGATGAGAGAAAGATGGTTGTACTCTCAATGATGATCTTTCGTTGATTATTGTCGATGGATGTTGCCATCAATGACAAAGGGGGAGATTATTAGCATTGCATTATGTGTTGTCATTGATGTCAACCTTTAGGTCCGGATTAAGTCTAGATGTGGTATGGTGAGGAGTGTTCAATTTAGGCATATTGTGTGTGTGAAGGTTTTCCGGTTTCACCGGATGTGATTTGTATCTCAGAGAATGTTTTTCTGTATTATCTTTGGGTTATGTGTGATCCGGAGCTCGAGGCTTTAGATCGGATATTGAGGATGTATAACATGCAGATGTGGTTTAGGTCCGACCTTGGAGATGCATGTAGCATGTTGATATGTTCGAGGAATAATGATGTGACATGGTTCACTTTTTATTCCTTGCCACCACCAGAATGTTTAGTGGAGACCTATTTTAGATCCCTGTCTCAGTCGACATTGAGAATTATGATTTTAGGAGATAGTATATATATAAGAGTTTGATTTGATGATTCCATATATGGCTTTTTGTGTTGAAGATATGCAAGATTGAAGAAATTCAGTGATTGCATGAGATATTTACTGGAAGGAGTTTTGATAGTATAGATTGTGTTTTTCTTGTGGTGGATTTTCTTGGTCTTTCTTCTTCGATAGTGAGCCTTTTAGGGTAGTGAGCCCATCTGTAATTAGCAGTGAGCCTTTCAAGGCAATGAGCCCATCGACAGCGAGCCAAACTGACAGTGAGCCACCTATTGTAAAAATCACCTTAACCAATGTTTATATATTGAGAATTAACATTTTTCATGGTTTTTCCCTTCTTGGGTTTTCCACGTAAATTCTGGTGTTTCTTGTGTCTAATCTGAATTTTGCATGCGTTTCCTAATTCTTTTATTTCTGCTCAATATTTCGGATTTGTGCATTAAAGTTAAAATAAAAAAAATATTGTCAATGGATTCATCCCCTCCCTCTCAGTTGCCTGGATATTCATATTCAACACATACCACCTAGTTAGTGGATAGTTACTGCTAGTTGCATGCATATGAGGGCTACCCTGCTTAGATCTAGGGTTTTGGACAGATTCCACCAGGAGCATGTAGGCTTGGGGGTTAGTTGCATGTTGGCGATGGATGTCCTTGTTTTTTAGCCGTTTGATGGACTGTAGGGAGGAGAATTCTAATGAAGAATAAGTAGTTAATAATTGGATGAATCTCATTGTATAATTTTGGGCATATCTTGATATTGAAATGGTATACTTGGCTTTGTCAAGACGAGGTTAGACATTCGATGTAGTATGGGATAAATTGAACCTTGTTTCTGCTTGCTCGTTGGTGCAAACGACTGGACAAAAGAATGTGTCCCATGGTGTAGTGCGCAATGCACTAACATTTCTTTTATATGGGATGCACTATGGGCAAGTGGTAGCTAGTTGTTATGGATATGTCAGTTCCTCACTGTGTAAATTCTAGCCACTAGGTATGAGATGCTTACTGAAGCTAGTCATTATCTATGAGAGATGTATTTTGAAGCCAATCCTTATGAATATGGGATGTATGCTAAAGCTAGTCACTTTGTATTTGTGACATTTAAGCTAGAGCTATTAATCATGTCTGTGATGTGTACGAGCTAGTCACCATGTGTTAATGGGAAATGTGCTCGAATCACTCTTTATGGATTTGGAATTGTGAAAGGATAAGACCCTTAAGTAATTGTGTATCTTTATACGCTACTTGATGGCAATTGGTTAGTACTATATTATGATTGGGCTAATATGATAAATAGTCTCGGTTTTAAAGAGAGATCAAATATCCTATACAAAAGGAGAGGATGAACTCCCTCTAACACTCTAGACAAACTGCAAAGCCCCTGACTTTCCTTGAAGGGATACGTGTTGGACATTGTTGCTGCTAGGATATGTTGTTGTCTTTGATGTCAATATATTCTTGCTCCAGTGATTGCAGATTGGTTTATTGTGATTATGGTTTGGTGTATGGAGTATTTATAGCATCTGATGTCTTCTTACAGGGTATGAAATGAGCCATCTTTGAGAATCTATCCACCACCACAAATATAGAATCATTCCCTTTTTGTGTCTTCAACAATCCAAGTATGAAATCCATGCTTGTGTCCTCCCAAGGTCTCTCCAGAACTGTCAAAGGCTTATACAATTCCTCATTCTGACTACTACCTTCTGCAACCTGACAAACTCTATAGCTCTGCACAAATTTCCTGAAATCCTCATGAATCTGAGGCCAAAAGTAATGTTCACTCACCAATGCTACTGTTTTGTCAACACCAAAGTGTCCGACTAACCCTCCACTATGCTTTTCATTTATCAAAATTTCCCTCATGGAACTCTTAGGCACACACAACTAAACTCCTCTAAATAACATCCCATCCTGAATGAAATAATCCAACCACTGGCTTCTATCCATCATAACTAGTTCTCTACATGCTTTCTAGAGTTCTACAAAATCCGGGTCATCATCATACAAGGCTTTCAACTCCTCAAATCCTAACATTGTTACTCTCATCTTTGTCAGCAAATTTCTCCTTCTACTTAATGCATCAACAACTTTGTTTGACTTTCCACTTCTATGCTTCAACACAAAGGTGTAATTGTGCAAGAATTCTACCCATCTCATGTGTCTCTGATTCAACTTACTCTGACTGTTCAAATAATGCAAGGCTTGATGATCAATATATAACACAAACTCTTTAGGCAAAAAGTAATGTCTTCACTTCTTCAAAGCTTGAACTATGACATAAAATTATTGATCATACACTGAGTATCTCCTTCTGGCATCATTCAACTTTTCATTGAAATAAGCTACTACTCTCCCTTCCCGACTTAACACTGCTCCAATTGCATTCCCACTTGCATCACAATCTACCTAAGATACTTTGTTAAAATACGGTAAAGCTAACACAAGTTGCTCAGTCACCTTCTGCTTCAACAATTCATAACTCCTATTTGCATTGGTTTTCCACTTGAATTCTTTCCCATCTCCTCTCATTGTCTCAGTCATAGGGCTACAAACATAACTAAAATTTCTGCTAAACTTTCGGTAGAAACTAGCCAATCCATGAAATGATCTTACCTCTCCAATGCTTTCCGATGTAGGCTATTCAACAATTGCTTTGACCTTCTCCGGGTCCATCTTCAATCCATCCATCCATAGATATTACAAATCCCAAATATACCAACTCTTCCTTCATGAAACTGCACTTCTTAATGTTTATCAACAATTGTTCTTCTCTCAATCTCTGCAAAACTTGTCTCAAATGCAACATATGTTCCTCCAACATATGTTCTTCCTTTGTCTTACTAAAAATCAGAATGTCATCCAAATATACAATAACAAACTTACCTAAGAATTTCTTCAATACCTCGTTCATCAATCTCATGAAAGTTCTTGGTGCATTAGTCAACCCAAAAGGCATCACCAACTATTCATACAATCCTTTATTTGTCTTGAACGTTGTCTTCCACTCATCTCCTTCTCTGATTCTGACCTGATGATATCCACTCTTCAAATCTATCTTTTTGTAGTATTTGGCTCCACTCAAACAATCCATTATGTCATCCATCTTGGGCAAAGGAAACTAGTACTTCAGTGTGATCTTGTTTATTGCTCTGGAATCGGTACACATCCTCCATTCCCCATTCTTCTTATGTGCTAACACGGGTGGTACTGCACAAGGACTCAAACTTTCTCTGATCAAACCTTTCTTCAACAACTCCTGCACTTGTTTGTTTAGCTCCTCATTATTTGCTGGTGTCATCCGGTGTGTTGCTTTATTAGGCAAACTAGCTTCTGGAACCAGGTTCATGCAATGACTGATACTTCTTACAGGTTGTCATCCATCTAGTACATTATCTGAAATGATATCTGCATACTCTGTCAGTAACTCTTTTATCTCCTCCAGTTGTTCTTCTTCAGGCTCCAAATTCTCAATCTTCCTAGGAACTAAGGAAAAACACACATTCTCATGTCTCATTCCATCCAGGAATCTCCTTCCATCAACCACACAAATTATAGCATTCGTATAGACTTCACTCTTCATGGGCTCCTCCAAGGGTAACAAGGTTTGCTTCATCCCATTTGCAACAATAGTGTATATGTTCTTTCTCCCATCATGTATTGCTTGTCTATCATACTTCCAAGGTCTTCTTAACAAAACGTGACAAATATCCATAGGCATAATATCACATAAAACTTCACCATGATAATTTCCAATTTTCAATTTCACCAAACATTGCTCACTTACTAACAACTTATGATAATCTTTAATCCATACTATCTGGTAAGGCTTAGGGTGTTTCAATCTTTCCAACTTCAACTTATTCACCATCTCTTTTGAAACAAGATTATTCGAACTACCACTATCAATAATGACTTTACAACACTTACCGAATACCTTACATCCAGTCTTGAACAAATTTCTCCTCTGCAACGGGTCCTCATCCTCTTTGGTATGACACAAAGCTATCCTCATTACCAATAGTTCTCCATCTTCTGGTTTGTTTTCTGATCCGCTAGGTTCTTCTTCTACCAATGTCATTCTCCCTATGTTCTTTGCCTTCCTACATTTGAATAAACGATGTCCTTCTCCTCCACACTTAAAGGAAGTTCCGTAAAACACTCTGTTTTCTCATCTTTTATCATATTTCCAAAACCCTCATTTTGATAACCATTATGTTCTACCATCCTTGCTTACTTCCTTGTCTTTGTTCTAATATGTACAGGTTCCTCTTCCTCCAGAATATCCTTTTCCTCCTTGAAATCTTCCTCCAGAAAACCTTCGACCTCTACCTCTCTGTGTCTACTCATGCCTTTTGTTCAACTTCTCTTTTGCTTTTAGGGCATACTAGTAAGCTTCTTCAACACTTTGCAACTTGATCAAACTGAGTTCGTCTTGTATAGACATCCGCAACCCATTCAAATATCTTGCAACGTGTTCAACCTCATCATCGACATGTCCAGACTTGATATTCAACTTGTAGAATGCTTCAGTATAGTGCTTCACACTTGATTCCTTCTGCTTCAGGTTCTGTAATTTCTTGAACAGGTTTGCTTGATAATCAGCTGGCATAAACTTCAATTTCAACTTGGCAACCATCCCCTCCCATGATTTGATCTTCTCTTTAAATCTTCTTTGTGTATGAACTTGCAAATGTTACAACCAAAGGGACACATGACCTTTCAACCTAGTAAAGGCATATTTCACCTTCCTTTCTTCCACGGTATTCTCAAAATCAAAATACTTCTCCATCTCCGAAATCCAATCCATCAATTCATCCGAATCCAACTTGTCATCATACTCTGGTGGGGTGAAATGTGGTTTGGTGTTCGCCCGACTCAAAAGCCTTAAAAATATCTCTTCATCTGGATAGATTGCCGATGGATTCACTGCTTGTTCCGCCGGTGCTTCTTCTTCATCTTCACTTACATCTTCAATATGTCGACCTCTTCTCTGGGCCGTTTCAACAACTTCCAACCAGGCTGCAATTCCTCTCAACATTTCCATCACAATAGGGTCTGCATTCCCATGCGCTCCACCATTCCTATTTCCTCTTCGTGCCAGTCCTTTGCAATAGCAGGTCGGATCCACAATCTGCCACCCTACGACAAAATCTTTAGGACAACACAATCTCCAAAACGAAATCTCGCTCTGATACTGTAGAACACAAGATATCACTGAGAGGGGGGGTGGTGAATCAATGATTATAAACAATTTCAAACAATGTGTGCAGCTGGTAGGATAATGAAAGCACTAACAAGAAACCACACACATGAGCACATCACATAACACCAGATATACGAGGAAAACCCAATGTGGTATAAACCTCGGTGAGAAAAGCTGCTGGAGATCTACTGCTCCAATCTAGCCTCACAATGAAATAACAAATTTACAATGTTTAGGGCACCAACCCAAGGAGCACCAACCCCTAGCAATTTATGGGCACCTACCCAAAGCAGCACCAACCCCTATTGTATTTTGAGTACCAACTCAAGCAGCACCAACCCCTGCACTGAGCACCCACTCAGTGAAATACAATGAGATATAAATCAATACAATGATAAACACCTGGTTACAAATGAGCTTTGTAACACCTAGAAACAATTCTCTATGCCGGTTAAACTCCTTTCTGTCACATTGCTTCTTCTCTATACCGATCCTCTATTCTTACTGTCTGAATCCTCTACAAGTTAGTTTTTGCCTTGCCGGATCTGCTCTGAAACTCACTCTACTCTCCTTCACTCTCTGCTGCTCTCTTACTGGTTCAAACACTGCCAATTTAACAGACTGTTAACATCTGTAATAGTTTACCGATTACCTTAACCCTTGCCGATAACACCTATCTTGTCGGTTCTTCTCCAACACTCAGTCGTTTCAATATTCTTCTATCACACTCAGACTGATCAACTCTCGCCTCGCAGAGATTCACTTTACCATAAATCTCTCATTAAGCATCACTTATCAACTTAAGTTTTTGATCTGCATATTTATATACATGCTTTCCCACAAAAACAAAAAATCAAGCTTCATGCGCTTAGGGTTTTCTTCACCGACCTCGATCCGTATCAAATCAGATCTCATCTTCTTGAATTGAAAACCTGCAATTGTTCAACAAAAAGCTTTGTCCTCTTTTTATTCTTCCTTTAAACATTTACTATATTTAGCAAACTGGACTCTGTTCATCAGCCTTGATTTTGTCGATCACAATAAATGATTTGATTGTTCCTTTCTCCAGATCAACAAGACGATCAAATATCCTGCTTCGATCATAATGTCAAAGAATAAAATCTCTGCCCTTCGATCTGCTTTGAGCTGAAATCCTCTGCAACTGATCCATGATTTTCACAGTCGACATTTAATACCAACTTAGTCAGCAACTACCTTGCCGACGCACCATTCACCTACCACTGCACGTTTGCCACTTGGAGTTCACGTACCATCTTTGTCAGCATCCAACTCACTTGATTGTGTCGATTCAAACTCAGTCACCGACCGGACATGCTATCGATATAGACTAATCGGTTAACCTGCATATCGTGCACTTTTCTATTCTACCAGTTAGGTCATGTTATATCGGACCACACTTACTTACCGGGTTTGCTTGCTTACCGGTTGATATACTTACTGATTAACATCCCATATCGATTGACATCAACATGCCAACAATATCCAATGTCGGTAACAACATCTTGCATACCGGTTGACATACTTACCGATTGACATCAATGACAACACACTGCCAACATACACCACTTGGTGTAGTCATGGTTAGGAGGAACCTCAATGAGATCTATCTGGACCGTGCAACAAGAGTAAAACACAATGGAAACAAGACAAGATGATGGAGGCAATGCAAAACTGATTGATTATATCATGAAAATGGTTTACAATATGCTGACAACATGCGGGCTATAAGATTTGACTCACTGGCTTGATACATATAGGCTCTATTACAGTCTTGGTGAACTTTGGACCACTTATTCTCTAGATAGATCTTCCTGGATCTGAAAACTAGTTACTACAAGCTTAATTACATTGATTTATATGATCTAGAGAGATCCACGTCGGCCCAAGAAGAATCAAACACCGATGAACATGATGAAACATGTAAAACCACCAAGTCGGCCTCCGCCAATGAGAATCCTCCAGAAAATCAAAAGGATGAAGTGCAGACCAAAGAAAAAGGTTGACCACACATCAAGGAACGTCGGAACAATGCATTGAGGCTCCGCAAGCAACATAAAGGATTCACAAGATTCACCAATAGCAAGATAGGTCCAAGCGGTTTCAGAGTTTTAAGCCAAAAAATTGTCTCGGACTTTGGAATCGATAATTTGCCAGAAAAAGATTCAAATGTCCTACAGACTGGGGGTAAGGAAGATGATCATGTCCTCAATCAAAATCCAGCTCTGCAAGATCCGGTGAGTAAATGCAAGAAAATACAGAAAGAAATGCTGAAACTGCAAAACAGAAAACAAACTGAAAAGAAATGCTTTTGGTTGATGCAAGATAGCCAAGAACCACATATGCTTTTGCATCAGTAACATAACTTTGTTCTTTTACCTAGCAATGGTAATCAAGCTAGACATGATAAAGCTTATGATATACTAAGTTAGGACTTTTTAATCAAGGTTTTAATTAGATTTGGCTTTAGTCACAAATGGTGTAAATGGATCTCAGTTTTTGTGAATTGTTCTCCATTAGGATTCTTCAATATCTTTCAGGTGGTTTGGCCGTGAGACCCAATTTCCCCCTTTCTTTTTATCCTAATGGTTGAAGATCTAAGAAGAAATATCTTGGTATCACAATTCCTTTAACACTAGAGAGGTATTTCAATCTAAAGCACAAATATATCAATGACTCATTCTTTATTTGTAGATGATACCCTCTTATTTGGCCAGCCAAAAATAAGAGAGGCAAATATCATCAAAAAGGTGCTCAATGACTACTATGAAACTTCATGATAGAAAATATTTATGCGTCAAAATAAAAAAATTCTCCGTCAATGTTTCCCCATCTAGATCTAATAAAATCCTTGATATTCTAAACTTCAAAGTGGTTACTTTACCATTTCAGTATCTCAAAGTGCCTTTCTTTTCAGGATTGCAAAAATATTATTTTTGGACTAAAATTTTATCTTTCATTCAAAATAGAATATCTAAATGGAAAAGTAGGTGGCTCACTCTATTAGGAAAATTAACCATGATTAGATTGGTCTTATTAGCCATTCCAAACTACATTATGTTAGTCTTAAAACCCCCCAAGTTAGCTCGGGCAAACATAGAAAAAAATATCAGAAAGTTTCTCTAGCTAGGAAATATTGATACCTTAAATAGAAAGAAGTTTCATCTCATCTCTTAGAACAAATTGTGTGTGGACAAAGAACAAGGTGGGGTAGGTCTCTATGATCTGGAAGCCAAAAAATTGGCCTTAGGGGCAAAGATATCTTGGCATTTGTTTGAAAAGCCAAACTCAAAATGGGCAAGGATTATTCAAGGGAAATATTTGGACTCAACAACTCTAGAAAGGATTTTCACTATCTCAAACCCTTCCCATGCATCTAAAATGTGGAATTTTGTAACAAATAGTTGGGATGTCATTTCTCATCTCACTTGGATCATAAATAATGGGGAAAAAACATTATTTTGGGATGACTCATGGAATTGTCATGCCCCTCTAGGGAAAACAACACATTTGGCCCAAGGTAAGGTGTACCTCTAGAGATTACTTCCTTATTACAAATGACTCTTTTTCTCTTTGTTCAAATGTGTCATGGAAAGATTTTTCCAATTGCCAATTCCCACAAGAACAAAAGGTCTTCTTTAATAAATTTTGCAAAAAAGAAAGATATTGTGGCTGGCATCAGAAGATTCTCTTATATGGGATCCATCTAAATTTGGTAAGCATACAATTAAATTGGGATACAAATCCTTGATTAATTAAGCAAATGATCAACAAGGGAGATGGCAAATTAAACTATTTGGAACTCCCAAGGTCTTCCCAAAGCAGGAGCATTCACTTGGTTAGCACTTAACAATAAGATCCTAACCAGTGTTAAGTTATAAAAACTTAGCATTTTTGAATCTTTAATTGTGTTTGTGGAGAATTAGAGGAAACTACAAATAATTTATTGTTCAATTGTTCTTTTGCTCAAAATTGTTGGTATTAGTTGCAAAATAAATTGAATTGGTCAAGCCCTTTTGCAATTTATTAACCCAATAGTTTCCTTCATTGCCTATTCTTCACCAACAATCATGTATTTCCTCTCTATGGGTGTTTGCGCCAACTATTCTAATCTGGAATATTTGGTGAGAACAAAATTGAAGGATTTTTTAAAAGAAAAATCGATTTCTAGAACAAGTCTTAAACAAGATAGAAATGACAATCCTAGAAACAATCTACTAACTTTTTTTTTCAAATATGACAAACAATCAAAAGTCTTCTCATTTTGGGGATACCCTATCATGAACCATGCCTAATCTATGCATAATAATAATCAAATATAATAAAAAACCATAAATTATAAATACAATGGTTCGAATTCTAATCTATAACTTTTTTGTACAGGAATGGTTTTGATAGCTTGGGAAAAGATTTGTATACCCAAATCTTTGGGGGGTGTCGGGCTGAGGAATCAATTATGAAAAAATAAAGCTTTAGAAGCAAAATTAGTTTGGTAAATCTACAAGGATTCCAACTGGAAATGGGTTAAAATTCTTAAAGGAAAATATTTGGATGATATGAGTTTGGAATGTATTTTTAGTCCAAAATCCTCCAAAAGGTTCTAGGGTTTGGAATTTTATTCTAAATTATATGAATCTTATAACAGATCAAATTTCATGGAATGTTAAGAATGATGATAAAGCTCTCTTTTGGTTAGATTCATGGGGTGGATACTTGGCTTTGGACAAATCGATGGGGCAAAACAATCTCAAGGACATAATAGAAAGTAGTTGGGTTATATTTGTGAAAGAATACATTAAACTGGAAGATGGGAATTATCTGTTGGGTTGGAAATGGAAAAGATTTGAGGACTTACCAATGGATAGAACATAAATTAAAACTCCGATGGACAAATTGCAACAAATATCTTTAGTATTAAACGTAGGATCAAACACTATCATTTGGATTGGGGCGAATTCAGGATGTTATAATTCAAAAGATGGTTATAAATCTATAGTTAAATTTTTTCTTTTTGAGAGAACTGAAGTTCCCGTTTCTCTTTGTTGGTATAAACGATGCCTCCCTAAAGAAGGTTATTTTGCTTGGGCTTCTTTACGGGGTAGAATATTAATAGCAAAATGGTTTAAGAAGCTAGGCTATGCGGGTCCATCTATTTGTGTTGTATGTGAGAATGATGAAGAATCAAGAAATCATATACTGTTGTCTTGTCCCTTTGCTTCTAAATGTTGGCAATGGCTCTACACTAAATTAGGTTGGATGTTAGCTCAGCCGAATGATATTTTGAGTTTATTTAAAAGTTGGTCTAATCCTTATTCATTTAGTCTTTTCAATTCATTATGGATTTCTTCTCCCTCGGTTTTAATTTGGGAGCTTTGGAAGGAAATGAACATGAGAATTTTCCAAGGGGAAAAATAGTCATGGGAGACTTTCATCAATAAATTTGAAGAGGCCATAGTGGAAGTAGTTAACAATAGACTTTAATCTCAAAAGTAAAAAAAGTGTCAATTCTCTAGTTTGGATAGAAAAATTAAGGGTAATTGGTTTGGTCTAAAAACTCCTTCCTTTGTTGGGAATGAGGGTGAGGAATCATTAAAAGAATGAGCATTGACTGTTTGGACGCTTCCAAAAGAAGGATAGTTTAAATTGAATTTTTATGGGGTCTCTCGTGGAAATCCTAGAGCCTCAGGAGCAGGATGCATTATCCACTTTTTTGAAGGAGTGTTTGAAGCCAAACAAGCCAAATTATTAGCAGAGGATACTAATAATGTTGCAAAAAATCAAGAATCTATTGAAGGAATAGCACTCTATAGGGAGCTTGGTCTTAAGAAAGTGGAAATTGAAGGAGATTTGGTTATAATTATCAATGCTTTAAGGACTGGTAATACCCTAAATTGGAGACTTAACTCTTTTTTAGATAGGACTATTGAATTGCTAAAATATTTTGATGCTTACACCATTAATTGTGTTTTTAGAGAAGCTAATGGTATGGCAAATCAATATATAAACAGTGGAGCAAATGGCTTCAATGATAAATATATCAGAGCTCCGTGACCCTAGGAGATAAGAGACACAGTAGTAGAGTGATCAAATCCCTTTTCTGCCAATTTTTTAAGCAGAAATATTTGGTGGGTTTAGAGTCCTCTCCTAGGAATGCATAATTAAAAATGGGGGAGAAATAATTTTCTTGTCATTTTTCTTGATTTCCTCAATAGTTTCAATTGATCTGAAATATAGCATTAACGCTTTCAATGGAAGGATTTTGTCTGGTGTAAAGGATAGTTGCTTTGATAAGTGGTGGTTTGATTTTCAAAATGAGGTTGCCATCCTTGTGGGATGAACCATTAAATGAAAAATTTGTTAGAGGATGAATTCATAAGATCTAGCATCAAATTTGATAAAGATATTTGACAGTTGCTTGGACAAGTGGAGCATTGTTTTTCAAAATATGGTTGCTGTCTTTTTGGATGGGGCTTTAAATTCAAATTTGTCAAAAAATGGATTCATAAGATCTTTCATCAAACTTGACATAGATAGTATCGAGTGGTTGAGCTAAAAGATAGCATTTCAAGATGGGTCCTGCCACTAAATTTGCCATCAAAGTTGCATTTATTAGTAAAGAGAAGCATTTATTAGAAAGGACTTGACAAATTAATTTGCCTCCAGTTTAGCTTTTCAATGGGTCTTTTTCCAATATCAAATGTCTTTTAACTTCGTCAACAAGCTTTCTATAGTATGCATTCTTCTTCTTCTATCTACCAAAATTAAAGCTTGAATATTTGTCTCTTGAGGTTTGTGTTTTTGCAGGTTTGGGAAAGATTTGCAGAGCTCATAGATTCTCCCATTAGGATTATTTCCTCCAAAAGATAGATGACATTCTTAAGACAAATCAAAGACAGACGATTGAAGGAGGTGATGAATGTGCCTCATTTTGTCATAGTAAGGGCTATTAAACACATCCTAGGAGATGAATTCCTCAAAACCAAACACAAATACAGGGTGAATATGGAGATACTAGCAGTGTTTGTAGCCACCCTTCTTCATTTTGGTCTGTCTAAAAACAAGACCAAAGCATTATGTGGGAAGGTTTTTAAGGAAGGTTTGTTAGAGATTTGAGTATTTTTTTGATAAATATAGATGAAAATCTCACTATTCCACTACCCAAGGATTATATGGTCATGATTAGAAATGGTAAACCTCCCCCAAGATTTCCCATTTTGTATATAGAGGATGAGAAGCCCTTTAAAGTAAGGAAATTTGGTATCAGGGATAATGCAAATTTCCTTTGGTCTCCCTTTCAATTATAAAAAAAAGTAGATATGAATTGGATTAAGAAGTATTTTGACAAGATCTTCCTTTCTTCCATTGCCTTTGAAGAAAGATTGGTGGAATGGGAAACTGATCCGAAAGAACTCATGGCTCATCTTGGTCTAAAGTCCTTGGAAGTGACAAAGTGATTTCCTCCTCCAAAACTAGCATGGGTCGTTCCATAGATACCAATGATTGTTCATCTGGTGGATACTTTGGTTGCTCTGGGCCCTTCTTCTCTTGCTTGATGACCTTCATGACTTTGCATGGAGTCAAATGCGTGCTTCATGGTCTGGTTTGGACAAATTGCTCTCAAAATGCTCTGCTAAGATTATCTTAGTTTTAATCCTCTCTTAGATTTTTTGGTTTTATGAAAAGAATGTAAATTTTGAAGGTTGTCGTTTTATGCCTTAGATGGTTTTGGCAAAATTGGATATGACTTAGGTTTTGGTTTTCTTTTTTAGACCGGATTAAACTTTATTATTATGTATTTTATTAAATATAATCAGCATCGACCCTTGGATGATAGAAAAAAGAATTGTGCTCAGTCGATGATAAACAAACAAAATTGAGTAGATAAAGAGGTTGTGAGAGGCCATGTCTATAAATTTTAATTTGCCAAGTTTGATGTGGATAAGAGTATATTTTATTGTTGCAATCTTAGTGTTGATTTGAAAAATAGAAAATCTGTTTTATGTTTAGTGTTGTGTTTTGGTATTGAAGGTAGAGGGAGTTTCTTTTGTGTCACCTATTATGGTCAATACAATTAATTAATTGAAAATAGTCCAATCAAATCATATTACTTTTATTATTCTTAAATTTCAATAATACAAAAAACATTTTCTAATATTCATATAATAATTTAAATATCATTTGAGATCTTATTATAGCCTACATTATTCTAATATTAGTTCAATTTTCAAATTTAAACTCTAGTAATGATCTATGTCTGGTTTTTCTTTCCTTTACATCAATCATAATCACTTTAAAAATAAAATAGTATCATCAATTTTTGTTTGTATGAATGATTGAAATCACTAATCAATAAATAGTAGTTTCAAAAACAAAAATTCTAATATGGGTTCTTGTTGGTTGTACATGAATACAAGTCATTAAATATATAAGGCAATTTGGAATCTTTTTAACTTCACATAGATTTGTGACCATAACAACGTAATAATTGGTATGGAATCATATAGGTCATGCACCAACCAATTGGTATATAGGCAACTTATTTTTCTAACTTAACATAGATTTGTCACCATGGTGATAAAAAATCTAAAATAGAATAGTGTTTACTAAGCATGAATACAAACTAATCAATATATAGGGACATATGAGGTTTCTTTATTTAATTTATTTACATATATTTATGATCATAACAACATAACAACAAAAGAATCTAGTGTGTGAATACAAGCCAATCAATATATAAGATAGATATTTTTTATATTTTTTTCACATAAATTTATCAATATAAAAAAAAAAAAATTTAATATATAATCATGCAATTAGACATAATACAAGCCAATCAATCTATAAAACAATTTTAGATTTTTTAAATGTAACCTTTTTAACATGATTTTTACCATTTTAAAAAAAATGTTTGATATTTATTACAATGTTCATGAGTCATCCAATGAAAGGAAAAAATGAAAAATAAAAACCATTTTAGCTATTAAAGTAGGCAAACAAAACTTGTTTATCTAGTACTACTCATAGTCCTAGTTCTAGTTCTAGTAGGTATCTATAATGATCAATACAATTAGTTGATTAAAAATAGATCAATCAAATAATTTTTTCATTTTTAAAGTTTAAATAACGTACAAAAATATCTTGTATTATTTATATGATAAAAATAAAATTTCTTTCAAATGTATTAATTAAATCTATTAAGATATTATTACAACTTACATGATTCTATATAAGCATCTTATTCAACTATTATTTCAATGCTCAAATTTCAACTCTATGAATGAGACATTTCTAGATTGTCTTAACATAAATCATATAACCACATTAAAAAAAAATTAGAAAATCATCAAATTTTGTGTGTAAATGATTAAAATCAGTAAATAATAAATAGTAGCTTTGAAATAAAAAATTCTAATATGGAATCATGTTAGATGTATGTGAATACAAGCCATTTAATATATAAGAAAATTTGAAGTTTTTGTAACATCTTCACATAGATTTATCACCATTACAACAAAATAATTATTTTGGAATCTTATGGGTTGTTCATGTATACTAATCAATTGATATATAATGAAATGCATTTTTATATCTAACTTCTTCACATAGATTGATGGCCATGTTCACTAAGATTTAATACAAACCAATCAATACATAAGAAAATTTGTGATTTCTTTATATAATTTCTTTACATAGCTTTATGGTCATAAAAAAAAAAAATCTAATTTGTGTGAATACAAGCCAATCAATATATAAGACAAATTATTTCTCTATCTAATTTTTTGACATAAATTTATCACCATACAAAAAAATTAAATAATCTTTTATGAAATAATATAAATATATATGAATACAAGACAATTTCCATATAATATATTTGATATTTATATGTGAAATCACATGATTTATTACCATGTCTAAAAAAATATCTATTATTCATTAGAACACCATTGACTTGTGCAAGAAAATAAAAAGAAAATATTTAGTCATTAAAGTAGGCAAAGAAAACCTAGTCCTAGTCTTAGTCCTAATAGGATACCTATAGTAATCAATAAAATCAATTAACTTAAGTCAAATAATCAATTAAATCATATATTTTTTGTTTCTAAATTTTTTAATAATTTACAAAAGTTTTTTCTAATATTTATATGATAAAAATATTACTTCTCTCAAATTCTATCGATTTAATCTATTGAGATCTTACTAGTTCTTGCCAATGTAGGAATAGTTATGAATTAATTGCATTCATTTTTTTTAACAATTTAACCAATCATTACATAGAATAAAAACTTTGATCAAAATTCTTATAGTTATATGAAATCCTCTATTTTAAATGATTGTAAAAATGTCATTTATTTGTCTTTCTATTGGTCTATATTAAAAATAGTAAGGGCAAAAAGCAAAATTTTCTCTTTTTTTAAATGATATGTTTGAAGACATTTAATTTAACCAATAAAATGTCAATAGTATCGATGACTTGAATGACATGATCACTATTGTATTAATGACTTGAAATGACATGATCACTATTGTATATGTCATATCTTGACTTTATTGTATATTTTTTATTGATTGATTTTAGTTGCAAAATTAATGTCATTTAGTTTTTTTTTTTATGAAATTGTAATGCCTTAAATTTTGTGGTTAAATTGTGAACCTTGTTGTTTTTTTGAATGATGGTGTATAGTGTTATATATATGACATTGTGGCAAAAATATTTTAATTTGAAAGTTTTTCCACCTACAATTTAACAATTTGCAATTATTTTGTTGCTTTAAATTTGAATCTACATACCTATGAATTTTTCCATTAGATTTTTTAATATATTAAATTATTTTGGTTATATTTGTACTCTATTTTTTCATATTTTTATACTTTTTGTTGATCTATCATCTTTTGAGATTTTGAACTTCAAAAGTTAAATACTTAAAAAAAATCCTAATCTTTAGACTATTTGAAAAAAGTAGTGATTTTTAACAAATTAATAAGAAAATCCTTCTTTGCATTCTTAACCTGTTTCTTTTGAAGATTTATTTAGAAGTCCTTGAGTCTTTGATATCTTGGTCCACTTTACAAAACATTGTAAATTAGGTTTGTTCTTTAGCAACACTAATTAAATCTTTAGACTAACATAAAGAATCACACTATTGGTAGGAACTTAATGCAATGCTTCTCTTGTTACAACCTATGTTATTTTGTGCAAGCATCTTACTCAAATATTAATTTTTGATGCTCAAATTTCAACTACATTACTAATCATGTCTAGTTTTTCTTTACAACAATCATAATCATTTTAAAAAGGAATTGGAATCATCAACTTTTGTGTACAAATGATTGAAACCACTAAACAATAAATAGTAGCTTCAAAATAAAAAAAACCGATATATAATCATGTGGGTGTTAGGAAATAATGCTTTAAACCCACATTCTAATAATTCATTTCCTACATAACCCATGAGAGAAAAGCATGCATACAAGCTTACAAAATCACCATAATGCAAAGATCAAAATAGACAAGCCACAAGATAACACAAGATATATCCTGGGAAAACTCTTATGAGGGAAAAAAACCTAGCCTCCAAAAGCATCCATATTCCATTGTATTAATCTGCCGTAAAACAACATAGAGTTACAATGAATACCTTCGAGCCATCAAACCCTCCAATGCATTCCAATGTGTCCATGCATGAATCCACACATCCCATGTCATGCTTCACAAATGCAACCCTCGAAAGGACTCAATACAATGACAACCCAAAAATACCAACCAACCCTAACCACTAAACATGTGTTTACTTATATAGACAAAAGATCTAACAAAAACAACTAGTGGTAAAGTAAAACCATGTACCACAAAACCATGTGACAAAATCATGTGCTAACCACCCTTGCCCCACATTTAAAATTGGGTACTAAGTTTTTCTCCTTTTTAAATATCTTTCCCCAATATTAAATAAATACAATATAATAATCCCAATGCTAT
This sequence comes from Cryptomeria japonica, assembly GCF_030272615.1. Lineage (NCBI taxonomy): Eukaryota > Viridiplantae > Streptophyta > Pinopsida > Cupressales > Cupressaceae > Cryptomeria > Cryptomeria japonica. Next base: position 32,175,107 of record NC_081407.1, on the reverse strand, counting down.
AGTACAACTCATCAAGTGGCCCCAAAAATATTCCCAAGGAATCTTTACATGTTACACGTCCATGTGCAACATCAAATGAATAAATATTATATTACATTTCCATGGGAAACATAATAAATAAATATTACAATCACAACATTATCATGCAAGGTTTACAACACCTATTTTCCCAACAGTGGGTTGTGCATGAACACAAACCATTTAGTGTTAAGATGATTTGATATTTCTTTAACTTCCTCATATAGATCTGTCACCATAACAACAAAATAATAATATATAATTATGTGAATTGAACATAATACAAACTAATCAGTATGTAAGATGATTTAAAAGATTTTATATAATTTCTCTGCATAAATTTGTCACCAGAAATATAAATAAATAATAAAAATCTGATACACATGAATAAGACAATTTTTTTCTCTATCTAACTTCTTCACATAAATTTATGACCATTTAAAAAATCTGATACACATGAATAAGCCAATTTATTTCTCTATCTACACTTTTCACATAAATTTATGACCTAAAAAAAATTGATATCAAATTATGAGGCTACCCATGAATAGAAAGGTCGATATGTTGGGCAAATCATATGTTTATAATGATGAAATTTGCACATCTATGTCAAGTTGATATAGTTATTAATCTAATTCAATAAAGTTAAAAAAAATAAATCCTAATCTTTATACTATTTGAAAAAAGTAGTGGTTTTTAGCTAATTAATAAGCAAATATTTCTTTGTGAATTCTTTTGAAGATTTATTTAGAAGTCCTTGTGTCTTTGATATCTGTTGGTTGGAAATTTTGTACACTTGGGGAAATATACAAAAATTATGGTTTCAACCACAATGTGTGAGTAAAACTCTCCTCATTAAGGGAAGGCTCCCCCTATCTAACTACAACTTTGAAAATAAAATAGGATGGGACAACAATCTTTCTTCTTCTTTCAAGAAAAACAATATCCTTTTCTCTTCATAGAAAAATGATAGCGATTTGATATAAAACAATTGTAACAACTTTCAAAATGAAACGAGAGAAAGGAAATGAAGTTTCTAGAAAGCTCAAAGACTTCCGTCACTTCCTCCGGGATGGGACAACACTATCAAACTCAAAGTCTTGATTATGTGAAGTCCTATCTACCCTTTTCTATACTAATTTTATTAGGAACAAATTATAACAACACAAAGACTGAAATATCTTATTCTTTCTACGCAAGACAACAAGAAGAAGTGTGAGCTCAAAGACTCATAACTATTTATCATAAAATCTACTTACTTCTAAACTCTGATAAGAACAAGTGTAAGCACAAAGTCTTACAACTTTTTCCCAATAGAACTTCTACTTTAACTAAATTAATCTACAATACTTGCAGCTCAAAGACTGCAAATCAGATTCTATTAAGTTCTCAAAGAAACACTTGCACTAAAGGTAATATGAAACACAAACTCAAGAATGTAGCACAAAGAATCAAAGCTTGAGCAATTTTCTTCTATTCCTTTCAATTCTTCAATTTACACATAAAAGTTCAAAGACTTCTTTGCTGCAAATTTGGCAGAGTTTTTGCTTGCTTTCAAAAAGCTAAAGATTACAATAGACCCCTCAAGTATTTATAGAAGAGGAGCCTTGAGAAAAAGGTGGGAGGATCCTAACTAACTTAGAGATTCTCTCAACCACCAAGACTTATTCAATAACTAACTAAGACTTATTCCAACTACAGTCCTAACTGAACTCAAACTGTAGTTGCCTTACATGTAATTACAAAAGTGCAAGTAATGACTTATCTTGCAATTTACAAAAAGGCTTTTACATGTAACTTGTCAAAAGAAAAACTACAACTAAAAGATTACAAATCTGAAAAAATACAACTAAGTGTTGAAAAACACTTAAGCTGCAGAGTGTGAAGACATGAATCCTTCGAACTTCTGGATGATCATTTGTAGCTCATCAGGATCCGGTTCATGGGTGTTCTTGGCCACGATCATAGTTTTCACGATAACATCGCTGCAATGAAGGATTGTGCCATTATTTCTCTCAAAGGAAGACTAAATTTCCCACAAGTAACCTTGACAAGTCACTAAGGCTTGAACGGATGCTGCTGAAAATGGTTCAATTTTCCACTCTTGACAGATCGTCAACTATAGATCAAAAAGAACCTTTTCTTCTATCAACAATTCTCCATCCTGACCCATAATGGTGCAAGAAGCTTTCTGACAATGAGAGACCATATCTTGAAAAACTTCCATTCGCAGCCTCATAGCATCATCAATGTCTTCAATAAGTGACTTAAGAACAAGGGCTTTGTTCTGCAAGAGCTCCTGATATTCCAAGTACACAACTCTTGAAGGAATTACCTAATGTTCTAGAAGAACGCTTAACTTTTGCTGAGGAATTTTAAGCCAAATAGTCAAGTTGTCTTCTACATTTTCCAAGTTCTATTTGAAAGTATCATAAACTTGGTAGAATTGTTCTTCAATGGTTTTCAATTTATCATTTGGAAAACCTCCTTCAAGACTCGTGCACATAGATTATGAAGCTGATCAACCCAAGATTCTAGTGCTTGTACCTTTTGAAAAACTCTCTCAACTCCTTGGATTGATTCTCGTGCATCAGAAGAACTTGTAGGATTACTCACTTCACCAGTCAGTTTTGTGATTTGACGAACAATTGCAACAAGTTGCCGGTTGTCCTCTTCTAGCATATCTTTCTTCGCTAGAAGTTCATCATATCATTGCACTAGTGAGGCTACAGAATACTGGGCATCATGTTTAACCACTTCATGCATTTGCTTGCCCAATTCTACCGTTGTGACTTTGTAATTAGCAACTGACATATCTTCAAGTGACTTATCTGCTAGAGGTTCAACAATTTCAGCCACCTTCATCTTGTTGCTATCAATAGTTACTCTTGAGATAGTCTTGGCCTTTTTAGCAACCTTGAGTCTAGATTGTTTAAGTTGCTGATAATCAAAGACATCAAGTGAGATTTCTTGCTTCTTCCTCTTTGGGGTAAAAGAACTAAGCCATGGAGGTAAAGCCATCAACTCTCCTTCAGTAGCAGCTGCGAGCAAAGGAGAAGCAATTTCTGTTCGAACAACCGTGGTCACCTTGGGAGGAGTATCTGTTTGGATGGAGACCATGGTTTTCTCAGTAACCAATGGGCATGAATATTGCCTCATAAATTCTTCAAAGATAGAAGTGGAGGTAGAAATCTCTGACAATTGGATACATGCAAGGGTATCCTCAAGAATTTCCAGCACACCCTCTTGTTGATGATCAGGAGGCGACTCAAATGGTGAAATAGGAACGACATTCTGAGGAGACTCTTCCACTATTATGTCAGGAGGAGAAAGAGGCGTCTCAATGGAAACTGAGGAAGGAAAGTCAAGAGGTGAGTCTGAAGCTAGAGACTTAGGAGCATCATCAGATTGTTGTCCTTCTTTTGGATTATCAGGATCGATCACCTAAACATGAAACCATGAATTTTCCTTTCCACAAACTATCACCTCCTCAGGAGGAAGCACTATTGCCCGACTAACTCGCAATTTGATCCCGGTGCCAGAAGCTGATGCACCTTCCATATTGTCGATCTGAATCTCATACTTACGTCCAAGAGGCGTCGTAGAGTCATCTTCTTTCCCAACCTTGATCTTGATGATTCTAACACCAATACCTTTGAGCCAAGTGCTGGTGTTAGCCAAGATAGGCTGAAATATTTCAAGAATGGACGTGCATTCTTTATGCGACCATTGGATTAAAGGAAGTGGAGCTTCCTCAACCGTTCGTGAAATATATTCAAGATCAAGTACATACCCATCATCAATCATCCCTTGTGGAATATCCACCAAGTTCAAATCAATAACCCTACAGTAATCTATCTTGAGAACCTCCACTTTTGTACGGAGATCAACCCATATATTCTCAATACGATGCATGTACATGAAGGACTTTTTGATCTTTTCCTTCATACCCCAGTAATCAAAATCAGCTCCGGGCTTAAACATTTTGAGTTTAATTTCCTAGATCTCAGTCTCCATAGCCTTGACTTTGACGGAAGTGACAAGAGAATACTAGCCAATTTTCAATGGGCTTTTTGTAGTAATCCCCATTCTGACCTTATGTCTGATAGACTGATTAGCATGCACAACCTTGATCTGTCTTCCCAACTCCATATGTATGATCTTATCAGTCGGGTATCTAGGGAGCATGTATGGCTGCCCACTATAGCATTCGACTCTAATATAGGTAAAGGTCAGGAATTGAAGAAACAAGCACCCATACTCATTCATGCTTTCCCATGCCTCATCTGAAACCCTTCTGTTCTTTAGAGTTTTGTCAAACTGGCACATGAAGTAACCGAAGAATGCATCTTGAACTCTTCTGAAATGAGATCTGCTAGATCTCAAAGACAGCTGATCATAATATTCCCATACAGGTATAAGCGAGCGGTCACCCTTGGTAGAAAGACCAAGGAAATGTCTGAGTTACGCAGCCAAATACACTAAGTATGAATTCATGTAGAAAGTCATGGTGGAAGGGACTACTTCAAGTTGTTTGCATAAAGCATCGCTGATAATCTCTCCCCATGATATATGATGGGATTGCCTTACGAACATGGTAAACTGATACATCTAGGGTTCAAAAACATTGGAGTGTTCAAGACCCATCATCCTGCTGAGGAGAGTTATGATGTCTCCAATTTCCCACTTAAAGTCATGGCGATACAACTTAGACCACCTTGAGAAGGTGGCTCGTGGCTCATGGATCCATCTATTAATATGACATTTGCAGTCCTTTTCCCTCTTGACATAGTAGTCGACTGCACTATCCTTGAAATTTCCATATAAACAGGTGCTAGTGGTATTCTGAAGACTTTCTCAATTGTATCTGCGTCAAGGCGAATTATTTCTTCACCATCATCATTTTTAATGGTTCTAGTCTCCTTGTCAAAGCGATGGGCACAAGTGAGAACAAATTCAGGTTCTAGGACAACCACTGGGAAAGAAGATGCGTGATGGATATGGCTGTCCAACAGTCGCTGCATATTGCTATCCTGTGAATCCTCCACTCTCTTGAGAAATTCTGACATGTCCACATGCCCTATCTCTATATCTTTTATGCGATCCAAAGGAAGGGAAATTTGAGAAGGTGAAACTTTACTTTGGTAATTGTCATATTTATACTTCATCTTCTTTGGAATTGGAGATGACGACAAATCTGACATTGAAAGACAACTTGGTATATTGCGATGAAGACTTAAAAGTGTTAAGGCAACATCATAATCAATTGCAACTAACATTTTTCCTTCTTCAAATGGGAAGAACTCCAACCCTTGCACTTCACGATTTTGTGAGAGAAAGATGAGAAATAAATGGGAAATGCTAGGAATCTTGACTTTGACCAATTTCGGATCTTGGGGAAAAATTTACAATTATACAAGTTGGGAAAAATGCACATGCAATCGGTTCTAAAAACCCGATTTTGGAAGGATGGGTGTTTTTCATCTTTGCAACTTGAAATTTCAGCAAAAGATGGTTAAATATTTTTTTAACCGTAAGGGAAGAACAATTATTTTCATCCAACTTGTAATCGGGATTTAAAATCTCGAATACAAGTAAAGAGGGAAAATGGGGAAGAACAATGCAATTCAAAAATTGGTTTTCAAAGGGGAAAATCTCTCTCACAAAACCGATTTTTGGGGAAAAATAAATATATACACAAATTTACAACTAGAAAGGAAAAACAAGAAGACAAGAAAACAAGAAAAGAAAAGAAATCATACCTTGTTTTAAACTGAAATGCCTCTTCAAAAGATGATCAATCTTTGAAAGAAGGGAAGAAAACTCTTAAATAGAGACTAATCGCATTCCAAAACCCTAGCCACGTTTTTACTAAAACGCCATAGGCAACAAAACGTGGCACCAAATGCAAGTTTGTAGAGCCAAAATGCCAAAGAGGAATCAAGCCTAAGAGTCCCAAAGCAAAACGCCTAAGGGAGAGATGAAAACATGGCATCAAAACCCCCCAAAACATAGCCTTTGAAGGATCACGTGGAAACGGTTTTTGCCGAAAACAAGGGTTAAGCCATTTTCCAAAACAAATGCAACGTGTTCTTCAACTCACATAAATCGCCTTGCAAGAATATCGCATACTTGCTCCATGAATCTCTCCACAAAAATCAGGAATAATATGTGGCAAAATTGTCTTAGGAGAGGAAAATCAGGTTCTTGGGAAAGAAATACAAGTTACATTTTACATGCAAGAGAGAAAATCAGGTTTTTATTCTCATATTACAAGTTTAAAATGTTACTTTTCTTTCAAGAAGGCAAAATCAGGTTTTAGAAATGAAATTACAAGTTTAATATTCCCCGATTTGCACTTTATGGAGAAAATCGGGCTTTTTGGGCAAAATAGCAAGTTTAAAATGTCACTTTATTTCATTTATAGGCAAAATCGGGTTTTGGAGAGAGATGTGCAAGTTACAAATTACTTGTAAAGGGAAAATAAAATCCCTACAACAAGTTTTAATAACTTAACACATGTAATAGGGGTTTAAAATCCCTATTACAAGCAAAAGACATTAAAATAGGGGTTTTAGAATAGAATTACAAGTTATTTATAAATATGCAATTTAAAATTAACTTGTAACTTATCCAAAAAAAACTCTATCATAACTTAAAAAGCCAAAAGGCATTAAGGGGGAAATAAAAGGTAAGTTACAAGTTCTTTTTTCAATAAAGTGCACTTGTAATTAGCCAAAAATTTCCCTACAAAGACCACAACAAAAGAAATCATTAAAACTTGCAATTCAAAGAAAATTTCCCACCTGCAGTCAGGGAGAAAAAACCTGAAATTGAAGGAAGGACATAGCAAACGAACTTTGAATGCGATGAAATTCAAAACGTGGTTCGAAGATGGACTGAGGATTAAGCTAGTCCAAGAATTAGGTGAAATTCTGCCTCGGGAAGCATTCCATAGAGTAAAATTTTCATTTTTTTGACAAAAAAATCATGTAATGGTCCTTCATTTTTTAAAACAAAAATGAGGACAACAATATCTTGGTCCACTTTGCAAAAAAATGTAAATTAGGTTTGTTCTTTAAAAGCACTTATGAAATCCTCAAATTAACACAAACAGTCACACTATTGTTAGGAACTTGATGCAATGTATCTCTTGTTACAGCCTATGCTATTTTTTGCAAGCCTCTTACTCAAATAATAATTTGATGCTCAAATTTAAACTCTATTGATGATCATGCCTAGTTTTTCTTTACATCAATCATAATCGCTTTAAAAAGGAATTGGAATCATCAACTTTTGTGTACAAACAATTGAAACCACTAAACAATAAACAATTGCTTCAAAACAAAAAGATTGATGTATAATCATGTGGGTTGTCCATGAACACAAACCATTCATTGTTAAGGCAATTTGAGATGTCTTGAACTTCTTCATATAGTTTTGTCACCATAACAACAAAAAAAATTAATATATAATTATGTTAACTAAACATAATACAAACTAATCAGTACATGAGATGATTTAAAAGATTTTATATAATTTCTCCACATAACTTTGTCACCACAAATAAATAAAATAATAAAAATCTAATACACATGAATAAGCCAATTTATCTCTTTATCTAACTTTCTCTTATAAATTTATGACCATTAAAAAAATTGATACACATGAATAAGCCAATTTATTTCTCTATCTATACTTTTCACATAAATTTATTTCCTAAAATTTGTTGATATGTAATTACGAGGCTGCCCATAAATAGAAAGGTTGATATGTTTGTCATATCACATGTTTGTAATGATGAAATTTGCACGTCTATGTCAAGTCGGTACACTTACTAATTTGATTCAGTATAGTTAAAAGAAAACCTAGTCTTTAGACTATTTGAAAAAAATAGTACTTTTTAACAAATTAGTAAGCAACTCTTTCTCTGCAGATTCTTTTGAAGATTTATTTAGAAGTCCTCAAGTCTTTGATATTGTGGTCCACTTTGCAAAACAATGTAAATTATGTTCGTTCTTTAACAACACTAATTAAATCCCGAGACAAACATAAACAATCACACTATTGATAGGAACTTGATGCAATGCGTCTCATGTTATAGCCTTTGTTATTTTGCGCAAGCATCTTACCCAAATATTAATTTGACGCTCAAATTTAAACTCTATTAATGCTCATGTGTAGTTTTTCTTTACATCAATCATAATCACTTTGAAAGTAAATTGGAATCATCAACTTTTGTGTACAAATGACTGAAACCACTAAATAATAAATAGTAGCTTCCAAACAACAAAATCTGATATATAATCATGTGGGTTGTGCATGAACACAAACCATTTAGTGTTAAGATGATTTGAGATTTCATTAAAAACTTCATATAGAATTGTCACCACAACAACAAAAAAATTAATATATAATTATGTTAACTGAACATGAATATAAACCAATCATATGTAAGATAATTTAAAATATTTTATTTAATTTCTTAACATAATCATTAAAAAAATATTAAATCTCAGATACACATGAATAAGCCAATTTATTTCTCTATCTAACTTTTTCACATAAATTTATGACCATTAAAAAATCTGATACACGTGAATAAGACAATTTATTTCTCTATCTAAACTTTTCACACAAATTTATGACCTAAAAAATCTGATATGAAATTACAAGGCTGCCCATGAATAGAAAGGTCGATATGTTGGGCAGATCACATGTTTATAATGGTGAAATTTGCACGTCTATGTCAAATTGGTATGCTTATCAATCTGATTGGGTAAAGTTAAAATAAAAAATACTAACCTTTAGACTATTCGAAAAAAGTAGTGTTTTTTAACAAAATAGTAAGCAAATCTTTCTTAGCGGATTCTTTTGAAGATTTATTTAGAAGTCCTCGAGTCATTGATATCTTGGTCCACTTTGCAAAACAATGTAAATTAGGTTTGTTATTTAACAACACTAATTAAATTCTCAGACTAACACAAACAGTCACACTATTGGTAGGAACTTGATGTAGTGTGTCTCTTGTTACAACCTATGTTATTTTGTGCAAGCCTCTTACTCAAAAATTAATTTGATGCTCAAGTTTCAACTGTATTAATGATCATGTCTATTTTTCCTTTACATCAATCATAATCACTTTAAAAAGGATTTGGAATCATCAACTTTTGTGTACAAATAATTGAAACTACTAAACAATGAATAGTAGCTCGGAATCAAAAAATATCTGATACAAAATCATGTGACTTGTGCATGAACATAAACCATTCAATATTAAGACAATTTGAGATTTCTTTCATTTTTTCATTTTTTCATTTTTTCATATAGATTTGTCACCATAACAAAACAATATATATAAATTATTTTATTTAATTTCTCTACATAAATTTGTTACCATATGAAAGAAAGAATTTGATACACATGAATAAGCCAATCCCTATCTAACTTTTTCACAGATTTATGACCATAAAAAAAAATCTGATACGAAATAATGAGCGCCCCATGAAGAGAAAGGCCGTTATGTTCGCCAGATCACGTTTAGCATAGTTAAATGTTTGTTTCATTTAGGGAAGATTGTCGGCAACGATCTATATCAGTAAACACATTCCATGCTCGGCCTGTTTTGTATGGCTGAAAGTAAACATTCGTTTTGTTACTGCTTTTCAACTTCATCTTCCTTCTTTGCTCTGTTAAATTTATTAAAGATCATATTAACAATATATGTACTCAACTATAAGGAAATTAACTAAATCAGCCAAATTATGGTTCTGAAAGTATTTTGAATTGTGTCAAAACATTGAAAGCTCCACATATCTGATATTTGAAATATGTCTTCCTCATCATCACTCAAGCTGGCCATCCAAACAAAAGATCAAGTTAACGTTTATTAAGTATGTCCTATCACCATAAATGATTCAACGTCCTCTGCACTGTCCAATGTATATACGGACCAGATTTCACCTCAAATCCTATTCTATATTCACCATCCAATGTGTATATATTCATCATCTGGGTTCTTTCTATGGAGGGTATCTGTGATTCTTCTTCCACTGCAGCCATGGCAGTCCTTGTGGAGAAGACAGTGTTGGGGAGGGAGTACAAGGTGAAAGACTTGTCACAGGCTGACTTCGGTCGTATGGAGCTTCAACTTTCGGAAGTTGAAATGCCTGGACTCATGGCGTGCAGGGCTGAGTATGGTCCTGTGCAACCATTCAAGGGAGCCCGAATTACAGGCTGCCTTCATATGACCATCCAGACTGCAGTTCTAATCGAGACCCTCACTGCCCTTGGAGCTGAGGTCAGATGGTGCTCCTCCAATATCTTCTCTACTCAGGTATGCTTTGCCCATTCTAGTTAAGATGATACAATTGTGTATGCTAGATAGGAATCTAGTATATGTTATCTCACCCAGCTTGCATATAGCTTGCCTCATCTTAGATGATGGGTATCTCTTATGTTATTTTCACTTTGGTTTGCCTTTGGTTAGCTTTACTTTATTATGGATGGGTATTTCTTTATGTTAGGGTGATAAGATTTTTGGATTTGATTATGTAAATTTTTGTTTCATTGATGTTTCAAGTCGTATTTCATGATTCATTATTAAGATGGGATAACCAAAGAAGATAAATGACCATTCACTTATTCATCTTAGGTGATGCTATTATAGATTAGTATCTCTAATTTAATTTCTTCATGTCTTCAGCTTAGACTTACATTTGGTGACCTCAATTCATCTTAGATGATGTCACCAAAGATGGGTGTCTCTTATGTCATTTTCACTTTGGTTTGCATTTGGTGATTTTTATTTTAAGTAATCTTTCTATGGATGGGTATCTTCATATATCAAGTTGGCAAGATTTATAGATTTGATTATGTGATTTTTTTATCATTGACATTTAAATCATACTCCATGATACATCATTAAGATGAGATAGCTAAAGAAGAGAAATGACTAGCTATTAATTTACCTTAGGTGATGTTGTTATAGATTAGTATCTCTAATGTCATTTCCTTGTGTCTTCAACTTAGAATTGCATTTGGTGACCCTTGTTTCATCCTAAATAATATCACCAAAGATGGGTATCTCTCATGACATTTTCACTTTGGTTTGCATTTGGTGAGTTTCATTTTAATTAATCTTGTTCTGGATGGGTATCTTCATGTTAGGTTGGCAAGATCTCTAGATTTGATTATATAATATTTTTATCATTGACATTTTAGATCATACTCCATGGTCCATCATTTAGATGAGATAGCCAAAGACGAGAAATGACTAGCTAATAATTCATCTTAGGGAATAAACCATCCACAACCAAGGCGGAAGCACCAACGAAAGCCACTTGGCACCCATGCGAGGGAGAAGGGGACCCGATCCACCCAACACAAAGGGCGTGGATGCAAGGGGAACGACAATTGGGGTATGTGAAGCAGGAGCAGTGTTTGAATCTAAACAGACAAGACCATGAGAGCTTAATTTAGCAAATTAGATATCTCAAATGTTATTTTCACCCTAGACTTGCATATGGTGACCTACACCTTGAATTATACCTCCGTATTATAGATATTTATTATGTTGTTTTCACTCAAATGTACATTCAATGACCTTCAATTCAGATAAGCCACTATAATGATCAGCATTGATGTTATGAACTTGCATTTAACCTTGTCTACATGAGATATTTTGCTTTATTTCCACTACTTTATTAACACCACTCAAAATCTACATTTTAATAATATTTTTTAAACTAAAGCTTTGATAAGGTATGTTCACTTACAATTTGAACTTAGGGCTTTCAATTTGAATAGTTTAGGACAATCATTTTAATATTATTTTTTCAGCTAAAGCTTTGATAAGCTAAGTCTAATTCTCATTGCCTTTTAATATCGTGAAAGCAATTATATTCATTCTCACTACCTTCTAACATCTACATCGAAGTTCTCTTATTACAGTAAGAAATTTTGTATAATTTTTCAACTTGAATTTTATTTTTAAAGATAAATCTAGGTGAGGTCATGACTACTTTTGAAAGACATTCTAGTGTGGGGTAAGTTTCAATTGCATTTTAAAATGTGTAAATTATGTAAAAAAATAACATCCAATTTTTTTTTTGGATGGTGTTGTCTATTGAATTCAAAAGTGACATTTTATTCAACTTAAGTTACATGGAAATTAAAAGCGTTTATATTCACAACACGAAGAAAAACAAAGTTTAGATAAATTTAAGAACATTTAAAGGTTGTGAAATAAAAGAGCACATCAACAACACTTAATATTTTAGTGGTAAGGTTGTGATATAACAAATATAGATACACTCTAGAGATTATGTAAAACATTTAAAACTTAAGATTGCAAACATTAAGAACATTAAGAACATTTTTTTAGCATTTAAAAAAAAATCAAGACCTGACTTCACCCCCTTCTCCAATTGTAACCAAATGGAAATTAAGAACATTTTTTTAGCATTTAAAAAAAAAATCAAGATAAATATTTAGATAAACATAAAGTTCAATTCTAAGCCAAAAAGATATTACAAATATGGTATTAAAACTTTGTAAAATATCTTAGATGGGTGTTTGAAAGTTTCAACTTTTTCTTTTCACATTTAGTTTTGGATTTTGGGTAGTTACGACGAATGTTGTGGAATTCGTTATTTACACAAGGGTCAAAAAGTGTGGAATTCGTTATTTACACAAGTGTCAAAAAGTGGTTAGTTTGAGTTGGACATTCCATACATATTCTCTATTGCTCTGTAAACCATTTGTTTTGACCATCACAATTGATCCAATCACAATTGATCCAATATTTATGCACAAATGTCTCAATAATAATAAACTGTTAGTACCAATAAACAGCTATTGTGAACCGTCAGTAAATCCCTTCCCCTATAGACCCACTTTGCCTTCTGTATTATTTTGGATCTATTTCTACTAAAAAAAAGGCAATTTATCTTATTAGTATGACTTTCAAAGTATCCAATGCTAATCATTCAAAATTCAGAATGTTAGATATTTTTTGAAAGTTGGGTAAACCTTCTATGATTTGATAGTTCTGTTCAATTATTTTGGCATTTTTTTGTTATATGTTTTGAAAATTCATCTTACAGGACCATGCTGCAGCAGCTATTGCCCGCGATAGTGCATCTGTGTTTGCCTGGAAGGAAGAAACACTCCAGGAATATTGGTGGTGTGTGCAGAGGGCTTTGGATTGGGGTCCTGGTGATGGCCCAGATTTGGTTGTTGATGATGGAGCAGATGTCACCTTACTAATCCATGAGGGTTTCAAGGCTGAGGACGAGTTTGCCAAGACTGGGAAGATTCCAGACCTTTCTTCAACTACCAATCCCGAGTTTCAAATCCTTTTGGCATTGATCAAGGATAGTCTTCAGGAAGACCCCTTGAAGTATCACAAGATTAAGGATAGGTTGGTGGGTGTATCTGAGGAAACCACTACAGGGGTTCACAGACTGTATCAGATACAGGCTAGTGGTTCTCTGTTGTTCCCTGCTATTGGTGTTAATGATTCTGTTACTAAGAGTAAGGTATAGATTTTGTTCCATGAGCTTTTTTGTTTACATTTAGTTTTTGGAGCATTGTAGGTTCATCCATGGCACTGGCATTTATGAGTGATAATTTATGATTTTTGAATTTGATTGTCTGAGAGTTTTTTATCAATGTTTCGGATTGCATTTTATGATTCATCATCTGGATGAAAGAGTGCATAAAGAGAAGAAGAAATTGCAAATTTTCATCATAATGAATTGTGAAAATCTAATGTTGTTAATTTATTAGTTTAGATTTAATTATTAAGAAATGGCATTTTGTTCTACTATATTTTCATTAGATTATATTTGATTTGTGTTGTTGGTTTCTTTGAATCTAATTGTACCTTTTTCTTTTGCAGTTTGATAACTTGTATGGATGTAGACACTCTCTTGTAGATGGTTTGATGAGGGCCACGGATGTGATGATTGCTGGAAAGGTTGCTGTTGTGTGTGGATATGGAGATGTTGGTAAGGGTTGTGCTACAGCATTAAAGGGTGCTGGAGCTAGAGTCATTGTAACAGAGGTTGACCCAATTTGTGCTCTCCAAGCCCTAATGGAAGGCATCCCTGTTCTTACACTAGAGGATGTGGTGAGCACTGCTGATATCTTTGTTACAACTACAGGGAATAGGGATATTATCATGGTGGAGGACATGAAGAGGATGAAAATCAACGCAATAGTTTGCAACATTGGTCATTTTAACAATGAGATTGATATGCAAGGGCTTGAAAACTACCCTAACATTAAGAAGATAACTATCAAGCCTCAAACAGACAGATGGGTGTTCCCTGAAACCAATAGTGGTATCATTGTCCTTGCAGAGGGGCGTCTCATGAACTTGGGTTGTGCCACTGGACACCCAAGTTTTGTCATGTCTTGCTCATTCACAAACCAAGTATGGCTTTTACAGTGCTAGAATTCCAAATGCATTGAAATGTCTTATATCATTTTTATGTGCAGTTAAGGTATTGCATGAATGAGTGAATGCTTGTATTGTGTGTTGTAGGTTATTGCACAGTTGGAGCTTTGGAATGAGAGGAAAACAGAAAAGTATGAGAAGAAGGTATATGTGTTGCCCAAGCATCTAGATGAGAAGGTGGCTGCTCTACATTTGCCCAAGTTGGGTGCCAAACTTACAAAGCTTTCTCCAAAGCAGGCTGCATACATTAATGTTCCTATTGAGGGTCCTTACAAACCCCTACACTACAGATACTGAGCTAGGCATGATTTTTATATTATTTGTTTGGTAAGAGAGTAGTTGTGTTTCTTTTGTGTAATTAAAAGCAAGACCTATTACACTTTAGGTACATTTGCTATAGTAGCATTAGTTTCACTTTTCACTTTTCACTTTAGTTTTATGGGAGAAGAAATTATTATTTTCTGAAGTAAGAATTTTAATTATTGAATTATGGTTACTATTCTATGAAACAAGTAGAGTTGAATTTGTTATTATCATTATGATTGTGATCATGTAAATTTTAATGTTTTTTAATGATCCATAAATTATGTTGGTTAATTCATACAATAGTCATAGTATACAAATTCAAATGAAAAAAATTTCATTTTTTTATGATCCATAAACTATGTTGGTTAATTCATACAATAGTCATAGCATACAAATTCAAATGAAAGAAATTTCATTTTTTTGAAACATTGAAGAAAATTTGAGATCAATATCCAGCACAGTTGAATACACAACAAATTTATCTCAAGCCTATAGTCCAGTTTATTTTTTGGCTACTTCATTTTGTTGAGGATTCCTTGAAGTAGAGTATTGTCTTCCGATTCCATGCATATCGTTGAATTCTTCATATCTACAGGAGTAAAAATAATTCCTCTGTATGATCTTAAGAATTTAATTGTCCTAATAATCTCATTCTCTTCCATTGCTTTAAAATCTTAAAAATTTACATAAACATTCCAATAATAAATCTTTGCACATAATATCACGAAGAGGAGGAATGGCGTTGCGTTTCCCTTCTAGGGTTTTTCATTGAAAGTCTGGTCGCAAGACAGGAGGTGGCGGCGTCTCCTTCTTCTCAGGTCGCATGGGGGGAAATGGACGTTACCCATGGACTATCATTTGCGAAGGTTCTTACTAATGGTTATC
Source organism: Cryptomeria japonica (assembly GCF_030272615.1). Classification (NCBI taxonomy): domain Eukaryota; kingdom Viridiplantae; phylum Streptophyta; class Pinopsida; order Cupressales; family Cupressaceae; genus Cryptomeria; species Cryptomeria japonica. Next base: position 32,159,434 of record NC_081407.1, on the reverse strand, counting down.
TCGTAAGTGATGGGCTTGACTGCAACGCCATCAGAAAGGGATTTCATCGGAATGTGACTCAAGGAGTGGAGGGTAGGGTGAAGAAGACTTGTCTGATGCAAAATTTGGAGGAGGGGGCTTAGTGGGTAACAAGAGAAATGAGAAGAATAGGGATAACTCTTAGGGTATCACGGTGGTAGAAAGGTGGACGGTGCATCTAGGGCCTGAGATTTCTAATGAAGTCAAAGTAAATGAGAAATATTTCTTTGAGTTAGGTCGAGAGATTCGAGGGGTTTTGGCCGAGTTTGAGTGAACTCCACAGATGGATCACAACATTTTGGAAACCCATACTTGAGGGGGAAGTCCAAATTTTCTTAGGGGTGAGAGGGCACTTTGTGATTGTTTTTGACAATGAATTGGATCGGAAGAAGGTCCTCTATGAGTACCAATGGAGTTGGGAGGACAAGTTTATGCTTCTTCTAAAACCATGGCGTCCATCCTTCAATCCCATCACGAAATATTTTGACAAAGTTCTTATGTGGGTAAGACTTCCTTACTTTCCTTTGTAATTCTGGTTTGAGGAGTGTTTTGAGGCTATTGGTGACTCATTGGTGACTTGTTGGGCAAATTTATGGGAGTAGATGAAGGGTTCATAGGGTTTCAGCACACAACCTTTGTCTGTATCCTGGTTGAGATGGATTTAAAAAAGGGCCTTCTTGCGGATTTACTTTTGATATCTAGTGAAGTAAATTGGCTACAACTAGTGGATTATGTGGGCATACCCTTTAGATGTCATCAATGCTTCCAAGTGGGTCACATAACTACAAGTTGTGAACAAAAAAAATAAAAAAAACAAGGTACGTGGTGGAAAGATGTTTCTGATTCCCACTGTGTGGTGGAAAATGACAGTCAAAATGATTCCCCTCATGCCTCAAAGGAGATGGGCGGTTGCTCATTTAACACATCCCAGAGTGAAGAAACTCCTTTCGAACTTGATGGAGGTTCCGAGATTTTGGATAATGCGAGTGTTGATACCGGTTCTAGAGATGTCAAATTTGGGGAGGGTAGTAATCATGGATTGAAGGTTGTTACTCATCCAAAGGCAAGGGGTTGTGTGGGAGTGGAGAATAATGGAAATCAAGATTGTGCAAGAAGCCTGAAGGTTAGGAGGATTTCTGGTGAATAATCCAAGACAGAGATGCAGGAAGCTAGGGATCAAGAGGAAAGGTGGATAGAGGTGAAGAGGAAGAGAGACAAGAGGTTTAAGGAGGAGACTCCTTTCAATATGCTTCTTCGTTCTCATGATAAGGGTGGGGCCAACACCAATAAGTAATGTTTTGACCCGTTAAAAGGTCTTGCACTATGGTGCATGGTTAGTCTGGGGAAAGGGCTCCCTTGTTGTAGCCTCCCCTGGTTTGAGCCATGCTTAAATCTTGATATTTTAATAGAAATAAGCAACAATTACCGATTAAATTTTTTTTTATCTCAACCTTGAGAACCCAATTTATTAGAGAAAATTCTAGTAAAAGGTAGATAAGTTATCTCCTTGCTATCTAAAATGCCAAATACAATCTTAGGCGTCTAAATAGTCTAAAGAAACTTCATTTTGTCCATAAGATCATAAATAACTCCTTTATGTTGGCAGTTGATTTGAGATCATCCTATAATGGCTTTATGTTGTGCTCATACCGACCCTCTTTCATACCTCTATGCAATTTATTCCCTACCTTGTGGTTTTATCCTTGTGTTTATTGCCTCGGCCAAGTTAATTTTTTCCAAGAATGATTCAACTAGGTTTAGTGTGTTCATTAGAAGGAGATGTGGCAACAAAAATATCATGCTTAGATGTATTTTCATATTATGTTGTATTGGTTGATTTTATTGTTGTACATTCATGATGAATTGGTCTATTTATAGCAACAACAAAAAAGAGTTTTCCTATGTCCATGGCATTTTGTTATGTTTGTTTATAGACTACAAGTATCATTGGCTGTCTTTTTTTTTTTTTTTCCTTCTATCAAATTATTGTCTACATGTTCTTTGTGGATATATGGATTGATATAGACGTTGAAATGGTCATTTCCTAATCCACCACAAAAAATATGTTATTATCTTGAATAATCCAAGGTGGAATCTTTTATGAACATATGTTAAAGTATAGAGTACTATTACAATGAAAACACCAAAACAAGTGTATAAATTTTTAACATGTTTATGTATTAACCAATGATATAGAAATGGATAAAGCTTATAATATTGACAAATCATAATTATTAAATAGATAACACTAGATGCACATGTGGAGAAACTCTTTTGGGGAGAAACACCATCAAAGGAAGTAGAAATCTATATTGGTATTTAATGTAAGAGTACATATATAAAAAAATGTATTTCATCTAAATGTCAATAGCACCTATGTACTTGTCATAACCCATAAATAGTATATCTAGTTTATACAATTACATATAAGAGTTGAGGGGAAACCACACGTAGATTTTTGAATCCATAACATTCCAAAACCATGGTATTGAGAAAACACAACAACCCATGTGAATAATTCACATATCCATGAATAGAAATGTAACTCTTCAAGATTCTTTTGCCCATTTCAAGACAACACAAATCCATGAAAGTAGCACACCATTATGCTTTCTATTGTCCTTGAAAATCTCACTTGACATGTAAATAATCTTCAATCTCTCAACTAGTGCCTAGGATTGTGAAAATGGTATAAATGTAGTGCCTAGGATTGTGAAAATGGTATAAATGAAGTCAAGTCAAATTATAATTACCACCATTATGCTCCACTTCCCTCTTCAATTTCATTGCAACCAATATTTGTAAGCTACAAGGAGAAAAATTGAATGATGATATCTTAAAATTACTTGCATGGGCATTCAAGTACCCATTCTAAAATGTTGGGAGATTTAGCGTAAGATATTATGATTGAAACTAATTATTACACCAAGGCCCATGCCTTTCCTACACTAAAAGAAATTTTCTATATTCATGAACTTCATGGGCGAATTTGCAAAATTATCTTTATTCTCAACCTTTTGTAGCATGATCTTACTATTCTCTACCTTCTCATGAAAATATGATAGTGTATGCCAGCATTCTTAGTAAGAGCGAGGCAAATATGATTTTGAGATAGAAAATAACACTTTGACTATTATATTTAATTTTAAGCACTGTATAATTAAAACCAATACTACATGCAGTCTCTATAATTATATTGTCTCTTTAGAGGAATATTTAGAAATCATATCCTCTACTTAGTGGTGGATAAAGCAACTTTGAGATGCCTATTACCCATCCAACTAGTAACATCACTAAACAAAACTTCTAGAACACATAGCCACTAGTAGATCTTTGACTATCAAAGTCTCTTCACTACTCAACACCAACAAATCCATATATGTCTAATGTCTTCTCCATGTCATTAGTAACATGATAACATAAGCAATAATCAAAATATCCTTAGTTTTTAATAAATAGATGACTATTTATCTTTCAAAAAAAAAATTGGCCAACCTAAATTAGTCAAAAAATATGAAATTCATTTTTTTTCTTTTAAACCTAATACCTAATGAAGCTTAAAGTGCGATACATATTTTGGATTTGAAAAGGGATACATATTTAGAAAGTTATGAATGTGTTTCAGTATGTACATCTATAAAGAAGTCACACATAGTGTATATGAAAAAAATTATCTATTAAAATTATATGAGACATATATTACATTTTTAGAATCCTAATAGTTCTCTCTACAAACCCTTTTGATTTTATTAATTTTGGTTACAAGAAAGTCTACAATCCTCAAGGTCTAAGTATGAAGTTATGGAAAAATACAAGATAACACTAAATGAGTGGTTACATAAGTTTCTTCAACATTTTTAGAATCTCACTTGCCTAAATCTAAGGTAATCCTAAATTATTTCTAGATTATTTACACCTTATCCATCCAAATATAAATTCAATTATGGAACATTTTGTCATCCAACACAAGTTTTTTCCATTGTCACTATCATGCATACCACAACAAAATGATTTATGTGGAGAAAACCCTCTAGGAAGAAAACCCCACACTTCAAAAGCCACCCAATATATTATTAAGAAATCAACGACAGATAACAATATACTTGTAGAGAAAGCTCCTAACAAGGGTATCACCTACGAAGATCCAAAGGCAACTCAATAGCCATTAGACTCTCTTAATACACCACAATACACAACTGCAATACAATACCCTCATAAAATAGGGTTGTCTTCTAGGGAAACCAAAGCACACAAAATATCCACCGTTAAATCTATGACATAATGATAAACGATAAATATTAACAATGATAAATTATAAATAAAATGAGCCTACAAGGGGTGCACCCGTCCCTTGCAACCCCCCATGCTCACATAACAACAATAACATTTTATCAATGGTACCTTTTATTATTGCAAGTTTGAGAAACCATTTTCCTAACAAATCTCCTACTTGTCAAACATCTTGCAAGAGGAACAAAAGGGGTACCAACATCATTGTTTAATCACTAGGAGTCGAGAGGCCCATAGACTCCAAACACATTTAACTTATATGTGCTCACAACCTTAGTTAAATAATTTACAACATTCATCAAAATCTCTACCTTAAACAACGTCACCCTGCCATCATCAACCATATCTTTGACAAAATGATATTGAACATCAATGTGCTTGGTTCGAGCATGAAATGCTAGGTTCTTATCTAGGCAGATTGCACTCTAACTATCACTATATATGAATACAAGACAATCTGCATATAAAAGATTTGATATTTATTTATGTGAGTTCATCACATGATTTATCATAATGTCCAAAAAAATCTGATATTCATTATAACACCATTGACTTTCCCAAGAAAAAGAAAAAGAAAATAAAATTTTGCCATCAAAGTAGACAAACAATTTTTTTATTTGTCCTAATCCTAGTAGGATACCTGTAGTAATCAATACAATCAATAAAGTAAAATAACCAATCAAATCATATATTTTTTATTTCTTAAAATTTTAATAATATACAAAAATTTCTTCTCATATTTATATGATAAAAATATCATTTATCTCAAAGCTATTGATTTAATCTATTGAGATCTTCTCAATTTTTGTCAAGGAAATACTTATACAATAATTGCATTCAATTTTTTTAACAATTTAAGCAATCATTGCATACAATTAAATATTTTGAACAAAATTCTTATAGTTATATGAAATTCTCTATTTTAAATGATTGTAAAAATGCCATTTGTTTGTCTTTCTATTGACCTATATTAGAAATAGTGATGGTAAAAATCAAAATTTTCTCTTTTTTAATAATGATATATCTCAAGGCAGAGATTTAACCAATCAAATGTCAATTGTATTGATGGCTTGAATGGCATGATCACTATTGTATTAATGGCTTGAATGACATGATCATTATTGTATATATCATATCTTGACTTTATTGGTTGATTTTAGTAGCAAAAATAATGTCATTCAAAAAAATTTAGAAGTTATAATGCTTTAAATTTTTGTGGTTAAATTGTCAACCTTAATAATTTTTTGAATGACAGTGTATGATGTTATAGATATGTCATTGTGGCAAAATAATTTATTTTGAAAGTTATTTCACGTACAATTTAACAATTTGCATTTATTTTGTTGATTTCAATTCATCCACATACATATGAATTTTTCTATTAGATTTTTTAATATATTAAATTATTTTGGTCATAATTGTACTCTATTTTTTCATATTTTTATACTTTTTGTTGATGTATCATCTTTTGGGATTTTGGTCCTCAAAAAAATAAATCCCAATCTTTAGACTAGTTGAAAAAAGTATTGTTTTTAGCAAATTAGTTAGAAAATCCTTCTTCGCAGTCTTAACCCAATTCTTTTGAAGATTTATTTAGAAGTCCTCGAGTCATTGATATCTTGGTCCACTTTGCAAAACAATGTAAAATAGGTTTGTTCTTTAGCAACACTAATTACATCTTTAGTCTAACACAAACAATCACACTATTGGTAGGAACTTGATGCAATGCATCTCTTGTTACACCCTATGTAATTTTCTGCAAGCATCTTACTCAAATACTAATTTAATGCTCAAATTTCAACTCTACTAGTGATCATGTCTATTTTTTCTTTACATCAATCATAATCACTTTAAAAGGGATTTGGAATCATCAAGTTTTGTGTACAAATGATTGAAACCACTAAATGATAAATAGTACCTTTGAAACAAAAAATGTGATATATAATAATGTGGGTTGTGCATGAACACAAATCATTCAATGTTAAGACGATTTGAGATTTATTTAACTTCATATAGATTTGTCGCCATAACAACTATATATATATATATATATATATATATATATATATATATATAACATGAATACAAAACTCATCAATATGTAAGATAATTTAAAAGAAAAAAAATTATTTAATTTCTTCATATAAATTTGTCACCATAACTCGAAAAATCTGATATACATGAATAAGCCAATTTATTTCTCTATCTAACTTTTTCACATAAATTTATGACCATTAAAAATCGAATATACATGAATAAATCAATTTATTTCTCTATCTAGCTTTTCCACATAAATTTATGACCTAAAAAATCTGATACAAAATGAATAAACCAATTTATGTCTCTATCCAACTTTTCACATAAATTTATGACCCTTAAAAAATCTGATATGAAATCACGGGGCTGATATGTTGGGCTGATCACATGTTTATAATGGTGAAATTTGCACGTCCATTTCAAGTCAGTATACTTTTAATCTGATTAAGAAAAGTTGAATGTTTGTTTCATTTTGGAAATATGGTAAATACATATTATATCAGTAACGATCCATATCAATAACTTACTCATTCCATGCTTGGCCTATATTTTGTATGGCTGAAAGTAAACATTCGTTTTCTAACTGCTTTTCAACTTCATCTTCCATCTCTGCCATCTTAAATTTATATAAAGATCATTTTATATATAATTTGTATAAGATTATTTTAATAGATATATCTAGTTTATAGTTAGTAATCAATTCTTATGAATACAAATATAGTCAAATATAAAAGAGTTGAGAAAATTAGACAATTTATGGTTTTAACATAGTTAATTTTTTTTAGCTGTTTGAATATGAATTGAATTCTATTACTTTATAATTTGAGTAAAATATCTCAACAATGGATATTGAAGAAGAGTAGTTAAACACTTCTAGTAGTGCAATTGCAACTCATTTTTTATCATCTACTCTACAAGATAGCTCATCCCGAAAGCTGTTAGCAAAGAAAGACATGTCTAAGCTCGTTTGACTTTTAGTTTCATTACTCTAATGATGACAAAGCATTGAAAACTCCATATATTTAATAATATGGGTCCCATTATTGCTAGATACATACACTCTATCTACACCCATCACAAATGTTCCCTATAATTGGATTATGACTTTCTATTACTTATGCACACTCCATTGTCAACTCTTATTCACTATCTATGTTTTTCTATAGGCTATCTTCATATGACCATCCAGATAGGAGTTCTATCAAGAGCCTCACTGCCCTTGGCGCTAATGTCAGATGGTGCTCCTCTAATATTTTCTCAACTCAAGTATACTTTTGAATCATTCTAGTTAAACATCATTTAGTCTAATAGTCAAATAATCTAATAAATTTATCTCTCATCTACATTATTTTATGATAGATATTTAATTTATTTATATTTGACTAAAATTGAATTTAGATTGAACTGAATGATGGTTAAGATTAGTCCTTTCTCTCACTTTTTGTTCTTATTTCCATTTTGTACTTACAAATTTAATTAACTGGTTTCACTCAACCTTCTATGCTCCACAGTCTCACTTATTCCTATTTGTGGCTCAACCAACTGATTAATTGTATAAATTGGGAATGAAATAATAATACTTACACTTTTTTTTGGGTCACTTGAAAGAACACTTTTTTTTTTGGTGCTTATTGATTGATAAATTCTCCTTGCAATATAACACTCACATTCAATAATGTCACCAAATATGGGTATCTCTTATATCATTTTCTTTTGTTTGTAATAGGTGAGCTTTACTTTAGGTGATCTTAATATGGATGGGTATCTTTACATGTCATTTTTATTTTGATTTTGTTCACCTTAGGTATAGATTAATATCTCTAATGTCATTTCCTTGTGTTTTCGATTTGGTCTTGCATTTTAAGACCCTCACCTAAAACCGTGTCATTGTAGATGGGCATTTCTTATGTTGTTTTCATTCGAGACTTGCATTTGGTGACCTCCACCAAGTAGACCATGCCATTATAGATGAGTCACACCTCTTCAAGATTCTACCATTGAATATCCAGAATTTTGAGAGAGGAGGGGTGAATCAATATTCCCTTGAACTTATTAAAACTTCAAACTAACCAACCACATAACATAATTTAAATGCAGTAAGTGAAATTAACACAAAAACACATAACACCAGATTTGTGCATGGAAAACCCAATATGGGAAAAACCACAGAGAGAGTGTTCTCTTAGGAATGATGCAATATGTAACCGATTATACAGTACAAGAGTTGGTTCACTGCTAGTTTGGGCTCACTGTCCGGTTTGGGTTCACTACTTAAATACAAAAGGCTCACTACTAGATAATGGAGTATACAAAATTTGAACTATTAGAGTTGCATCTGACATATGCATAGGTTATAGTTCCTTTGAAGTGCACAAATTGTCTTATGCATTCATTGTACATATACTGCATAATAATATTTGCATCCACAATCTTTTCACATATATATTATACACAAAATAGTTTTCTTTCAACAACCATGCCTCTAACAAGCAACACCGGTCGTAATATATATCCGCATCAATTATTCTGATGAGTCAACTCAACCAAAAAGGGTGAGACTAGACTATCCACACGCTACAACAACCAAAATATCTCCACACGGTGTCAGCTTCCAATTCAAATCGTAAAATGCCTTGTAGAATATGCTTCCAACACATTCACATAGGACTAGATCGAAAGACATCGTGATGAATCTTCTCTCATCGCATCCGGATGGGACCATAACCAAGACATCTTCTGGTAAGAGTAAATATTGAACCTCAATAGTGCATAAAGTAAGCTCATACATACATTTCATAATAAAGAGAAAATCATAGAAGAAAACTTCTGGACTGAGTCAGATACATACATGCCAGACCAAATCACATCCATGACATCAATGACAATAGGCCAACAATCTCCCCCTTTTCCATTGATGGAAACAACAGATAATACATTATAAGAGTGCCATATATCAACTGTCTGAGAGTTTGCATGATTAAAAAAAATACTACTAACTCTAGCACTACTCCCCCTTTGACAACAATGAGAAAGGGCCAAAAGATAGAAATAGTGCAAAAAAATAAATTGAAACTCCCCCTAAGGGAGACAATTGTTGTCATTCAGAGAACTTCTTAAAATTTTGGACATGTGTGGTCCAAACGTCCTTGTGCTTGTCCTGGTGAGAGATGGCCTCTGACAGAAACTCAATGTGAACTTGCATGGATACAAGCAATTTCTCTGCCTCTTGTATGGAGTCGGGTACAAAATATTGGAATTGAGTGGCTTGGGAGAGGGACATCTTCACGATGGCTTGGAAGAATAATGTATCCCTTTTATATTGTAGTCCAAAATATTTTTCTTGAAGCTCTTCCATCGGGAATCTACTGGAACTAGGTAAGTCTTTAGACAACTTGTAATTTGCATGAGATTGTTGAATCTTTTCTTGAATAATATTCATTTCATCTTTGATGCCCTTTGTGGCACGACCACCAAAGTCTGTAAGAGAATAATATGCCACCATTTTCCAAATATGATTGTCCTTGAGAAATAAGCTGCATGAGTTGACTCACACTTAACCTTGAATTCATGAAATAGTTTTTCTTGGTCATCTGCTCTATATTTCTCATACTTTTCTTTTAGTTTCTCAGTGTGACTACTCAATAAACTAATCAATATTTTGCATTTATCCACATTAGGGGTGTCCAGATCTAGCTAACATTCTGGCATTGCAGCATGGAGTGCTGCCAATAGATCCTCAACAATATTATCCTTTTTTCAAAAATCTTGTCTTGCAGATTAAAGAAATGCTTCTCCAATTTCAAGCTTCCGAACTCGATCAACATTAGAAAAATAAAAATATTGCATGAATGAAGTGGTAGGTTGAATAATTAGGGGTGCAGAAAATAGTTTCTTCTAGGTATCTTCAATAGTATCGAAACTGGTACTAACTACTCTCACTAATCCAGGTACATGTACGCTAGACTCTTTAATTGGATTATCTGCCTTATCTTCTAATAGAGCCTTGGGTCTGGGTTCATTATTTTTAGGCTCAGCAGACACATGTTCATCTTGACCTTTATCAATAGAACCTTCAATTTCCTTGCCTTTACCAGACTCAGAATTAATCAGAGGAACATCAAAAGTTCTGGGGATATCCATAACATTTTCCATAACAAATGTATCGACAATTGGATTATTATCAGGATTGTCAATAGGGGCATCAACAAGATTATCAAACACAATTTTAGGCACACTAGTAGAAGTACCAGAATCAATAGAAGGTAACAAACCAAGCTTCTTAGCAATAGTCATTATAGTCTCCATGATTTCACCTTTAAATTTTTCTTTGGCATTAGCTTCTCTTAACATGAGACTACCTAGAATCTTCTTGGTTCTCAACTTAGTTTTGCAAGCTTCAATAAGGGTAGCCTTATTATCTTGGGAAAGTGCAAAACCAACTAATTCAAAGACTTGATATTTAATGGATTGTTCCTCTTCCCTATCAATTTGTCTGATCCCAATCAATTCATGATATCTCTTTTGGAATATCATTCCTAAACTGATTAGCTATAGCTTCAAACTTAACACAGTATAACAAAAAGGCTTTAATTAAGCTATTTTGATCCTCAATATTTACCTCAGAATAAAGACCACCTACCTCTCTTAGGCTTTTACCCTGAGCAAGATATTTGCATAGACTCTCCGCATCAAGTGGCTTCTCGAATTTCTTTCCTTTAGACTTACGAACATGTATCTAGTATTCCTCTGCATCTTCCTCTTCTTCAAATTCAAGAACTATTGTCTTCCTCTTAGCTTCTTCTGGCTTCTTTGAGGAATTGGATGAGGGAAGCTCTTTTTGACCAACTTTAGATGCTTCGGATACACCAGATTGCCTTCCAAAACGTCTAATTTCAGTAGTGTCCTCCTTAGTCAATTTTTCCTTATCCAAATATTCTTGAATTACCTTCTTCACTACCTTTTCACGATCCTTCTTGGTGAGTTCCATGCAGACCTGCAAAGAATTTTCATATGTTGTCTCAAAACGTTCTTAAGACTCATCGACCGAGCTCTCCAATGGGACTTTAGTTGCACCTTCAATCATCTCCTAGGTAGCTTTATATCCAAATGAAGGTACCCAAACTTTCCTTGGCACAACTGCCTCCATATAACATTTATCAGTTGTAAGTACAAATGCAATGTCATTCTTGTACTTTACAACTACTTCCTTTGGGATCCTATCTCTACTCTGTATGTTCATCTGAAAAATGGCGAAGACGAATGCAAATGCTTCTTCTCTTTCCTTATCATTGATGAACCTGTTTAACTTGTTTGCAATCTGATGGGCTATGGGGATATCTAGAGACCAAAAAATCCTATCTCGACCGAGTAACTCTTGTAAGAAATAAAATAGAATGCACATGGCTAGTGTTCCAAATTTGAAAGAATATTTCTTTTTCTTGCATTGTGCAAAATTTTCTAGGAATTATTGTTGCAAGATCTCACAAAGGTCAAAGTCTTAGTTCAGCTCCGCCATTTGATGCACCATAAGTATTGTCGTGGCTGAAATGGATTTTTCCCTATTTGTTAAATAGATCTTGTTTCTAACCATCATTGACAAATATTTAATCATCAAATTCCAGACATTGTCAATCGCCAAATAACTCTTGTCAAATGTTGCATCGGTTAAATCCATAACAATCTTGTTATTGACAAATTTTGAAGTGAGAATCTCTCTGGAGTCACTCAGACCTGTAATGGCTTTCATTACATCTTTAGTGATAAGACGAGTTTTATCTAACCAAATAAATTCATCATGAAACCTACTCATGGCTGGCTTAACCTACTTTTCATCATAAAAAAGTTGGGAAAATCATTCCATGTATCTAATTTTTTCTCAAATAGGTTAACAAATTTAGGCCTTACTAGACCATGCTCATTAATCATTTTCTTAGTCCAAAATTCTAGCATCTTTTCGTGATGACTAAATTCTTCCAGCTTGACATGAACATAGTGATAGTTCTGATACTTAATATAAGTATAGATCCAATAGCCAACAAGATGAGAGGGGGGGGGGGATCATACAAACTTAATCATCCATAAAAACATCAGATTCAACCTCGGTAACATATATATCAGTCATATAACCAAAACTGTCAAACATGCAAACTCAAAAGCATATGAACAATATAAACCTCATAACACTAGATTTAACGTGGAAACCCAAATAGGGAAAAACCACTGTGGGATTTTGGACCCACTAAGAAATATACTCTTCTAGAGTATGCTCCGTTAAAAGCAAATCCTGTTAAAGATTACAAACACATTGCTAGATGTGACCCGGTTAAGGGATTTCCCTTAGATATGTTAGGATCTTCACTTTGTTAGAAGTGACCTTGTCAAAGGATTTCAAACACTCAATCAGAATGTCACCTTGTTAGAGGATTTACATATAAGACTGTTAAGTCCACTCGGTTAAGAGATTTCCTGTCATTTTCACAAAATAACAGTAATACAATCTATTTGCAACTTCACATCTAAAATGCTAAAGCAGAATCCTATTTGTTCAATACAATCTAGACATAGAACTAATCTTGTCTATCTGCTGGGCATCAATACTTTGTTATTCTAACAGGTCTTCAAGCTTTTGTGCTCGGTAATCACTATGTAGCATCCCTGTGCATACACTTGCCCGCATACATTGTTTATCAACAGTTTCCTATTTATAAACAATCTTCTAACCGCTTAATCTCCTTGATCACATTTCCCATGATCAATCATAGCCATCAAATCTTCAATCTTGTCCAAGTTCATTGTATCTTTCGATCTGAAAACATTTTACCCCGCCTTGGAACTTGCACATTCACCTTGGAACTTGTGTTAGGGTAATGTGGTTCAATCTGAGCTGTAGATCTTCTTGCCGACTTTCCATTGCCTTAGATTCATTTAACAAACTTCTTCCACGACTTGCCAATCATTGATCCGCTCCATCTCATCAGCTTCTTTCATTAAATATCACATGTAAACATTTAATGCATTTTGTTATCGCTCGGTTACAACTCGGTGAATACTAAACTTCACTCAGTAGACATTATGTCTTCATTAACCGACTGCAATAACCTTAGGGTTTACCGACTAGGTTCTTTGTTTGATAACATAGTATAGTATTAACCTTTACATTTTACAACATATGTATGATGTTAAAACAATCTAAAACATCAAGATCTCATCATTGTCTGACTCGGTAGAGTTTCCCATTGAATAACTTATCCCCTTATTCATCATATTCTTTCCTGTGTCTTTACCGACTCCTTTATAATCTTCATATCATATTTCTTAAGATATGGCAACATCATACTAAATTAGAAAATCAATTTCTTGACATCAATGACAAAATAATAATATCAAGATAGTAAAACATCTTTAATCAGTTATGTCCATAATCATCAACAACCTTCTCAATATCCTTATAATGTAATATTGCCAACACATAGAACCGAACATCCTCAACCAAGACAATTCTGATGTGTATGTTCGAAAAATCTCCAACCGGGTCAGTCTCTATTGCCTTGTATGGAGTCTTCTCGAATACAAGGCGATCCTTGGATGCCATATCAACTATGGTAGGAGTATCCATGATCTCTAATTCAACAAATTGTTAACCCTGATCAATTTCACTAGAGAAACCCTAATCACTTTGATCGCCTTGAATACCTTTAATGAACTTAATCACTTCTTTAATTTGAGGGGAAGTGAATTTCATCGAAGTATTTTTTTATATTCCTTCACGTAACTCTTTGCATTAAATGCATGTTAGTTTTCTTCCACTTTTTCAAGTTTTGTAATAACTTGCCAGATCTTGTGGTGAGTTATGACTTTGATGAACGGACTTCTTCATACTCTTCTCTACTAGTATTATGGCCTTATACTCTTTGGCAGGGGACAAGGATATGATTTTCTTGATTTCACCCCTTGGGCCAAAAACACAGACTCTTTAGTTTCCGGATAAAGTGCCAGCACCAGAGCTAGGTGTCAATGCATCTACTGTCTCTTTCTTTCTCTAGATCTTCTTCTTCTCAGCTTTCTCATCCTCCACATTGATCTTCTTTGTCTGTTTGACTTGACTTTGAAGCTTTATTTCCTCTACACTCTTTTGCTAAGTGTCCGGATTTGTTGCAGTTGTAACACCTAATGTTTGCCAAATTTTGTTTTTACCTGCACTAGTTATCTTTGTGTCCAAACATATTGCATGTATAACATCTTCCTCTAAAATGATAAAATCTATTTTGATTCATAATTGGAATTCTACATTGATTAGCTTTATGACCATATTTATTGCATTTGTAACATTTACCGGAGAATGGGTTAGAAGATTGATTTATGCTCCTTCTACATTATACTACCCTATGTCCTATTTTATTGCACTTATAACAAGAACCATTAAAGAGGGTGGTTTTCTTACTTACCTATGGCTCAAACATAGACTTACCTTTTTCTTCTTTGGTAGTTGTTGCTTTTACCAGAGGTGAATCTTCTTTGTGATTTTCTTTGGATTATGAACACTCACCAGATTCATTATTTGCTTCCTTCACGATTTCCAAAAAATTATTTGCATCTGTCACCTTGTCAAACTTACCGAATTCAAATGTATTCTCTTGTTTCTTTTCGTTTTCTAGATCTATCTTTGGAGATGTTACTTATTGCTTTAACTTATCGCATTCTTATGATTTACATTTCATTATTTTGTTCAAATACTCCTTGGTGTTCTCATTGTTTTCATTTTTGGCTTTCAAATTTGCAATAGTGTTGCTTGCTTGCTTGAGCTCCTCATTGACTTCTTTATGCCTTATTTTAAACTTTTAGATCTGCTCTCTTAGCTTTTCGATGCATTCATTAGCTATCTTGAAATTTTATTTCAGATCTTTGTTTTCAATTTCTACCGCCTCAAGATCCTCAAGAGAATTTCTAAGATCTTCACTTAACTATGTAAGTTCAACTTTTTGGATCTCCTTCGAGTGGTTAAACTCTTCCAAAGGACTAGGCACTGATGCCAATTGTTGAATACCCAAAATACTAAGAGGGGAGGGGTGAATTAGTATTCCCTTGAACTTATTAAAACTTATAACTAACCAATCACATAACATAATTTAAATGTAGTAAGTGAAATTAAAAGAAAAAAACATAACATCAGATTTGTACATGGAAAACCCAATATGGGAAAAACCACAAAGAGTGTTCTCTCAGAAATGATACAATATGTAACCGATTACACAATACAAGGGGTGGCTCACTGCCATTTTGGGCTCACTACCTGAATACAAAAAGGCTCATTGCCAGATAATGGAGTATACAAAATTTGAACTATTAAAGTTGCATCTAACATATGCACAGGTTACAATTCCTTTGAAGTGGCAAACTATCTTACACATTCACTGTACATATACCACATAATAATATTTACATCCACCGTCTTTTCACATATATATACTATACACAAAATAGTTGTTTTCAACACCCATGCCTCTAAGAAGCAACATGAGTGGCAATATATATCCGTATCAATTATTCTAATGAGTCGACTCAATTGAAAAGGGTGAGATTGCACTATTGACACACTACAACAACCAAAATATCTCCACACAGTGTCGGCTTCCAATTTGAATCATAAAACACCTTATAGAATATGCTTCCAACACATCTAGATAGGACTGGATCAAAAGATATCATGAAGAATCTACTCTCATCACGTCTGTATGGGACCAAACCTAAGACATCTTCCGGTAAGATTAAATATTGGACTTCAACGTTGCATAAAGTAAGCTCATACATACATTGCATAATAAAGAGAACATCATAGAAGAAAACTTTCAGACTGAATCAAATACATACATGTCAGACCAAATCACATCCATGCCATCAATGACAATAGGCCAACATCTACATGGCCCATATTTCTTCATCTTCAACTTATTAGATGGCTCTAATACCACTTGATGAAGGGTACTCCCATTACAAATAAAAACTCACAACACTAATAGAGAAATAAATAGAAAATACGAGAGAAGAAACACTTGATTTCTATGATCTCAATTAAATGAAATTACAACATTTAGAAAGTAACATGCTACATCCACATGGGCGTTCTCATTACAATAATTTGCATGTTAGAGGCACAATCTGCACTATTGGAACTATCTTAAGTCACCCTCATTCACCTTCTTTATTGGAATGCAAAACCTCCATAGGGTAAGTGCACAAAGATGATGGTCATAAAGGGGGGTATAAGTGGACACTTTTTTTCTGAAATTAGGTGAACCTGAACTTGGAGGCAAAATTTGAAAGTCATCCACTCAAGATATGAAGAAAATCAAAGAAAAAATATTTTATTACTCTGAATCTAGTTTCCAAACTACTAAACTTTTTAAAAATTGGATAAGATTAAGGGGGTCAAATCCTTCACACACGAAAAATAGACCCTGATTTTTTCTGAAAAACATAACATAGTGTCTGACGTGCGCATCAAAAGAGTCATAGTTAGATTTAGTATTTTGACAAATACTTTGGCAGAAAGATAGTTAAGAGTGAGAATTAGAAGATGTGTATTTTTTTGTAATTTTTTGTTTAGTATTTTTTTTTTTATGATTTTCCAATCGAGCACATCCTGAAAATTAGGTACCCGTTCGTGCACGAAGCATAAGTTGCACTAAACAAATCGAAAATACAATTTATTTTTTTAAAATTGTAAAGAATCAAGTGCCCTACAATAATATATAAAGTTTTTAAACTTTGGATAAGTATATCAAAAGTTTATAAAACAATGGTGCACCTATGTCTGTGAGAACTATGGAGACAATGGTAAAAGAAATTCAATAATAATATATTATTGTTGTTCAAATTGAAAAAAAATTATATGGTTAGAAAGCTCAAAAGATGGGTGAAAATATGGTGGCAATTTTAGAAATACCCACTTGATGAAGTGTAAACTTGATGATGACAAAGTCGATAAACCAAGTTGATAAAATAAAACACGTCAAAAATGAGAGAAATTGAGGGAAATCAAACTTCCAAACCGTAGCTTTGTCATCTAGGCCTATTTCCAAGCCTAAATAGTCAAAAGTGTGTATGAGATACTTATGGTATAAAAAACACGTACAGGGTACTTATGGTGTAAGAAGTCCGTACGCACTCTTTTTACAATAAACAGCGCGTACACACTATTGTATAATATGATATTGTATATATAATATGTGTATATACATATAATATATAATATTTATATATATGTATATAATAATATATAATATATTAAGTATATATATACACATATAAGTGTATTGTCTCACCCTCTCAAACGCATACAAGGTCTCTCTCTCTCTCTCTCTCTCCCTCCCTTCCTCCATACCCCATCTGACTCTCTCTCTGTTCCTCTCTCCCCTTCTCCCTTCCTCCATACCCTATCCCTCTCTCTCTCGCTCTCTCCCCTTCTCCCTCCCTCAATACCCCATCCCTCTTTCTTTTCTTCTCTCCCTCCCTCCATCCATACCCCACTGCAACTGTGTCTGCACTTCTATAGAAGTAAGTGAATTTATTTCTTGTCTACAACTTCCTCTTTGATTTTTATCATGTATGCTCTCCTAAGAAAATTGACTGATCTATTTGTGTGTGTATATTGAATAGGAGGAATAGGGTTTGAAATTGAACCATGGGTGCATTACCATGACAAACAAGGAAACATACAACAATATTCTTCTAGAATGTGTTTTTAATGAGCTGAGCAGATGTGGAAAATAATGTCAACAAAGCAACATTATGGGTTAGAGTACCTACAATATGTTTTTCAGAAGGAAACAACTAGTAGGAAGACAAAGAGGGAGAGTAACACAGATGATGTCTTGGAGAATGATAGTAGTGGGTATGCGAGAGTTCCCATGTTGTTACACAACTCCTGTCACCTAAAGAGATTCTTGAAGACACTTGAGGAAGGTGAAGGTATAGGGTTTGCCTTAGTAATGAAGCCTAAAGAGGAAGACAAGAAAGAGCAGCCAGATTTTCCAATAGAGGTTCAAGAGCTATTGAAGAAGTTCAAAGGAATAGTGAGCGATGGACAACCAGCCACTTTACCTCCTAAAAGAACCATCAACCATCAAATAGACTTTATTCCCAGAGAATCCTTACCTAACAAGGCAGCTTACAAAATGACTCCCCAACAAAATGTTGAGATTGCCAAGGAAATCCAAGAGCTTTTAGACCAAGGCCTAATTAGGAAAAGCATTAGCCCTTGTGTTGTCCCTACCGTGTTAGCTCCAAAGAAAGGTGGTACTTGGAGATTGTGTACTGACGCTAGAGCTATAAATAGGATCACCATCAGATATAGGTTTCCAATTCCTAGAATAGAAGACCTAATGGATTATTTAGGGGAAGCCAAGTACTTTACCAAGATTGACCTTAAAAGTGGATACCACCAAAATAGGATTAAGGAGGGTGATGAATGGAAAACTGCATTCAAAACAATAGAGGGTCTTTATGAATGTCTTGTAATTCCTTTTGGCTTATCCAATGCTCCAAGCACCTTCATGAGACTCATGAATGAGGTGATCAAGGACTTCATAGGTAAATTTGTGGTGGTATATCTAGATGATATTCTCATTTTTAGTAAGGATAGGGTAGATCATATTAATCATTTGCAAAATGTGTTTAAAAGATTGTATGAAGAGAAGCTAACCATGAACTTGGACAAGTGTGAATTTGTAAAGCAGGAGTTGATTTACCTTGGGTTTGTGTTGTCTCAAGGAAACCTCAAGATGGATCACAACAAGGTTGAAGGCATAGTGAATTGGCCTACTCCTAAATCAACAATAGAGGTGAGAAGCTTCCATGGACTAGCTCAGTACTACAAGAAGTTCATTAGACAATTCAGTGCTATATGTGCACCAATGTTGGACACCATTAGAGGTGGAATGAAGAAAAAGTTTCAATAGAATGAACAAGCAAATAGAGGCTTTGAAACCTTGAAGGAGAAGATAGCTACTCAACCAGTGTTAGTGTTGCCTAGTTTTGAGAAACTCTTCACAGTGGAATGCGATGCAAGCAATGTTGCAGTAGGTGTTGTCATAAGCCAAGAAGAAAGACCAGTAGCTTTCCATAGTGAGAAGCTAAGTGATGCAAAGAGGAAGTACTCTTCTTATGACTTGGAATTATATGCTTTAGTGCAAGCTTTGAGGAAGTGGAGACACTATCTCCTTTCTAAGGAATTTGTAGTCTATACAGACAATCAAGCTCTAAGCTTTCTAAACTCACAAGACAAACTCAGTCATAAACACATGAAATGGGTGGAGTACATGCAAGCCTACACATTCACAATCAAGCACAAAAAAGGATAGTTAAACCGGGTTGTTGATGCATTGAGCAGAAGACTCCTGACAGTCCAAGAAATTCAATTAACAAGCATAGGTGTTGACAGATTTAGAGACCTATACCCAGAGGATGAAGACTTCTCAAATGCCTATAAGGTGTGCAAAGAATACCAAAATTATTTTCATAGTGAGTATTCTAATTTTACCTTGTAAGATGGACTATTGTTTAGAGGTGGACAACTTTGTGTTCCTAGAGAGTCAACGAGAGAAAATCTTATACAAGAGAAGCATAATGGCAGCCTTAGTGGTCATTTTGGAGTCAATAAGACTCAAGAGTTGGTTCAGAGGTATTATTATTGGCCTAGGATGAATCAAGATGTGAAAAAGTATGTGGAGACATGTATTGTTTACCAAAAGGCCAAGGGCACTTCTTCAAATGTTGGTTTATACCAACCTCTTCCCATACCAAATAGACCTTAGGAGTGCATTAGTATGGACTTTGTAGTAGGTTTACCAAGGAGAAAGCAGGGATTTGACAACATTTATGTCATTGTGGATAGATTTAGTAAGATGGCCCAATTTGTACCTTGCAAGACTACTCATGATGCATGCCAAATAGCTCATTTGTTCTTCAAGGAAGTGATAAGGATACATGGTTTACCCATGACCATTGTTTCAGATAGGGACTCAAAGTTAATGAGTCATTTTTGGAAAACACTTTGGCAAAAGCTTGGAACCAACCTATCTTTTGGATCAGCCTACCATCCACAAACAGATAGGTAGACCGAAGTGGTTAATAGGAGCTTGGGAAACTTATTGAGGTGCCTTACCAAAGAATATGGTGAGACATGGGATCAAGTGCTATCACAAGTTGAATATACTTACAATGACATAATAAATACGGCCACCATTAAGAGCCCTTTTCAAGTGGTCTATGGTGTTCACCCAAGGGGTATATTGGAGTTAAGAGACTTAGGTAATGCACCAACGAGAAGTGGATATGCAGAAGACTTTTCTTAGTCAATGAAGGAGGTACATGAATCATTCAAGCAAGCATTGCAGGAGAATACAAAGTAAGATCAAGCAAAAAGTTGATGAGAGAAGGAAGAACCTACAATTACAAGTGGGAGATCTTGTTATGGTGCATCTAAACAAAGCATGGCTACAACAAGGAGTACCTAACAAGTTGCAAATGAGAAGGTTGGGTCCATGTGCCATTCTAGCCAAGTATAGAGAAAATGCATACAAGGTGGACCTACCTAGTGACATAGGATTGTCATCGGTTTTCAACATAGAAGACTTAGTTTCTTACAAAGGACCAATCCAAGGTTTAGATTGCAGTCACTTAGAGGTATCAGATGATGCAAATAACCTTCAATTACCAACAAAACCAAATCCAAAGGCTGAAGAGGTATTGAGTTCAAGGATCGCTAAGAAGACAAGGCATCAAATCTATTGGGAGCACCTAATCAAATGGCATGGTATGGATGATGCTGAAGCTACATGGGTGCTTGAGACATAGTTTAATAAGTTAGGCATTGATCAAAATTTGATCCGCAAGGAGGTGACTTAGTTTTCTTTTGTTTGGGAGAATGGTGCAGGAGCACCTAGGACTTAGGCTAATAGTCTTTTTACAATTTTGTCTTGTATTGACCTTAGCCAAGTTAGGTTCCTAATAAGGACTCTAGGAGGGTCCAAAGTGTGAGTGTGATGTTTGTTTTGAGTCAAGTGTAGGCCTAGTTGAGTTAGTTTTCTTCCTAGGTTTGCATTTTGTGCTTAGGTAGCAGTTTGAGTAGGAAATTGACCTTCTTGATGGTCAAAAGTGGTATAAATTGGTATAAGAATTAGAGAGGTTTAGTATGGTCTTAGGAATGCTTAAAAATTCATGAGTAATGACTTAAAATAGGGTTTATAGGTTGGCAAAGCAAAAAGTGAAAAGTTGTAAAAGTTGTCGTGACAACTTTTGAAAGTTGTCATCACAACTTTTGTCCTAAAATGCTTAGCGATGGAGTTAGGGATAGCACAATGCCCTATAATGCCTCCAAACATGGGGAAGACTATAAGAAGCTCCTCTTTCATGATTACCAAGGTTGGAAGTTTTTTTTTGTATGATCAACAATCTAAAACTACTCATTTTCAAACTGTTATCACTATTTTTGGCTCATTTTGCTTACAATGTGAATACAAATGGATTGAATCCATTGATCCAGTTATGGATTGAGATTATTTGGTGTGTTTCAGAGTCATTTGTTTCATTTCAATATTTTTAGTTAGTGTGTGTTGGTGTTTTCATAGTTTTGTTTTCAATCAGCCAGCTTTGGCTTGTAAATAGCAATTTTATGTAAAATGGTTGCCCCATAGAATCCCTCTGTGCTACCATCATGGCCTGTTAGGAAATGGAAGGAAACCACTTTTTCAATGTACATATGCAGGGATAATTTCAGTAAGTGGTGTTTGATATGGCTACCACCTTGTTCTAGGTGAGTCCAAGAGCAACCCGGCTAGAGAAGATAGGGTGAAATTTGAGTGCTTAGTGCAAAGGTGAACACAAAACCACAACCAAATTTGGAAAGGTACATGAAGTCCATACAGAGTTTCCATTGCAAGGAGAGGCATTAAAAATACTTATAGATGACCATTTCACTAATTTGACCAATCACTGCCAGTTAGGAGGCCTAAAAACCCTTCAAAACCCTCATTTTTGGGGTAGGGCATTGTACGACGAGTTGGGAAACCAAAACCACCAAAATCACTTGGGGATAGGTGAGTGTTTGAAGAAAAACCAACCTTGTTGTAGGGTCTTTTGGACTATTTTCTTTTAAACCTTCAAAAAACGGACTTTGGAGACCTAATAGGGGCTCATTTCTTGTAGCTCTTTTCTAAGCAAAATGGTGATATCGGTAGGAAGAATAATGGATGCAAACCACAAATGGACCCAAATGGAATTAGTTTCATGTTGAAAGCCACCTCCACACCTTTGCAACAACTCACAATAGCAGGAGGTGAAATTGACAAGTTGAAGACAAGACAACAAGAATGAGCATATGGGAAACACTTTGAATTGATAGGGTTCCTAGTTAAACACTTGTTGCAAACACCTTGAGATTAGAAAGAAGCAAGGCCTAGAAGAGATTTTGAAGGACTTGGAGGTCTT
Source organism: Cryptomeria japonica (assembly GCF_030272615.1). Classification (NCBI taxonomy): domain Eukaryota; kingdom Viridiplantae; phylum Streptophyta; class Pinopsida; order Cupressales; family Cupressaceae; genus Cryptomeria; species Cryptomeria japonica. The sequence continues at coordinate 32,136,604 of NC_081407.1, read as the reverse complement.
GGAGCATAGCTAGACTTGGAGAGGTTGGTGGAATTGAGCAACACCAACTAGGTGAAGTGTGAGCAAGCTGGGTAAACCCCATCAAATTGGTATCAGAGCCTATAAGATTTAAGCTAGGTGAGTAGATGTCCTCAATGGAATCTGTAGGAGACAAAAACATGGTGACCAATGCAGATTTGGCAAAGAAAGTGGATGATCAGGAGGAAGAAAATAGACTCCTGAATGAGAAGTTGATTGAATTGGAAAGTAAGCTTGGTGAGATTGAAACCAAGGTAGATGAAGTGTTGGTAAAGGTTGAAGTCGCAGAAGGGAAGGGTAAAGAGGTGTTAGAGATAGACAAAGTACCTGAACCTGATCCTGTCTTAGAACAAGAACCTTTCCTAAAGGCATTGAATGCCTTAAGTGGTAAATCACTACAAGGATTGCCATTGTTTACTGGAAAGATGGAAGCAGAAGTGGTTCTGGAATGGATAGAAGGCATGGAGAACCATTTTGAATGTGAAGGCATAACTAAAGGCCAAAGAGTTAAAGTGGCCAAGTCTAGGATGAGAGGAGCTGCTCTCACATGGTTGAAATTTGTGCAAGATGAGAGAAAGAAAATGGGAAAAGCACCCATCTCTTCTTATGAAGGGATGTTAGTCAAAATCAAAGAAGTCTATCTCCCTGATGACTATGAAGTGCAAATTCATAGGAAAAGACAAAACTTAAGACAAAAGGACCTAGATGTAAGTAGTTATACAGAGGAGTTTCACAAACTTAGCCTTAGATCTCATATGGTGGAAGAAGAGAGTCTTAAAGTTGCTAGGCACCTAAATGGACTATGATGGAACATCCAAGAGGAAATCAGTCTAATGAGACCATAGACAGTTCATGAAAGCTATCAACTTGCCCTTAAGGTGGAAGAAAAACTAAAAAGAAAACATGATTCAAGTAGTAATGGGGGCAAGAGTAGAGGAAAAGAGAATAGAGGTCATAGGGGAGGCTTTGGAGGAAGAAGTTCAGAACAAAGAACACAAGGTGAGTCTAAACTCATTGAGCAGCAAGAAAGTGGTACTAGTAAAGGAGGATTCAATAGAGGAAGGGGGTAAAACAGTGGTTTTAGAGGAAGATCTAGTGGACAAGGTAGAGGTTCCTCATATTTTGCTACAATGAAGTACTACCATTGCAACCAACTTGGCCATCCAGCATATAGGTGTCCAGAGAAGGGATCATCATCACAAAGTAGTGAAAGGAGAGTGAACTATCTTCAAGAAGAGACTACAAGTAGCAATAATTCAGAGGTTGCCTTAGAATGAAAGGTAGGTGACAACTTGATGATAAGAAGAACTTTGATAAAAGAACGTGCCAGAGAAGAGCCTAGTCAAAGGAGGTCATTATTTAGGATCAAATGCAAGATAATGGACAAAGATTACAAAGTGTTCATTGATTCAAGGTCAATAGAAAATATTGTGTCAAAAGAGGCAGTGATTAAGCTTAAGTTACAAAGGATACCTCACAACAACCCATATAGAGTCACTTGGTTGAACAAAGGCCAACATGTCCTAGTCAATGAGCAAGCATGGGTGGATTTTACAATTGGGAGGTATAAGGACAAAGTGTTATGTGATGTCCTACCGATGGATGCATGCCATCTTCTATTAGGAAGACCATGGAAATTTGATAGACAAGCTAGTCATGATGGAGCCAAGAATGCGTAATCATTCAAGAAATATGGAGTCACGTTCAGGATCCAGTCTATCCTTGAGGAAGGTGAAAAGAGGGCAGCAGGTCCTAATGTTCTTTTGGTGAGTGAAAAATAGTTCTTGAAGACACTTGAGGAAGGTGAAGGTATAGGGTTTTCCTTAGTAATGAAGCTTAAAGAGGAAGACAAGACAAAGAAGCCAAATTTTCCAATAGAGGTTCAAGAGCTATTGAAGAAGTTCAAAGGAATAGTGAGTGATGGACAACCAACCACTTTACCTCCTAAAAGAACCATCAGTCATCAAATAGACTTTATTCTTAGAGCATCCTTACCTAACAAGGCAGCTTACAAAATGACTCCCCAACAAAATGTTGAGATTGCCAAGGAAATCCAAGAGCTTTTAGACCAAGGCCTAATTAGGAAAAGCATTAGCCCTTGTGCTGTCCCTACTATGTTAGCTCCAAAGAAAGTTGGTACTTGGAGATTGTGTACTAACTCTAGAGCTATAAATATGATCACCATTATATATAGGTTTCCAATTCCTAGAATAGAAGACCTAATGCACTATTTAGGGGAAGCCAAGTACTCTACCAAGATTGACCTTAAAAGTGGATACCACCAAAATAGGATTAAGGAGGGTGATGAATGGAAAACTGCATTCAAAACAATAGAGGGTCTTTATGAATGGCTTGTAATGCCATTTGGCTTATCCAATGCTCCAAGCACCTTCATGAGACTCATGAATGAGGTGATCAAGGACTTCATAGGTAAATTTGTGGTGGTATATCTAGATGATATTCTCATTTTCAGCAAGCATAGGGCAGATCATATTAATCATTTGCAAAATGTGTTACAAAGATTGTATGAAGAGAAGCTAACCATGAACTTGGACAAGTGTGAATTTGTTAAGCAGAAGTTGGTTTACCTTGGGTTTGTGTTGTCTCAAGGAAACTTCAAGATGGATCCCAGCAAGGTTGAAGCCATAGTAAATTGGCCTAATCCTAAGTTAGCAACAAAGGTGAGAAGCTTCAATGGACTAGCTCAGTACTACAGGAAGTTCATTAGGCAATTTAGTGCTATATGTGCACCAATGATGGACATCATTAGAGGTGGAATGAAGGAAAATTTTCAGTGGAATGAACAAGAAAATAGAGGTTCTGAAACCTTGAAGGAGAAGATAGCTACTCAATCGGTGTTAGTGTTGCCTAGTTTTGAGAAACTCTTCACAGTGGAATGTGATGCAAGAAATGTTATAGTAGGTGTTGTCATAAGCCAAGAAGAAAGACCAGTAGATTTAAATAGTGAGAAGCTAAGTGATGCAAAGAGGAAGTACTCCTCTTATGACTTGGAATTATATGCTTTAGTGCAGGCTTTGAGGAAGTGGAGACACCGTCTCCTTCCTAAGGAATTTGTAGTCTATACGGATAATCAAGCTCTAGGCTTTCTAAACTCACAAGACAAACTCAATCATAAACACATGAAATGGGTGGAGTACATGCAAGCCTACATATTCATAATCAAGAACAAAAAAGGACAGTTAAATCGGGTTGTTGATGCATTGAGCAAAAGACTCCTGATAGTCCAAGAAATTTAGTTAAGGAGCATAGGTGTTGACATATTTAGAGACCTATAACTAGAGGATGAAGACTTCTCAAATGCCTATAAGGTGTGCAAAGAATACCAAAATCATTTTCATAGTGAGTATTTTGATTTTACCTTGTAAGATGGACTATTGTTTAGAGGTGGACAACTTTGTGTGCCTAGAGGGTCAATGAGAGAAAATCTCATACAAGAGAAGCATAATGGCAGCCTTAGTGGTCATTTTGGAGTCAATAAGACTCAAGAGTTGGTTTAGAGGTATTATTATTGGCCTAGGATGAATCAAGATGTGAAAAAGTATGTGGAGACATGTATTGTTTGCCAAAAGGCCAAGGGCACTTCTTCAAATGCCAGTTTATACCAACCTCTTCCCATACCAAATAGACCTTGGGATTGCATTAGTATGGACTTTGTAGTAGGTTTACCAAGGAGAAAGCAGGAATTTGACAACATTTATGTCATTGTGGATAGATTTAGTAAGATGGCCCACTTTGTACCTTGCAAGACTACTCATGATGCATACCAAATAGCTCATTTGTTCTTCAAGGAAGTGATAAGGATACATGGTTTACCCATGACCATTGTTTCAGATAGGGACTCAAAGTTAATGAGTCATTTTTGGAAAACACTTTGGCAAAAGCTTGGCACCAACCTATCTTTTGGATCAACCTACCATTGACAAATATATGGGCAGACCGAAGTGGTTAATAGGAGCTTGGGAAACTTATTGAGGTGCCTTACCAAAGAATATGGTTAGACATGGGATCAAGTGCTATCACAAGCTGAATATGCTTACAATGACACAATAAAGACGACCACCGGCAAGAGCCCTTTTGAAGTGGTCTATGGTGTTCACCCAAGGGGTATATTGGAGTTAAGAGACTTAGGTAATGCACCAAAAAGAAGTGGATATGCAGAAGACTTTTCTCAGTCAATGAAGGGGGTACATGAATCAGTCAAGCAAGCATTGAAGGAGAATACAAGTAAGATCAAGAAAAAAGTTGATGAGAGAAGGAATAACCTACAATTACAAGTGGGAGATCTTGTTATGGTGCATCTAAACAAAGCAAGTCTACAACAAGGAGTACCTAACAAGTTGCAAATGAGAAGGTTGGGTTCATGTGCCATTCTAGCTAAGTATGGAGAAAATGCATATAAGGTGGACCTACCTTGTGACATAGGATTGTCACTGGTTTTCAACATAGCAGAATTAGTTTCTTACAAAGGACCAATCCAAGGTTTAGATTGCAGTCACTTAGAGGTAATAGATGATGCAAGCTACCTTCAATTACCAGGAAAACCAAATCCAAAGGCTGAAAAGGTATTGACTTCAAGGATCGCTAAGAAGACAAGGCATCAAATCTATTGGGAGCACCTAATCAAATGGAATGGTATGGATGATGTTGAAGCTACATGGGTGCTTGAGACAGAGTTTAAGAAGTTATGTATTGATCAGAATCTGATCACCAAGGAGGTGACTTAGTTTTCTTTTGTTTGGGAGAATGGTGCAGGAGCACCTAGGACTTAGGCTTATAGTCTTTTCACAATTTTGTCTTGTACTGACCTTAGCCAAGTCAGGTTCCTAATAAGGACTCCAAGAGGGTCCAAAGAGTGAGTGTGATGTTTGTTTTGAGTCAAGTGTAGGCCTATTTGAGTTAGTTTTCTTCCTAGGTTTGCATTTTGTGCAAATGTAGCAGTTTGAGTAGGGAATTGACCTTCTTGATGGTGAAAAGTGGCATACTTGGTATAAGAATTAGAGAGGTTTAGTATGGTCTTATGAATGCTTAAAAATTCATGAGTAATGACTTAAAATAGGTTTTATAGGTTGGCAAAGCAAAAAACAAAAAGTTGTAAAAGTTGTCATGACAACTTTTGAAAGTTGTCATGACAACTTTTGTCCTAAAATGCTTAGCGATGGAGTTAGGGATAGCACAATGCCCTAGAATGCCTCCACATATGGGGAAGACTATAATAACATCCTCTTTCATGGTTACCAAGGTTGGAAGTTTTTTTTTGTATGATCAACAATATGAAACTACTGATTTTTTAGACTGTTATCATTGTTTTTGGCTCATTTTGCTTACAATGTGAATACAAATGGATTGAATCCATTGATCCAATTATGGATTGAGATTATTTGGTGTGTTTTAGATTCATTTGTTTCATTTAAAGCTTTGTATTTAGTGTGTGTTGGTGTTTTCATAGTTTTGTTTTCACTCAGCCAGTTTTGGCTTGTAAATAGCAATTTTATGTAAAATGGTTGCCCCATAGAATCCCTTTGCACTACCATTACGGCCTATTGGGAAATGGAAGGAAACCACTTGTATATTGTACATATATATAGGGAGAAGTTTAGGAAGTGGTGTTTTATATGGCCACCCCCTTGTTCTAGGCGAGTCCATGAGCAAACCGGCTAGAGAAGATAGGGTGAAATTTGAGTGCTTAGTGCAGAGGTGAACACAAAACCATAACCAAATCATTTGGACAGGTCCATGAAGTCCATACAGAGTTTCCATTGCAAGGAGAGTCCTTAAAAAGACTTATAGATTCCCATTTCACTAATTTGACCAGTCACTGCTGGTTAGGTCTAGAAACCCTTCAAAACCCTCATTTTTTGGTTAGGGCATTGTACGGCGAGTTGGGAAACCAAAACCACCAAAATGACTTGGGGATAGGTGGGTTTTTGAAGAAAAACCAACCTTGTTGTATGGTCTTTTGGACCATTTTCTTCTAAACCCTAAAAAATGAATTTCGGAGACCTAATAGGGGCTCATTCCTTGTAGCTCTTTTCTAGGCAAAATGGTGAAATCGGTAGGAAGAATAATGGATGCAAACCAAAAATGGACCCAAATGGAATTAGTTTCATGTTGAAAGCCACCTCCACACCTCTACAACAACTCACAATAGCAGGAGGTGAAATTGACAAGTTGAAGACAAGACAACAAGAATGAGCATATGGGAAACACTTTGAATTGATAGGGTTCCTAGTTAAACACTTGTTGCAAACACCTTGAGATTAGAAAGAAGCAAGGCCTAGAAGAGATTTTGAAGGACTTGGAGGTCTTGGAGCATAGCTAGACTTGGAGAGGTTGGTGGAATTGAGCAACACCAACTAGGTCTCTCTCTCTCTCTCTCTCTCTCTCTCTCTCTCTCTCTCTCTCTCTCTCTCTCTCTCTACCTCTCCCTCTCTCCCCCTCTCTCTCCCTCTCTCCCTCTCCCTCCTTCTCTCTTCTCTCACTCCCCCCTACTCCTCTCTCTCTCTCTCTCTCTCTCTCTCTCTCTCTCTGTCACTCTCTCCCTCTCCCTCTCCCTCTCTCCCTCTCTCCCTCTCTCCCTCTCTCTCTCCTTCCCCCTACTCTCCCTCTCCCTTCCTCCATACCCCTTCTTCTCTCCAACCCTCCCCCCTCTTCTCTCCCTCTCTCTCTCCCTCTACCTCTCTCCCTCTCTCTACCTTCCCTCCCCCCTCTCTCTCTCCCTCTCTCCTCTCCCTCCTTACCTCTCTCTCTCTCTCTCTCTCTCTCTCTCCCTCTCTCTCTCCCTCCTCCCCTCCTTTCTCTCTCCCTCTCCCTCCTTTTGTCTCTCTCTCTCTCTTCCTCTCCCTCCCTCCCCCTCTCCTCTCTCTCCCCTCCTCCTTCTCTCCCTCTCTCCGTCTCTCCCTCCTTCCCTTCCACCCCCCTCCTCTCTCCCTGTCCCCTACTCTCCCCCCTCTCCCTCTCTCTCTCTCTCTCTCTCTCTCTCTCTCTCTCTCTCTCTCTCTCTCTCTCCCTCCTTCCCTTTTTATTCACATTTTTTCTACTACCAATAGTGCATACAGGGTACTGAACCTATTAGGTCACTGCCCTGCCATAACTTTTTTAAGGCATAGGAGCGCATACGCGGTACTTATTACTTGTAAGCACGTACGGGGAACTGAGCCTATTATTCGCTACCCCGCGATACCATTTTTTAGGCTTAGGAGCACGTACGCGCTACTTATTAGTACAGAATGGGGGAAAAAAAAAACCGTTGGGCTTGCCAACATTTTATGGACTAACAACACGTAAGTAGTACATAGACATATTTTTAGTTTCCCAAGAGCCTCAATGACCTCAAAAGAAGTTTTTGAGGTCGTTGAAGGCCCCACTGGAATGATGTCTGCACTTCTATCACTGTTTTATACATAGAAGTAAGTGAATTTTTTGTTTTTGCATGATTTCAAATAATTGAATTATTATTCTTATTAGTTTTGTCAATAGTATTGTGATTGTTTAATAGTTTGATTCCAAAAAATAGTGATAAGATGCATATTTATGGTTATTTGATTGTTTATGAACTTTTGTTTACATATATATGTAATATGATTCTATTTAGAACAACCGATATCAACCATGAGAAAGAACAAGTGAGGAACGATGGAACAACGAGAGGTTGAAAAGGAAAGACAAAGGCAACGTATGAAGAAATTACGTGACATAAGAACAATGGGAGAAGAAGGTATGTCATCCTTAATATCTCAATTCAATTTACCAAACGAACATAATGCACCTAATGCAATTGAAGAAGAGACATTTGATTTACCATATGAACCTAATATAATTGAAGAAGATACCACATTGAATAATCAATTAAATGATGAACATACACCTTCTCTATTTTTATGAATTGAATGTACATAATGCACTGATGTTAACACATCCTAGAATCATTCATAGGAAACCAAACTATCTAATTGACATTGATGATAATATATTGAAGCCAATGCCCAATAAAATGAATAAATGAACTTGTAGGAGAATGGTTAAAAGAATATGGAAAAACTATTTTGAAAACCTAAATCAAACCATAAGATGTCAATTAATTGTTCAAATGATTAAAAATTTGAATTTTAGAGAGACTGTTGGTCTCAAAAATGAGCAAACCAAGTTTACTTACAAACTATCTATGAAATAGCCAATCTCAATCAATGAAATGCTTCAGGGCTTGGACAACATAACATAGGATCCTAATGATCCTCCTACACTTCAGGTTTTGCAAGACCTAGCGGGGGACACCCTTTGATGCACAAAGTACAACTAGTTATAAACATATGGCATCAATAAAAGCAAATAAATCTCACAGGGCTCAACAACAAGGAGGTTACTGCAGATGGGCTAGATCTACATTGACATATCAACAAGATTGGAGCATGAGATAGATGGAACATCTAAAACTACAAACATAAAAGCAAATGGATACTTGATATTTTAAAATCTTTGAGAATCCCCAGGATTTGCAAGACCAGTGCTTTATCCAAGGGCATGGAGTCATACATCAAATTGTAAATGGAAACTTCTATTACAAATCCAATTTATTGAAAAAGATTATCCCTATACTAATGTCTGACATTAATACATTCTAAGCTCAAACAGAGGATCATACATATCCAGACATTATCCTGAATTCAAAATGATTGCTCATAGAATTTAAACCCTTCCTTGAAGAGTACCTAAGAACACCCATTACACTCCCACTTTAAGAGGACAAACCCAAACTCCCTTGAAGACTGGATTCATTGAAATAAGAGAAGGCCTAGAGACAATCCAATAAACTGTATATATGCCTTACATATATGTGACCCGCAACAGAAAACATTTACAACAAGAAGATACCCTATTGCTTGAGAAGGGACATTGTATTACAAATTTGGCATAAAGCTCAGAATTGGAAACCGAGATTATGGGGCCTTGCTCACAAAAATCTGGAACCTTTACAAAATGAGAAGACTCTCGAATAAGAAGGCAGGGAGGACAAAATTAGATTTCATTCTCTGAGAATAGCGACTACCCTATCTTTCAGCATTAACTGTTTCGCACAACTTGGCCTGCAGAAAATCGAATCTCTTTGACATAAAAAATCCAATCTACGATCCTAAGGCAGCTACCCCATAAATACATGCTATGGGTTACACTTGACTATAGAATCAGATTCCTCGGATCGAGATCTTTCAAATGATATATAACACTTATATATCGGGCAAAAAATAATCCTTCAGTCATCAATCCCTTTCCAGGTCGGCCGTTTAATTTTCTACCTTTCCACAACAGTCAAAAATTATATTTAAATCTTTTAAATTCCCGCGCAGACATCTGCCATGCATCTTCACCACGTGGCATCTTCTGGTTCTTTCTGGGGCCCTTATCCTGCCACCTCAGCACCACCTGGGTTCACCATCGAAATAAAACTCTTTGTTTCTTCCTCGGCTTGCTTGTTCTTTATTTTCTTTGGATTGCTCTCCTTCTCTATTGGGCCCCACCGCTTGGTCACCAAGTCGTGGCTTTTAGCCATTGAGCAACTTTCCATTGTGACTTGGTGATAGCTGTTGATCTGCCCTAACTTTCCCGTCCTTTACCTCGCCTGAGCAGCTCCCATTATCACTTTCTCTTCTGGCGAGCCTGACACGTGTCACATCTTGACTTGCCTTTGGATCCATCTACCCGCCACCTTGGACTTGCCACTGGACTTAGGCCTGGCCTAATTTTTATTATACTCCCGCTACGTGGCACGTCCTGACTCGCCCTAAGCCCACCTAGACTGCCACCTTAACTGCCACCTGGTCAGTCACTATGTCACATGTGATAATCATCAAGCACTTTCACATGGCGGTATAGCGACGGTCATAGATCTTCCCTCAAGTTGCTCGATCCTTAATGCCTGGGCCGCTTTCCTTTTAGCGCACGTTCTTTGTCGCCAAGTTGCATGGGATATTTGGCGATCACTTTCGGATCACGACATGGTGACAACCATTGGATCATCTCACCCGACTGTTGATCTTCCTAAACCCACTCAGCCTTTAGCTTCTCTGAATGGCTCTTGCCTATGCCACAGTGTCACCACTTGGCCTCTCTGGATTCGCTCTAAGATCTTCCTGACTCCACTTGTCCAATCAAGCCTACCACTTTTCAACCTCTGGTTCACTACCTAACATACCTGGACCGCCCAATCATCTCCACCGGGCCCACCACTTCCTTTGGTTTGTTCGGCATCATCCTTTCGGCCAAACTTCCTCTTCGACTATCCATTTTCTTGACTCATCGAAACTGCATTTTCATCGATGCCTTCACTTTTCGATGGAACCGGTTGATATTTCTTTGATGTGCCCTTGTTGATGGATCCGAGCATTCGGTGAATTGCCTACATGTCCTATCGAAATCTTAGTTTCATCGACACCTTCTATGCCGATGAAACTGATGCCTTCGGTGAGTCCTCCCTGAGATCCATCGAAACCATGGTCTGCTCGAAATTCATCTGCCATCTGTTCTGCCGCGTCACCACTGGACCTTCCACTTCATCAACTGCGTGTTACCACGTGGTACCTCATGACTTGCTCAGTGCTTACCTCGGCATCACTTGGCCTACCAACTCATCAGTCGCCAAGTCGCGACTTTTAATAGTCGAGCACTTTCATCTTGTGGTATAGAGACCATCGTCCGATCTTCTGCAACCTGCTTGATGTTTAATTTCTCCTTTTGCTGCAAAATTAGGCCACTCTGATATGCACGCGCATGCGAGGGCCCACCACCTCCTTGATCGGCCATGTGCCAAAAGCTCGTAAGATTTGACACTAAGGATATATGCGACCTTGCACATAAATATTGAAATTCTCCTCCCTGTGGCCAATGTGGGATAAAAGGTTCTTCACCTTGGAGACTGAAATTGCTTCCTCGGACTATGCAAAGGGGATGGTTCTAGTCTGGGCTTGGACTATACACCTTCCATTGCATTGTTTATAAAACTTAGATGCCTCCCCAAACACTTGAGAATCTTTATTTGTCTGAACTGCTTCCATTAACTACCGACCAAGGTTCACCATTGGTGGTTTGTCACCAAGTCGCAGCGAATAACTATGAAGCACGTTTATGTTGCGGTATAGTGACAATCACAAGATCAATAGGAACCTGCTCGATCTTTAGGAAGCCCAATAGATACATAGGAAAATACACAAGACTTAGGCAAAATTAAAATTTATCAGAACCCGCCCGGGCCCAGACTTAAAAGGGGCCCCTCTTGACGACGCACAGACCCTTCCACTTAAGTGGAAAAAGGCAACGAGCAAAGGCCTTTAATCAAAATAAAAGGGACATTTTGAACCTTGAACCTTGAACTGATTTGCAAATGGTTCAAAATAGACATAACGCATTCTCACTTGCTTATTAAAAAAAAATTACAAAGCCACGACACAAGCATGAGAAACGATTGAACCTTGAACCTTGAACCAAAAAGGTTCAAGGGTTCAAGTTCAAAGCGAATTACAATAATGCGCTACAAAAGCTTAATTTTTCTAAATATTTTCATGAAAGAGTAAAAACCCTAAACCCTCAGAACCACAAATTCACAGGTGTAGTCACACAAATCTGTCCGGCTTAATTAGATAAATATTCGCTATTTATTTGATTAAAAATCCACTAGCCATCAGTTAATTAAATAAAGATTTAATTAATTTATTCCCAAACATTCTTCTATTAATTAAATAAATTATTCAATTTATTTTAAATTAATTCACTATACCAAATTCACTATCAATTAAATGAATAAATCATATTTATTTCATTTAATCCCCTTTTCCTCTTTTAAATAAATTAAATAAAACATTTATTTAAATCATTATCCCCACCCCACTTGCATTTTCCTACAAATGCAACTTGCACACATTTATTGAAATAAATGAATTTTTATTTTAATAAAATCCTATTTTCCCTCACCCACCAAATCCACTTGCAAAATCTAATCCCCTTCTAGATTCTTCTAACCCCTTCCTAATTAGCCTAATCCATCCCCTAATTATTGTCACATTCCTAAGCAAAATGGAGTCACTTCTCAAAGACTCCAAAGTCTTTGAAAAGCATTTAATGCTTTGTGTGTTCAACAAATTAACCCCCAAAGTCTTCCAAGACCACTAATGGCTCTTACATGACCATTTATGGCTCTTACATAACCATTTATGGTTATTTCAAACTTGTCCCCCCAAACATTTATTGTTTTGACCATATTCATCCATTTCACATTTGCACAAGAGTTTATCCATTGAATAAAAGCTTTATTCTTTGAATAAAGATTTTATTCATTCAACCAACCTTGACTCTAAAATCCCAAGGTCATATCAGGCATTTAATGCTTATTCTCTCTCCTCTCAACCTATCTCACATTGACACTTGTCATCTTGGGATTGGGTTGAAAGCCCTCACATGGATTTGAAATCATTCAATCCTGACCCTTGTTGAGATTGCTCAATCTCAACCATCCATTGCTCCATTTTTCCTATAAATAGAGCCCATTTCTTCATAATCCAGATCCTGAAAAACTTGCATGCATTTAAGCTATAGGCATTTTAAGAGAGCATTTTAGCATAATCATCTAATATCTTGTTATTTTGGTTAAAATATATCATTTTAGCATCAATAAGCATAGCATTAGCTTTTTATTTCACATTTAGAGCTCAATACTACAATCTCAATCCTCCATAAGCATCCATAGTGCAAAAAGCTGCTGAGAGCTACACTATTTTGGAACTTGGAGAGGAGAGGAACAGGGGAGAAGGAGCTAAGGCCATGCTAGGAGGCAGTTGGAGATGCCTCATAATATTTGTTTCGTTTGTTAGATACATTAGCATGATTTTAGTGTCTCTCTTGGTATGCCTTTTAGATTAGTTTTTGATTGACTAACACTAACGGTTTCGTGTCTTTTGTGTTATTTGTCATTTGCTTATCTTGTGCCATTTAGGAGGGCATCAACAGGCAAAGGTCAAATTCTGAATTTCGATAGACTCCAACAGCTAAAAGGCAAAATTTTCAACATATTTGAAACAGTGATAATAGATTCATCAAGTGCCATTAGAAAGTGCAGAGCAGAATTTTAAAATGGGCCACTCAAAATCTCAATAATTTTATAGGTCTTAACAGAGACAATGAAAATTCTAGGCCTACTATCATCTGAAAGTAACAATGAAAGAACTATTGTGAGAAATATATTTGATGCATATCAAGCTATTGGTTCAGAATCACGTACTAAATATTCTAATGCTACTTGATGTGTCATTACATCAACTATAATGAGCAAGAAAATAAAAAAAGATCGTTTGATAAGAAAAACAAGTAAGTCATTAAACGTTAGTAGAACAACATTAAGTAAAGCATTAAAGAGGCGGGAAAAAATAGAGGAACCTAACAATAATTCTCTTTGGGCATTCTCGAGTAGACTACCACACAAAGACAAGGTTGTTGTTGATGCACTAAGAACATTAATTGAAATTTTTTGGCATGACAACACAAGAGTTTCGCCCAACCAAAGAGATGTTGTTAGAAGGTGAATTGGGTCTAAAAATTGTGAGCCACATGCCAAACACTATTTGGATATGACTCAAACTAAATTTTATGAAAGATTCCTTCAAAAGTTTCCTCAAATAATAATTTCTCAAAGAATTTTTTTTTTGACAAAACCTTTTTATATTAAGATTAATCATGTGCGCACCACATGTTGTTGTAGGATGCATACTGAATTTTCCATGCACTATGATATTTTTTATCATATTTGTTCTACTTTGCACACTAACGATTTTTTGTAGGAATATACAAGCACCTCCTAAGTCAGTAAGAGAATTTATTTCAAGTGTGCTATGTAATAGACATGATGGTTGCATTTATTATAAGATGCCTTGTTTGGAAGGTTCTTGTGCTATATGTGGTGGTTTGCAACGTTTACCAAGATGCGTACATTTGGAGAGCACACATGAAATTGGTATGAAACTAGTTTCTCTCGGAAAATACAAGACAATCACATATGGAGTTAAAGATGGAAAAGATTTGAAGAGATGTGAGCTAGTGAAAAATGATATATGTGTAGCTGAATTTATGAAAATGTTTCAAGAGAAACTAGTTTATGAGTACATAATGCATACACATAGAGATGGTTAGATGAGAAATTCAAGTTATGTAAGGACACATTTCCTCTTGGCACCATTGTCTCTATCGTTGATTTTGCTGAAAATTATACACTAAAACCTCAAAATGAAGTGCAATCTATGTATTATCACTCTACACAAGTTTCCATTTTTGTACACATAGAATTCATTCATGCAGATGATAGCACAGAGGAGGATAGAAAAGTTGTAAGAGAGTATCACTTCTACATAATTAATGATCGTACTCATTCATCAAAGTTTGTACAAGGATGCTTTAAAGTTTTCTATGATAGTTTAATGGAAAGGAACATATGATACAACTGACACTTACTATGGTCAGATAATTGCACCCCACAATTCAACAATGCAAGGATTCTTTATTGGTTGACAAGGATGCATATGACAAGAAGTGTACAACATTTTTGGAACTTCACTGAGGCTGGACATGGTAAGAGGGAGCATGATGGTGCAAGAGCATGTGTGAAAAGAGCCCTAGCTAGAGAAGAATTGAAGTACGAAGGTGGTGCTGAGTTGATAGATGCAGAAACAATTGTGCGATGGTGTAAGTCTACGATGGGTCTAGGTAATCCAGGTACATCAATGGTTCATAGATATTTTTGGTTGATCACTGAATCTAACATTGAAAACTATCTAGATTGTTGTACAGTTGCAGGATCAAGTGACATGCACTCATTTATGAGTTCAAATTCAAGTTCACTGGTAATTTATACGAGATGGATGGTATGTTTTTGCTCTTCATGCATGTATTGTTTGTGGGAAGAATGTGAATCACAAGAGTGGGTTGACAAATGGTCTTGTAGACCGTTGGTTCCCATTGATTCATATCAAATTCCCAAAGCACTACAATTGAGCCAGATGGAGACATCAGTGGATTTTGACCATGTATCCGACCTAGTGGATTCGGGTGATTTTTTGAGTTAATTTTTTTGCAAGTATTCTTTTTGGTTCATTTTGTTGTACAACATACTTTATTTTTGGTATTAATTAACACTTTATAAAATGCAGGTCATGTGTATGCAGTTGTTGCAAAAGAGAACAATGAAGAAGGAATAAATTACTATTTGTGTCGTTGTGTTGAGCCAAAAAGAAAATTGACAACCACAATCATTGACGAAGAGGGTATTAATTACCCAATAGGGTCTGTTGTCATGAAAGGAACATGGTTTCGGAGATACCCTATCAAGAATTCTAATGTTTGGTTGTTCGAGGACTTTGAAACACACAGACATATTCTTCATTTCTCTAACCTTGTTGTTGCAACAAATATTCATTTGATGAAGTATCGTGGTAGACCTCATAACAAGATTTTATGAAAAGTTCGTGAATCTGACCATGAGGCAATACTAGACACAATACGGGTTAGAGCCGACCCTGAAGGCTCACTTGATTGATTCTACGGTTCAGAGTAGAATGATTTTAAGAATTTTGTATAAATCGTCGACGAATTGTTCTATATTCATTTTTTGTATATATAAATGCCCATGAGCTGATTTTTACATGTTTAGGGGCATAATTTTGTATATTTAAATGGCAATGAGTTGATTTGTACATATGTACATGCCAAATTTTGTATATTAAAATGGCGATGAGCTGAATCACACATATTGTAATGCCAAATTTTGTATAAAAGCCCATGAGATTATTTGTATATTAAAATGGCGATGAGCTAAATTGCACATATTATAAAGCCAAATTTTGTATAAAATCCCATGAGATGAT
This sequence comes from Cryptomeria japonica, assembly GCF_030272615.1. Taxonomy (NCBI): domain Eukaryota; kingdom Viridiplantae; phylum Streptophyta; class Pinopsida; order Cupressales; family Cupressaceae; genus Cryptomeria; species Cryptomeria japonica. The sequence continues at coordinate 32,120,672 of NC_081407.1, read as the reverse complement.
TTGTAAGACATTTTTTGTATAATCAAATAGCCAAGAGTTGATTTGACCATATTTAGAGGCAAATTTTTGAATAACATGTGACAATGTTTGGTGAATATTTTGTGTGTCAATGTTTTGTGACTATGTTTTGAGTATATGTGATGTGTCCTTGGTCAATCATGAGCATTCTTGATTCTTGTATAATCATGGAGAATTATTTGATTCATTATCGGGTCATAGGGGTCATAGATTGAGACTAGATACAATTTGAGCAAACATTGTCATTGTTGTCAAAAAAATTGTCAAAAAAGTTGTCAAGCAACTTCTACATTGCCTCAGTAGGGTATGACTCTCGACGTTCTAGTGCTTTGGGATGCATGACAGGAGCATGTCTAGAGTAAAACTGCCCACTCGGATGTGCTCGTGATGTTGGTTTGTGCACATGATGAACCAAATCAATTATATCCAATCTTGCAACTTTGCATTGCATGCAATTGACGGTTTTTGCAGCAGGCGAAAAAATGCTACCAATTGAAAATGGCTCTAAGTCATCAAAAACCGAGATAGGCCATTGTAGAGGAGCCTCACGCTGTTACTACTTATTAAATTGCCATTATTTTTATATCCAAAGTCATTCTATATACTCTAGTCGGTTACTACTACCGAAACATTCAGTTGGTATGCACAGAGCAGTTGGTTATAGAAGAAAGTAGTTATAGAGCCCAGTATACACCGAGCTATCTACCGAGTAACATTGTATGTCTACCAAGAAGCAATAATGATACACTGAGTGAAACGTGTTACCAGATTCATTGAACCTAGACACACATGTGGAAACGTGTTACAAGATCGAGGAACAAAGAACCGTTATCACATTGGAAATTGCACTTAAGGATTGTGTATGATTTTGAGGTCATCTATCCAATGAAATATTTTGTATAGTTATTCATTCGATAAATCATGTTTGTAAGATCAAAGCAATGAACCTGATCACTGACATAATATATCTATTTATACAGCATAAATTGGGATCAGATAATATAGATAAGAAGAGATATAGAGGTGTATGAAGAAAGCACTGAGTGTTATGACTGCTACAGAGACACAGAGGTCACCGAGAAGGATTTCAGAGAACAATCAAAGAACAAAGTAAATAGAAGGGTTTATCGAGTTACCTTATGGGTTACCAAGGTATGCTATAAGCAAGGTAATCTCATTTTGAGCACATAGAATCTGCTACAACATTTCAGATGTAAAGTTGCAGATATTTGTAATGATTTTATTGTAATATTTTGAAGTTGTAAGAGAAACCTTTAACAGGGTAAAAGACTCTAACAAAGTCAATAAATTGTAAAGCCTTAACCAGGTGCAACATTTAGAATAAGTGTTGTAAAATCCTTTAGCAAGGTAGATCTAAAGATCTTGATACTCCTAATAGGGTAAGCTATCAGAAATAGCTAAACATGTAGCTCTAACCGAGCACTCTTTATTATTGCAGTAGTGAAGTTGTGGGTGCCATCCCCACCACAGTTTTTCTCTTTAACCAAGAGTTTTTGCATAACCAAAATATATGTGTTATGGAGTGAATCATGTATGATTGTTATCTATTTATTTTAGCTTTATGTTATATTACAACAGTTTTTTGTTTATGCATAACAATAAAGATATTGTTGATAAAAGGTTTTCACCCCTCTCAATACATTAGCTTTCCGTATTGGGCCTAACAATTGGTATCAGAGCTTGAGTCTTGGAAAAGGGTTTAACAGCCTAAAAAGAAAGATCTTATCAATGGAAGGCTATAAACAATCTCAGAGAATTGTGTATCTACAAGAAGAGTTGGATCATGCCAATCAAGTGATTGAAGACATGCAAAGACAAATGCAAAAATCATTGAAAGTGAGAAGAAGAAGATTATCTGATGATTTACAGGACTCTCAAGAGCTAGTGGAACAAATTGAAACATCATCTGAGAACAATATATCTGAAGAGACTGAAGAGATGATTGGACAACTGAAAGAAAAGAACAAAACACTGACTGATCAGCTAAAAACAATGAAGAGAGGACATGAGCATTTCAGCACACAGATGAATGAGAATCTTGATGCATTAAGGACAGCCAAAGAGAAAGTAAGAGATCAGGAAAGAGAAAAATAATAGCTTGAAGCATTAGTATCTGAAAACAATGATGAAATTACTAGGATGATTGGAATACAAAATAATCTGTCAAATCAATTAGGTTATGCACATCATGAAGCAAATCTAAAGGATAATGAGAATCAAGCATTGAAACTTGAAGTATCAAGGTTGACCGATGAACTTGAAACAAAGAAGAAATCCAAAGAAACACTCAAGACAAGTTATGAAGCATCGAAGATGTTGGATGAGCAACTGAATACAAGAAGACCCAACAAAGTTGCAGGACTCGGTTACAAAGGAAAAGACTCTACCAAGAAGGGAATTCATACAACCAAGAGAGGAGAATCATCAAAGCAAGCTGGAAATAAGAAGAATATCAAAGGAAAGAAGCCTGTTTGCAACTACTGTGGAAGTCAAGGTCATACTACTAATATGTGCCAAATCAGAAAAGGTAAGCAACCGAATGTCATTAGGTCTAATGGTTATTGTTACAATTGCAACAAATATGGTCACACATCTAACCAATGTAGGACAAAATCTACTAGAAATTATAAGAAGGGAAAATTCAAAGGGTTTTGTAAAAACTGCAATAGATATGGACATAGTACCGAGAAGTGTTGGTTTAAGCAAAAGAACTATATGTGGTCTGCACACCGAGCAAATGCTAGAGGTTACCGAACTCACACAGATCCTTACCGACATCATTCTACAATACCATGGGATTACAATACAAGGATATGGTGTGAATGTTGTGGAAGATATGGACATATAAGTGCCAACTGCTTTATAAGGTTTAGAATGAACAACCGAAGATCATGGAGAAATCCTGGTATGACATGTTTTCATTGTCACAAAGTGGGACACTTGGCTAGAGATTGCAGAGATCAACCTAGAGGAGACACTGAGGAAATAAAAGAAAAATTACAGATGATTTGGAGAAATAAGGAAATTGTGTCAAATGAAGAAAGCACCTTATCTACCGAGTTAGGTGCACCTATTCCAAATTAATCGGTAAAGGTATGAAGGGACTGCATTCTCTCAAAGGTCAAATCTTAACAGTTCCTATTTTATCATGCACTTAATTCAAAATTTGCATAGCTAAAGATGCATTAGGAAATTTGAAATTCTATCAAGTCTTTTTGAGCAATAGTCAAGTCGGTAAAAATAGAAGTCTATCTAGTCGGTAAATACAGGAAGTCTGGCTACTCGGTAAAAGCAAAAAAAGAGGAGGTAAATTGGTTTAAGGGTACCGAGTGAATTTAATGTCTTTTGACCTAACTGCACGAAGCCCGATAAAGTATATTGTGTACTTAAAGCTTTTACGCAGTCATTTCACACTTACCAAGTTTTCAAGAAAGTAGAGAAAAGTGATTCAAGGCGATCAAACCACCTCCCGAGTGAATTTCAAGGTATTTACACATCGATCTCAAGCATTTCTAAGAACTAGTTTACCGATCATATCAGTTGTGAATATCTATTTTACATTTGCTAAGTGGGAAGTGTCTGTCGTTTGAAAGTCTTCAAACCCTAAGAATCTTTTGTTAAGAGATTATCCAAAATTTGCAATGGCACCTAAGATCTAGAAGCCTGCTGGTTTTGAAAACATTGAAAAGCCCTCACTGAAATACTCTCTAACTCCCAAAGTAGCATCTGAACGGGATGATAAAACTGCATTTTCACTCATTCCGGATAGGGTTTTACTAGTTGAGGATGTCAGATTCTTCACTAAGTGTCATGTTGAGGAACTAGGTCATGTTGAAATCAAGGACACATATGATGAATTGTGTACCGATGGGAAATTGTATAGCAAGTATGAGCACATCAAAATCAAGGGATTGACCGAAGCCCTAACCTATCCCCGTGTCTTCAAACCCCAGTGGGTCAAGTTTGTTTTGAGCAGAGTTCATGATGACTTCATGTGGTTAGAAGAGCAACCATTTAAGATCACCAAGGAAATCATTCATTTGATCATCGGCTACCCTATTTATGATCATACCCGAGCTCAAAAAATGATATCACAAAGGGAATTGATCAGTTTAACCGGAGTAGAATCTGATTGCAGGGGACTGAAATTGAACAATGTCACAGATGCAGAGCTAAAGTTTTCCATTAGAGTAATAGGTTATTGTTTCTTCCAATCGACAAGAGAAAATAGTGTACCTTGTGCAGCAGTCGACTTAGCATATAAAATTGTAAAGAAAGGCATGAAAATTGATTTATGTGAGGTATTGTTGAAAAACCTGTTTGAGAATCTCAATACCATAAGGAAGCCAAAGAAGAAAAATTCGGCTAATACACTAAAATTTGGATCACTTCTAGTATGCATGTTTTTCTATTTTGAGAAATTCTTTCCATCAGTCGGTAAAGTTGTTTGGGAGCTACACCGACCAATCACCCATCAAATCAAAGACTTCATCAAGAAGCTAGGTGATAATTTTAATGATATTATGGATGATTATTTCAACAAGTTTCAGGAGAAGATGCATAACAGATATAGAATTCCAACCAAGTTAGTGGAGAGATACAAGGATGACATATGTTTTGAAGTGGACATTGATTACTGCTATGTTAATGCTGTGGAACCAAGAACTCAATCTTTGCCACCTATGGGTTATGAGATTGATTTTGACATCACACAACAATAGATAGATGCTTTTCTTACATTACCAAGGCATGCTATCGAGCTGAGGTATGGAACATATGAAGAAGTGAAGGAAAAAGTAAAGATGAGCATTGTAGTACCCAAGGCTACAAGGAAGGCAACAAAAATGATCAAGGTATTAATGGAGAAATTTGGAGAAGGTTCTTCCTCCACACCTGTCAAGGGCACTCTAGCCATCACTGAAGAGGAATCTAAAGCCCAAGAGGCAACTATAACACTGAGCACCAAATTGCCTAAAGGGAAAGTTTTGAAAAGAAAGAAACAGGATACATCAAAAGTATCACCGACTCCTCCAACAAAGCGACCTAACACGAGCATCTGCAGCATCACCGAGTAAGAAACCAAAGAATGTTGCCACACCAAAGGTAACAAAAACTTACAAGAAATCTACTCAGAGACTCATTTTGGCTAAAGAGTTTAGTGACACTGAATTATATTTACATATTGATAATAGGTGGAAGTATGCCATGGACTTAGAGAAATAGATAAGAGAAAGAAGTCTAGTACATCTTTTTCCAGACATGTCGGTGGATGAGATCACTGAACATCTGAAAAACTGCCACACAAAATTCCTAGTCAAGCAAAGAGCCTTGAAATTGATGAATGGCCTTTACTTGGATGTAGTGAATGAGACCAAAGAAAAATGGCAGGAAATATTTCAAAACAAGAATGATGGTGAGCAAGCTGAAGTTGAAATAGTTGATGTCACCGAACAAGATCTTGATATCACCGAGCAAGACCCTGCTGACACTATACAAATTGATGAGGATATCATGGACACTGAGGCACCGGAACAGGAAATGATAGAAGGGAATGCATATGCCAAACTCGTATCCAATGAGTCAGTTTTGGAGCAAGTTCAACCCTATCCTCCGGTCACTTAGTCTACTTCAACCGAGGCCCCTCAAGATACTGAACAAGGGACAGAAGGTCACAAATCTACAGAAGGAGAAACTGCTATTCAGGCCACCGGGGAACAGTCTTCACAAGCTCCTTCTAGCACTAAAAATATTATATCTGAGACCCCAAGCACAGAAGCACCGAAAGATACAACAAAGGCTACATCAGAGACTCAAGAAATTGATAAAAGTGTTGCCTCTACCGAGCAACCTACCGAGGGTCAACAAGCCTCCCAAGCCATTGTTTTAGTTCAATCGATGAAAGGTAAAGAAAAGAAGATGAAAAAGAATAGTTTCAAATTAGATTTGTCAAAACCAATAGTGTTGCTGAATGTAGACATTTCCAAATTAAAAGGGCAAGCACTCATTGAATTCGTTGAACTATGCAAAGCCAAAGCCGAATAGGAGAAGCAAATGGCTATTCAAAAGAAAAATAAAGTACTTCCAAAGGTGAAAGCACTTTTAGCCGATATGCTACCTAAAGCAACAGTGACAAAAGATGTCGCCATCCACATTCAACTAGATGAACTCCTAACCAAGATAGAGACATCTGGAGTAGATGCATCTGAATATTTGAGCAAGTTAAAAGACAAGGACATCACTGCTAAAATGATTGAAGAGGTATAGAAAGCTATTGCCATTGGCAAAGTTAAACTTGTCAAATTTATTGTTGAGTTGTCCCCTCAACTCAAGCACATTCTTTATTTATTTCAAAAACTTTGTACATTTTCTTTATTCATTAAAGATATCAAAAATAAAACTGAAGTGATTGAGAAAGAGATCACTGATCTCTCTAATAAGTTGACCACTGAGCCACACTCTATTCAAAATTTTTATACCAAGCTACAACAACTCATGGCTCAACAATTGGAACTAAGGAATGAAGAGCAGAAGATAAGGATGGACATAATGACTCTTCAGACATTATTCATTCCTCATCTTTCATCCGTCCAAGAACAAATCAACAAGGCTACCTCCCTATCCACTCAGCAAGAGGGAAGCACCTTAGATGGACTAATTTCACTGTTAGCTGACATTACAACTCAGAATTCACTCATGGACAGTGTTAAGGATGCCCTCTCTGCCACTCTCACCGATGCTAGAACGAAGTACAAATCCATACCAGTTGCTACCACTGAATGGTAACTAAGTTTTGATGTTTGTCAAAAAGGGGGAGTGAGTATCATATCAACGTATACAGGGGAATGTAGTATACAGGGGGAGTATACCGAGCAGTGATCACCAAATAGAACCAAGTACAGAATATTGATCACCGAGCATGCAAAATCAGAGTTTTGTACAGTATATTGATAAGGGGAGTATATCTGAATATACTATTTCATTGACAAAAGTATATACTGTCTGTTTAGTCAAAATTTTGCAAGTATATAGATCTTTGAGTTATGACTTTGAAAGTAGTTTTGTCAAACATCTCAACTAATGTCAAAAGGGGAGCTTGTTACTACTTATTAAATTGCCATTAGTTTTATATCCAAAGTCATTCTATATACTCTAGTCGGTTACTACTACCGAAACATTCAGTCGGTATGCACAGAGCAATCGGTTATAGAAGAAAGTAGTTACAGAGCCTAGTATACACTGAGCTATCTACCAAGTAACATTGTATGTCTACCGAGCAACACTAATGATACACCGAGTTGATATACACCGAGTGAAACGTGTTACCAGATTCATTGAGCCTAGACACACATGTGGAAACGTGTTACAAGATCGAGGAACAAAGAACCGTTATCACATTGGAAATTGCACTTAAGGATTGTGTATGATTTTGAGGTCATCTATCCAATGAAATATTTTGTATAGTTATTTATTTGATAAATCATGTTTGTAAGATCGCAGCAATGAACCTGATCATCGACATAAGATATCTATTTATATAGCATAAATTGGGATAAGATAATATATATAAGAAGAGATATAGAGGTGTATGAAGAAAGCACTGAGTGTTATGACTGTTACAGAGACACAGAGGTCACCGAGAAGGATTTCAGAGAACATTCAAAGAGCAGAGTAAATAGAAGGGTTTACTGAGTTACCTTATGGGTTACCAAGTATGCTATAAGCAAGGTAATCTCATTTTGAGCACATAGAATCTGCTACAACATTTCAGATATAAAGTTGTAGATATTTGTAATGATTTTATTGTAATATTTTGAAGTTGTAAGAGAAACCTTTAATAGGGTAAAAGACTTTAACAAAGTCTATAAATTGTAAAGCCTTTAACCAGGTGCAACATTTAGAATAAGTGTTGTAAAATCCTTTAGCAAGGTAGATCTAAAGATCTTGATACTCCTAATAGGGTAAGCTATCATAAATAGCTAAACATGTAGCTCTAACCGAGTACTCTTTATTATTGCAGTAGTGAAGTTGTGGGTGCCATCTCCACCGCAGTTTTTCTCTCTAACCAAGAGTTTCTGCATAACCAAAATATATGTGTTATGGAGTGAATCATGTATGATTGTTATCTATTTGCTTTAGCTTTATGTTATGTTATAGCAGTTTTTGGTTTATGCATAACAGTAAAGATACTATTGATAAAAGGTGTTCAAGTACTGATTCACCCCTCCCCTCTCAATACACTAGCTTTCCATATCGGGCCTAACACACACGACCCCATGGGTTCAAACGAAATGACCATATGTGTCCTGGATTTGAAGAAACAGTCTGTCAAATTTTGCCAATTTTTTGGACTCATGGCACTTGAGAGATCACACCAGTATGGTATGACTCTCGACATTCCGACACTTTGGGATGCACAATAAGGGCATGCCTAGCATAAACCTGCCCACCCGGACGCGCTCGCAACATCGGTTTGTGCACATGACAAACAAAATTTGGCCATTGCGAGCGTGAGGGTGCTCTCGCACCAAACACATATTGTTGTTTATATTCATATTATTGATTACATATGTAAAAATTTATTTAAATTTATAAAAGGGCAGCCACCAAATACAACGAATACACAATAATGAACCGAATACAAGGAGTTTGGTAGGGTTAATTCAATATTTTAAATTTTTTATCAAATCATATTCCACAATTGCAATGTTTTATATCATATATTTTTGTTGTTTATATTCATATTGTTGATTACATAGGCAAATGATCAATTAAATTTATAAAAGGACAACCACAAAATACAACGAATACAAAATAATGAACTCAGTACACATTTATTGGATCGAATATCGATATTTATATATATATATAAAAAGGGCATGTCTGCCAAGTCAATACAAGTATTACAAAAATGTGGCATATGTCATGTCCAAATCGATATACAATAAAAATGTAGAATATATATACATGTATTGGTCATTCTATGACCAAAACTAACACTATATGATCCTAAACTTGTGGTGGATCATCAAAATCAAGCCTCTTTGATGCAGTATGCGGCTCTGTAGATGGATGCAAAACTACAATTCAAAAGCCAAGTTAGAATTCTTTTGTAGAAAATATTTCACAATTAACAACATAACTATGCATTTAACTATAATTTCTTTGCAATTGAAATGTAGATTACCTCATCGGTTGATCTAGGAGCTAATGTCTTCGCTCTCCTCTCCTTGTCACTATTAGGAGTTTTCTTGAAGACATACTTAAATGGATCCACGTTATGGTCATACCGCGAAGGGGTCTACTGTAGATTAAATGTACAATTAATACAATGTACTAACATAAACACTTAAAAGCTATAATATAGAGAACAATGATGTACCTGTGCCTGAGATGCTTCTCCAATGGACTGAGGATGGCTCACCATCGATGGAGAAACTATCGCTATTACCTATACAAAAAATATTCAAAGATTAAATACAATTAATATAATGATAAGTATTGTAGGTTAAAAACATATCAAAAAAAAGTGTACCAGATCCTGAGATGCTTCTCCAGTGCATGGAGGAGGGTTTGCCATTGATGAAATAGGTATGGATATTTCCTGTATGAAAAAATTATAAGATTATAATATATCAAAAGTTCACATGTGCGCATGCATATAATCATGAAATCAAGAAAATAAAGTAGAAATACATACCTCCGCCCTCTCTTGATCCACGAGCGAATCAGGTGCATTCAACAAATCCACATAGCTCAATGGTCGTTGTACATGTAAAATAGACAAAAAACAGTAATCAATCTACAAAACCCAACTAATACTTGATTTCAACATTTTCAAACAATTGTACAACTAAAAATGTGTTCAATTACCTTCTTCCCACGTTTTGGCGTCTTCGAGGAATTCTTTTTCTTAGGACGAGCCCTAGATGCGGAGGGGGTACCCTAAAAAACAAAATTAACATGAGATATTAGTACATATAATAAATTAAACATAATTTTAAAAATCTAAAATAAAATGACTTGCATATTCCATCAAAACAATACATAAAAAGGGTTGTACAAAATATGATACCGTATAGCCTTGTAGGCCAAAATCGACCGCTGAGAGCATGATGTCACCAATCTAGGACATTTGGTCCCCTATCAACACCTACAAACCAAAAATTGGACCAAGCATTAAAGATAGTTAGTATATCTTATATTTTTTTGAATTCAAAGTGTACTATTATATTTTAACATGTTACAAAATTTATACCTCAGGCATCGAAGTTGCAGCTATAGTAACTGGGGGAGGAGTATGGGATACTGCTGCTGCATCCTAAAATGCATATTATTTGTCTCAATTTAAATCAATGTATAAATGAAAATTTATTTATGTAATTACAAATTTAAAGTGACTGATAAATAAAATGCTATGAATTCAAATCAACATACTTGTGTCTGTCTCTCATGGGCAAACACCATGTCCATCAACTCATCTGTCAACACAAAATCCTCAGTCCTGTGGGCCTGACATCTACTCTTGTAAATAATGCACAAATGAGACGAGGATCCATATGCACCAGTTGCATCATCTATCCCCAAGCATATCCCCGAGCAACTGACACACATATGTTGGATGAGCTCTTTGTTGCCACCTAGAGCAACTAATGGCTCATCATCTAATACAATAGGGTGTGCTAACGACGTCACATGCTGGATGATGGTACTAGTCAACGTTGTGGCCACCTGAAGAGTATGTAGCTCCATCGACTCTTTAAGCTCTACTAGGACAACCTGATGCACCTTGGGTTTGGGTGCTAGGGGGCGACGACTCTCCGCGGGTAATCGCCTACGGGCTCTAGGTCTATCTTGGGCAGAGCCACCACCTCTACCATGGAACTCTCTCATGTCAAAATAGTTTGGACGCACATTGAGCACAAACTCACAATATACTTTTCTCAAAAAATATATCGGCACCTCATAATTATTACAAGGTGGATCATCAAAGACCATCCACCACCTTTGCCAAAAAAGATTCTTCATCTGCACATTGGTACACCAATATATGGGAAACCTCTTTGCATTAAGAGGTAATGACTGACCAATTTTGGGATCAACCAAAAGGGCACATATTTGTTGTTTACTAATATTTTTATTTTTTACTCCCTCATATGATAGCCCATCGACATAGAATTGACGACACCTATCCCTAAAGCTTCCCCATTTGGTAATTTGTGTGGAAACAGTTATGGTACCACTAGCTAATGTTTCTAGGCTAGTGGCAAGGGATTGATGATGCTCAAGTTCAGATGTTTTCAATTTAACAATCAGTCTATTGATTTTAGACGTATTTTGTCCTAATTGATTAATTAATTGTTGTTGTGTTTTGGGTGTGCGGTCAAAAGGAAGAATTGGGGGGTGTATCTTGTGGGTTTTTAGGAGATGCATTTGGTTGTTCTTGTGGGTTTTAGGAGGTGCATTTGGTTGTTCTTGTTGTGGATTAGAAGAATCTGGTTTTTGAAACAAAAAATGAAAAAACCTAATCAAAATTAATGAAATTAAATTCAAAATGTAAAACAAATTGAACAAATGGGAAAGAAAGACAAAAAATAAACAAAAACTAACCTTCATCCATAGTCTGGAGGAGAAATCTAGCACCCCGTTCGTGGTTTAGGAGAGAAAATGAAAAAAATTCAAACTAAAAATGCACTATTCATGGGAAAATAAGACCCAATTTTTATTTTTTTAAAATTTTGACAGGCACCGCATACGCGGTTCTTTTGGGATTATTAGCGCGTATGCGCTCATTTTCCTATAAGTAGCGTGTACGCGCTCATTTTCCTAGAGGTAGTACGCACGCACTACTTTCCCTAAAAGCAGCGTGTACGTGCTGCTTGTTTTTCCATATTTTTTTTGGGTGGTGTCCACTTTTCTGACCACCATATTTGTGCACATACCCCATAGAATGTTCTAGAAAGTGGAATTATACCCTATTTTTAAATGTCTTTTATTCAGCTTTCCATGACTATTCAAATACTATAAAGCTTGACGATCAGTAAATTAAAAAAAATCTTTTGGCAAAAGATAATGTCTCCACTTCCTCAATGCCTAAATTAAAGCATAAAACTCCTAATCATTAACATAATATTTTCTCTTGGCATCATTCAACTTTTCACTAAAAAAAGCAATGGGTTTACCTTCCTAACTCTTAACAACTCCAATGGCATTGTCACTAGCACCACAATCTACTTGAAATACCTTATTACAACCTGGAAGTGCCAAAATAGGTTGCTTTGTAAATTTTCTTTTCAACAAATCAAAACTCTTTGTTGCTCCTATAGTCCACTTAAACTTTTTTCTATCCCCTCTCATTGTTTTAGTTAGGGATCCACAATACTACTAAAATTTATGATAAACTTTCTATAAAATCCGGTCGAACCTATATAAAAATAAAAATGATTAGATATAATTAAATAAATAATAATTATTTATTTAATGACTTTATTTTTCTACCAATTTATGAATAATTTATTAATTTGATTCACTTGTCTTATTCCTCTAAACCAATTTATTAATTAAATATTTATTATTTAATTATATTTCATCACAATTCTTCTAAAGTTTATTTTGATTGAATAATCCTAAATTATTTAATTAATCATCTAACCTAAGTCTTTAATTCTACATTCCACATCATTCCTACATCTCATCTTCCACGTCATCATGCCATCTCATCACCAAGTCGCTAAACAAATTAAATATTTTTAATATTTAATTCTACATTTATCCTAAACATCATCCCTAGTCAATAGGATGAGGAAGCTTGTGTGTACTCCTATTTCTTATATTCTCTCTCGCATCCCAACATCCAAGAAGGTATTTTTGTCCACATCAACCTAGTTAAAGTGATTCATTGTCCACTTGTCCTAGGAAGCCTAAATCTTCTCCAACCTCCATAGATTGTTGACCCCTTCATGTCTTGGGAAAACTATATTCTCTCCAACCATCCTATATCTTTGGAGTCTTCATCCTTGGTCAAGGTGAGCATGATGCCATGTGGCTTCTCCTTCTCCCTTGTCCTCCACCTTGTCATTGTAGGAGGAACATCTTCCTCCTTTATCTTTCACATCTCAAACAATTCTTCTTAGCCATTCATTGTCTCAAGACTCACTCTCAACCATTGATCTTTGCCACCTTGGATTTCAGTCATGGAAAATCTATAAAAGGAAGCCTTTGTCCAACATTTGAGACTAGTCACCATTAGAGAAATCAAGCATTCAAGCATTCTAGCATTCCAGCAAATAGAGCAATTCAAAAGTGTATCTTTGGCTTAGTATAGTATCATTTTAGTAGCTTATTATATCATAATCCATCTTTGCATTATCCTCATCATAGTTGCATTGTAGTTACACACAATTGCATCTCTCATACCACATAGTCCGTTCAATGTTTTGTCATCTTGAAGGAAATTCAGTGCATTCCAAGAGCAATATTAACAACAAGATCAAGGTTAATAGGACACAATGGGACATACATTAAGGTTTACTGTTTTAGTTTACTTATTTTACTTGTTTCATTAGTAAATTGGTCATTTTGTAGGATTGTAAAGTCTTGTGGTATCTTAATTTAGTAGTCTTACAATAAGTTAAATTTCCTCTTCTCAAAACCATGAAAAGATCTCACCTCAATAACACTCTTTTGGATAGGATATTCAAGGATAACATTAATTTCTCTAGGTCCATTTTAAGACCATCTCTTGAGACAACATGGTGTAGGAGCACCCGTGTGAACTAGTGATCAACACCACCTAAAAATATTTTGAAATTATCTTTTCAAGTTTTGGTTATTTTGATTTGTCTTGACCTTGGCATCTCTCCATTGCAATGGTTGTCAATTTCTAAGCACTAGCCTAGCCTCATCAGATTCAACAAAATGTTTCTCTCATCATCATCACTCTAGTATTGAAATAGAAGATATTGTTGAAAATTGTTCCCCATGATTTTGTTTTCGTTGCTCACTGAAACAAGAGAAAGTCATTATAAACCAGACAAGTCTCGGACTCAGGAATTCCATATACCTTAGAGGGAGATTTTTTTTTAAGATGTCATGTATTTTCATTGTTTTCCTAGCATCCTACCTTCCTGTGTTGAATGGAAGCATTGATCTAGCACATGGTCTGTTTGACATAGTGCCTCCATGAAATGTGTAGCAAACTGAAATGACAGTAGGATAGGTATAAATGGGTTTGTGAAAATGCATTATAAACTTTCGAGCAAATCAGATTGGTAGGCATAAAGCCAAATTCCACAATTACTACCAGTGCGCTCATAGCCTATGCAGCTAAAAGGGAAATCTATAACGACGATTTAAATAGAGGAAAATGTGAACTAATAGCACAAAAAACTTAAAGCCACGATGCAAATCATAGGTGGAGCAGATTATGCACAAAACATATTTGTTCAAAAGGCCTTGGAAAGGATTTTACTTTTTTAAACATTGCTCCAGCTTACCATACTATGCGATGAGATGAAAGGAATATGCTTGTTAATAATATACGAAGGGCAATTTATTAAAAATTATCAACGAGACAACATTGAATAGGAAAGAAAAGAAACTGTTGACAGATAAACTACAAGGCCATGTAAGAAGATTAAAATTTAGAAGCCACATGGAAGTTTGGAGAATAGTATCAACTCAAACAAATAGAGAATTTGAATCGGCAGTGCAGTTTGTAATTTTTGATTTAAGGAGGTATCGGTCATTGATGTGGCTACGCAGATAGTGTGGGTGGAATGGACCATAATTAGAGTTGGTCATAGTGATAAGGAGTAAGATTGTGGTGGTTTCAGCCCAGAAGAGAGAGATTGTGCAAAGTGGTAGATCTAGAAGGAATTCTTCTACAAAAATTGAGAGGCCATGTGAAGGCTTGAGTTGTAAATTTTATGGCCAGTTTATTGTGTTATTGAGTTGAATAAAAATAGAAGTTGTTTGTTGCAATCTTAGTATTGTATTAAGGTTTGAATTGATAGTAGAGAATCTCTATTGTGTGTTAATTTTTGAGTTGTAGCATGAGGGAGTTTTCTCTTGCATCAAATGGTACCAAAACTAGTGGTTTTGAGAGTGTGTATAGATCATCAAACATGAAGCAATCTACACTAGAACCTACAAGTGAAGAGTGAAGTTGGCTGAACAGATCACTGACTGTGAGGCAACTCACACTTGAGAGAGTAAAGCAGTTGTGGAGAGCGCAAAAGGATTGTTGTAAGTGTGTGAAGTCTTGATCGGTTGAGAGCTTGAAACTGCCATGTTTTGCAGATTATAGAGTGGAAGATTGCAATAGAGATGATGAGTCCAAAGAAGAGGATGAGGTGGGTCCTAAGGGGGACCATGTTAATTTCATTCTTGGAGTGACATTGGGAAGAGAGAATGGGATGTCGAGAATTCCATTGAAAATGGATAGTTGCAGCTAGAAGAAGAAATATGTTGAAGCAACTCACACGAATGAAGAGAGAAGAGAGGAGAACATGGTCATGGGAGATCATCAATTGGCGAGTGAAATCCGTGAATGTGATGAACGTGAAAGTACCTCACTGGTTGAGGTAGTGGAAGAAGATGAAGATGAGAATGTGGTCTCGAAGGTCGCATCAGAGATAAATCAAGAACCTAATGTGTTGCTTGTGGAAGAAATCATACTGAGTGAAGATAAGAAATCTGAAGAGATTGTAGTTGTAGCGAGACATGAAGACAAACATGTTGCAACAATGAAGGTTGAAGAGGATGTTGTAGCGAAGGTAATTGTTAATTTTTCTGAGTTCACTGAAAAAAAGATGAATAGTGATGAGTTAGTTATAGATGTTGCATACGTGTGTGTTGAAGCAATATAGGATGTTGGTGGTGAGATTTGGAGGAGGTGGTTGGTTTTTGGTGGGTTAAAACCCACGGTAGTGGAATAGAGTGGTGGGAGTCTTTGGTGAAGGAGGTATGACTCCAATGGACATAAGTCCATGAGAGGGAAGAGGAGAAAAGAGCACACTTGGTGGAGGAGGTCGGCAAGTGTCTGTTGTGACCATTTCACATATCGCCCCATCAGGATGGGGACCCCCTTTTTTTTGGGTTTTTCTTTCCCTTAGCTAGGTTTTTTCTCTGGTTGCTAGGTGTTTTGAGTGAGTTAGTGGTCGCCTGGGTTGGGTAGATTAGGGTTTCTCTCAAAGAGCTCATCATAGGGTTTCTTTCAAAGCTGAGTGTAGCATGGATTTGGGAAGTCATATGTTGTCTGCCTTGAACCCTAGGGTTATCTTAGAGGGGTTTTACCTTTCAGGAGATCAAAGATGGATAAATTGTGCAAAAGAGATAAAAGTCTCAAGTCGGGGTTGGTCAGGAGTGTTGGTTTTCATGTCAAAGTCTTGTCTTCTGTCAAGTCAGAGTCGATTAAGCAGAGCCAGTGGCCAAGGGAAGATTCAGGAGGCGATTTCAGGAATTGTTGAGCAAATTGGCAAGGATGTGGAAGGACATGCACCAAGGGTTGAGTCTAGGGAAAAGTCAAGATTAATTCCAAAGTGAATCAGGCCTAGAATCAGGATTTTTGCTCCTGACCCTTCCAAAGGGTCCAGAGCGAATTCCTCTATAGGACATTCTACTTTGACCCAAACTTAGAACTAACTCATTCCTAGGCAATATTGAGGACAAAACACTTGTTTGGATAAAGAAATGTGGGAGATGAAATCAAAATCTGAGCCTAAGGATGAATTTCGCTCTTGACCCTTCCAAAGGGTCCACAGCGAAATTCTTCTATGACCCTATTTCTTCACAAAATATTGAACTAAATGCCAATTTGATGAGCAAATTCACTTGATGATGATTTAAGGAGTCTTGAGAAGTTATGTCCAAAGCATGAAAAGGAGGAAGGAAGTGAGAAAGGTGCTCAAAATATGAATTTCGCTCCTGACCCTTCCAAAGGGTCCAGAGTGAAATTCACATTTCCTCTATTTTGCCCCTTGTTATGACCAAATTTGTTGACTTCTAAGGCATGGTTGAAAGAATTTGATATGTTCTTATCTTTGAAAGGTGAATTGAGGTGATGGAGTAGTCAAAATCAACCCAAAATAGGAATTTCGCTCCTAACCCTTCTAAAAGGTCCAGAGCGAAATCCTCATTTGACCCTCTATTTTTGCCTAGGACATTGGAAACACCTTGTTTTGAGCTAAGTAAGTGACAAATTGACTTCATGGTGATAAGGAGAGGTGAATTTGATCAAGTTTGAGGATGAATTGAGACAATGGAGTGTGAAGTCAACCTAAGAAATGGATTTCGCTCCTGACCCTTCCAAAGGGTCCAAGGCGAAATCCTCCATTTGACCTTCCTTTTTGCCTTGAGACCTAGGTTAGCCTTGTTTGGAGCTAGTTTTGATGGTGGATTGCCTTGATTGGGGTGGAAGGAAGTTGAATTGATCGAGTTTGAGGAAGGATTGGATGAATTAAGTGCCAATCCAAGCCTAGACCAAGGTGAGATAAGCCCTTAGGATTGCCCTTGAATAGATTTTGGCCACCAGAAATGTAGATTTTAGGCTAGGACAAGGATTTCGCTCCTGACCCTTCCAAAGGGTCCAGAGTGAAATCCTAGATAGGTCATGTCCCTGGCCATGATTTTGAGTGAGTTTTCCCTTTCAGGCCTTTTGGGGATCAAGCAGATGTTGTCAGGTTGAGAAATGGATCCAAATGATGGAGTCAAGGGGAAACAAAGTAAAAAAAATGGAGCCAAGTAAGAGAAGACAAGCAAGGAATGAATTTCGCTTCTGACCCTTCCAAAGGGTTTAGAGCGAAATTCTTCAAAACAACTATTTACTCCTTGTATGAAGTCAAGACTTTGATTCCTAGGGCATGGTTGAAGATGGAATGATGTTATTTAGCCTTGCAAGATGAATTGAAGTAAAGGAAATGAAGGATCGAGCCTAAAACTTGAATTTCGCTCCTGACCCTTCCAAACGGTCCAAAGCAAAATTCATAAAATATCACGTTTCCTTCAAGTTTGTGTTAAGCTAGGACAATGATCAAGGTGGATTAGACTTGAATATTTCCACAAGCATGCATTTGAGTAAGTTGTGGGTGCAAGAAGTGAGGATTTTGAGGTAAGGGATGAATTTCGCTCCTGACCCTTCCAAAGGGTCTAGGGCAAAATCCTTTGAAATACCTATTTTTTCACCTTGTTTCAACTAGGAAAAGTTAAGTTGCAAGGACATGATGACAAGAGCATGGAATAGTGAAAAATCAAGATTGTGAAGGTGTTGGAAGATGAAGTAAATGTACCTAGGTGAGATGTTCAAGCAAGCCTCCTTGGGGTGATTTAAGCCTTTCTCACACCATGAACATTATATTGACTATGAAGACTAGGTGTGCCTTCATCAAATTTTGAAGAAACTCTAACATCTTCTAGGTTTACCTTGTCTCTTTAAAGAATCCACAAGCGAATTTCTTCAAGGCACATTTTTCTTATCTTAAATCGCTCATTAAGCCTTATGTTTGATAAATAAAGAAAATACGCCTTGACTAAATAATAGTTAAAATTGGCTAAATTGACCTTTGGGCTTTGAAATTAATTAAAAAGAAAAAGAAAAATCTACTCTTTAGCGCCCAATTATATCATTTTTTAGCTAAGTCGGCTAGCTTGGAGGTAATTTCATTTTATTTTATTTTATTTACGCAAGTCGGCCTATTGGAAAAATGGAGAAAATGCCATATAAAGGGGAAGATATTTGTGAAGTATCATTCATTCATTTGTATTCTTTCCTATGCGAATTTGAGCAGAAGAATTAGAGGAGCGAATTGCAGCAGGTATAGGCAAATTTCTAATTGAGGAAGGCTGATTAAATGCTAAATCATCAAGGGTGAACCTGAAGTGCAGATCAAAGACCTTTCATCCAACACTAATCTTCATTTTTTATCCATCTTTTCAAGTTGATAGCCAGAAATCAAGGAGAAGGTATGTACAATCAAATTTTTGAAAGTATATTCAAGATCTAATTCAAGTTTTTATTTTTGCTTAAGGATAGGTTTTCTATATCAAGTTTAATTTCTAGGTGATGCCTAGTTTGAGAGCTCTCAATTTTTAAAAGTTTACCTTTTAATGAGTCTCAAGTCACCTAGTTAAAATTATTCACTTAAACCTAACTTGAGCCCCTTTTTGTAGGTATCAAATGATGACCCCAAAGGCAAGTGGATCCACTACCCGACAGGCTCTCATCAAAGAAGATCAAAAGAATGATGATTTGGAGACCAAGATTATGTCCAAATGGAGCAATATCGGAGACACCAATCTAGGAAACTCCAATGTGAAGAAGTTTCAGGAAGCACCCTACATCGTCAAGCCATCACCCGTATCCAAGAAGATAATTGAGAGTGTCATCATCAAGGTTGTAGGCTTCCCTCCCGCAATCAAATGTCACGAGCTGATGATTGAATGTGCCCGACACTATGATTCACATTCAAGGATGATCGTAGCCGAGGATGGAACTATCTTAGCCTATCTTTCAAAAGAAGCTATAAGTGAAGCTTTTCATCTCCCGAAGCCGAGAGATATGATCTACAAGAGCTTGGAAGGAGCTAAGTCCATCTACGAAGATGATCTTGATACGTGTCTGAAATTCATCAATAAGAATTGGTTACTCAAGAGTAGGCCTCGTTTCAACAAGATACCTAATACGCCACACAGAATTGATTTCCAATAAGAATTTAGGGACTTGATAACCATGCTCAATCGGGTTATAGGTGCCTCTCAGGCCTTCTTCTTTGACAAGTGGATGTTCTTCTTTATTCAGGTGATCATCCAAGGAAAAGGAATGATCAATTGGGCTAGAATCATTAGCAACAACCTAGATGTACAGTTGAGGAGGCTAGTCCCTACTAAGTCATTCCACGAGTTCATATGTCATATATTCCTTAGTAAGAAGTTTTGAGTATTCAGGGCTACCACACAGAGGAGTTGTTGGGAGAGGACTCGGAGAAATAAGAGCATGCGATTCTTATGTTCAACTGCATCATCCACCAAGGAAAGACTACAACATAGTCAATGACACCTTCACAATGTATATCACTAGGACATTGCAAGGGGGGATTCACCATCGACTATCTCTGGAGGCACAAGAGCTCGTGAAGAAGCATGGTGCATGGTTCATTCAGTTTCCAAAATTCACCTATATCAGGGTCCATGGATGTCTTCCACCTCCTTATTATATGTTGCCGAGATATCGTACAGACAGAATAATACTACTGGAAGTGACTAGACAGTTGGCTGCTTATGCTAAAGCATCAAGACATAAGCATGGAAATGGTATCCTCGTACCTATTTTACTAGGAAATTCAATTGAAGTGTGTCCTAATTCTCAAGCCGCAGAGGATGCAGAAAAGGAATTATCTATGTATTCATTCACATCCTTTGCCTCCAGAGAGAATTTCGATCCTCATGGTCATATGGAAGAGACAGTTGGGAAGAAGTACAAACATGATTTTCAAGTGGAGGACTTTTGGATGAATGTCCAAGATGATGTAGAGGTGAAAAGAAAGATGCATTCTAGGTTACCCTTGGATCTTATTCGGAAATGTAAGGTTTATAGAGTAGTTGATCAAGCCCAGGATAGTGGTAGATATCTTCAATCGTCTTATGAAAAGGAAGACAAAGAAGTGAAGATAGATTGGAATAAGCAAGAAGTTGCAGACCTAAGAGCATTGATGGACCCTATTTTAAATTGCACTCGCAGATGGGTGGACGTACAACATCAAAAATTGAAGGAGCAGAATACAGCCCTGACATTCACCCTAGAAATAAGAACAGAAGAAGGGGAAGCAAGTGTGAGTGAGAACACTTCTCATTCAAAAGGTCGAAGAGAAAAAAAGGACTTGAGAAGAGAGAACCTTCCAAAAAGAAACAAAAATTTAATCTTGATCGTCCACTAAGTACGTCTTCTAGGCATGAAAAAGAGATATGTCAAGGAGAAGATCAAAGACAAATAGTGTATTAAATTGATGAGTCTATGGAATTCATGGTGCAAAATGATAAACAAGGAAAAGGACGAACACCTCAACACTCATCAAGTCAATCTCTCCAGGTTGGTGCTAATGAACAACAAGAAGAAAAGAATGATGATGAAGCAACATCTCCCTTCAGAGACGATAGACCTCTGCCTAAGGAAATAAAGGTAAGGGAAAGAAAGTCTTCCATTCCAGATTGGCTAAAAGAAAGACTGACAAGGGTAGTTGTGGTTGAAGAGGAAGAACAAGTAATCAACTTGGAAAGTCTCATAGGAAATTCCCATAAAGAGATCGAAAAGAAGAAGGCTACAAAGATGTCAAAGGTAATTAGAGATGATGCAGGATCCAGAAAGGTACAGGTAGCCACACTAGTGGTGGAAAAATATGAGGATGAGATTATGGAAGAGGAATATGATCTAGAGACATTTGATCTTGGTCCACTTACCTCTGAGCAGGCCATGGAAGAAGCAAATGATTCAGTGAGAGCTCTTAATGACAAACTCAAAGAAGAAATGGAAAAGAATAAGAAGCTAGAAATGGAGGTTAGTGCTTGGAGGAATTATTTTGGCCACCTTAATCAACCATTAAGGCGACAAGATCCAACAATATCACCTTTGCATGTAATTCCTCCTTAATCAATAAATGAGGTAGAAAGGATGAAGAACTTAGCCCAACTCATGAGTTCATGGATTGATGAATCTTACAAGGTAGCCATTGAATTTGTAACAAGAATGATGAAGACAGTTCATTGGGCTGTACAAGTCCTTGAAATCATTCATAATCTATTGATAACTATGGATGCATTCACTCACACTAGAGACATTGTCATCTCAATCTTGCAAGTGATAAGAAGGACGTCAAGGCAGGTTTTAGCACAAGAGAAGATAATGGATGGAGGAACCCATAACCTTTTTCAATGGTCAACTTTGCTCCAAATGAAGGAAGTTCTTTTCGAAGACATCAATACTAGATGCAACCAAGTTGAAGGCACTATCCACACTATTCAAGACAAGGTGTTTGATGTATTATGTGCAATCCTTGATAGAAGGATAGAGATTGAAACAGATGTGGATATCCAAGAATTGGAAGATAGGATCAAGATTATTTTTTGCAAAGAGGAGAACATGGTCACAGAAAAGCAGCGAGATCAGATGTATGTCACTATGTTCCTGATCGAAAAGACAAAAGAGCTAGATCCTGGATGGGAGATGACTCTTCTCACAACTTTTGATCAAGTCCTTCACCTGAAAGAGCGAATGAAGAACCTACATGATATTCCCACTGCTGAGATTGAGGGGATTACGTCCAGATTCATTGAATATGCCATAAAAGAGCATAGAAAGGGGAACAAAATTCTAGATGAGAAGTTGTTGTAAAATGATGTGGAAACTTTATTCCCATTGGGCTATGTTTTCTCGTTATTTGTGCCAATTTCTATTGGCTATGGATTGATAATGTTTATCTAAATGGGGTTCTTTTTGTAACAAACCCTGATTAGGGTTTAGGTGTCAAAATCTCAGCCTTTGATCTTCTTTAGATCCAGACCGTTCATTGTATTTGAGATTGCTATATAAGCCTTCACTCAATTCTTTTTAAGGAGTTAGAGAGTTCGAGTCAGAGAAAAGAAAAATAAGATTAAAATTGTTAGCAGCAGAGAAAGAAGTAGTGAAGAGAGAAAGTTAAACAATTGTTGTTTTATTTTGCTATGAGATCAATGAAATATTGAAGTTATGGTGTTTTATTGCAATCCTTGTGGCTATCTTCATGGTTGTTTATCTTCTCAAATCACTCTTAATAGAGATAGTATTTAATTTTTAGAATTAGATTGAAGGACAAATGTTGTGTTTGATCTTTGGTAAAACTCATAGTCCAAACCACTAGCTCCTTACTGATTGTAAGCACGCCTTGTGTGGTCAACTGGAGATATTAAGATTGTTTAAGAGTTCAATCATTATTGCAGATATTGATATGTATCTTAGTGATAGTATCTATCCCATTGATGATTTGAAAATCATTGAATCCCCTTAGAAGATCGCACCAATTCCAGTAGAGTTGAAATCTTTTGGCAATACTGAAATTGGTAGAGTTTTTCTAAGACCAGTCCTCATTTAGTCATTCTTAGGATTAGTTTAGTATCGCCTCCTTAAAGCCCTTATCTTTTACTTTTTTTGAAACATTAGTTAGTATTAAGAGAATTCAGTTTCCTCATTGAGAAGTAGTTGCAAGAACAAGATTTCCTAGAAAGTACGTAAGACCCCTTGTAAAACAACAAACACAACGACCACTGGTGCTTATCCACGAGTAGAGAACCTACATAACGGAACCTTGGAGTTTCTCCAATTGATCCTTCTACGAAATCTTCAACATTCGGGAACTTTATTCAAGAGAGGATAAGATACCTCTAGGTATTTTATTCTGCGTTTGATCGTGTACTAAAAACACATCAACAATGTCCCAGCTAAGTGTTGGAAGAGGTGGAGGAATAAGTTATTTCTGTCTATACCAATGGTGGAGTTCGCAGCAAGTTGCTTGCAACCTAAAAGAGTAGTTGAACTACTCCACTTGATTTTGTGAGTCCCACTCACAAAAAATTTCCTACTCGACGTGTCTGGTGCAAGAGGACCTAGATGGACTGGTGATCAACACCACCCAAAAATATTTTCTAATTATCTTTTCAAGTTTTGGTTCTTTTGATTTGTCTTGATCTTGGCATATCTCCATTGTAATGGTTGTCAATTTCTAAGCACTAGCCTAGCTTCATCAGATTCGACAAAATGTTTCTCTCATCATCATCACTCTAGTATTGCAATAGAAGATATTGTTGAAGATTGTTTGCGATGATTTTGTTTTCTTTGCTCACTAATACAAGAGAAATTCATTATAAGCCAGACAAATCTCGGACTAATGGAATTCCATATATCTCAGAGGGAGATTTTTTTTTCTTAAGGTGATGTATTTTCATTGTTTGTTAGCATCCTACCTACCTATGTTGAATGAAAGCATAGATCCGGCATACGGTTTGTTTGATAGAGTGCCTCCATGAAATGTGTAGCAATCTAAATTATAGTAGGATAGGCAAAAATGGGTTTGTGAAAAGGCATTACAAAATTTCAAGAAAATTCAGATTAGCAGGCGTTAAGCCAAATTCCACAATTACTACCAATGTGCTCACACCCTACGCAACTAAAAGGGAAATCTATAACGACCATTTAATAGCACAAAAACCTATAAAGCCACGATGAAAATCATAGGTAGAGCAGACTATGCACAAAACGTATTTGTTCAAAAGGCCTTGGAAAGGCTTTTACTTTATTAAACATTGCTCCAACTTACCATACTATGCGATGAGATGAAAGGAATATGGTTGTTAAGAATATACAAAGGGCAGTTTATTATAAATGATCAACGAGACAACATTTAATAGGAAAGAAAAGAAATTGTTGGCTGATAAAATGCAAGGCAATGTAGGAAGATCAAAAGGTAGAATCAACATGGAAGACGAGAGTAGTATCAACTCAAACAAATAGAGAATTTGAATCGATAGTGCAGATTGTAATTTGTGATTTAAGGAGGTATCGGTCATTGATGTGGCAACACAGATTGTGTGGGTGAAATTGTCCATAATTAGAGTTGGTCATAGCGACAAGGAGGAAAATTGTGGCGGTTTCAGCCCAAAGGAGAGAGACTGCACAGAGTGGGAGATCTAAGAGGAATTCTTCTGCAAAAATTGAGAGGCCATGTGAAGGCCTGAGTTGTAATTTCTATAGCCAATTTATTATGTTATTGAGTTGAATAAAAATAGAAGTTGTTTGTTGCAATCTTAGTATTGTATTACGGTTTGAATTGTGAGCAAATAATCTTTGTTGTGTGTTACTTTGTGAGTTGTAGCAAGAGGGAGTTTTCTCTTGCATCATAACAAATCCCAGGTACACTTCACAAAATTGTGCTTCTTTAAGTTAATCAATAGATTTTTTTCTTTTCTTACTGAAAATTAGAATATCATCCAAGTGAAAAATAACAAATTTACCCAAAAACTCTTATGATACCTCGTTCATGAGCTGCATGAATGTGCTCAGTGCATTGGCTAGCCCAAAAGGCATGACTAACCACTCATACAAGTCATCCTTTGTTTTGAAGGTCGGTTTTCATTCATTTACTTCTCTAATATGGATTTGCTGATATCCACTCTTCAGATCTATCTTTGTGACATACTCAACTCCACTCAAACAATCCATAATGTCATCCATCCTCGACAAGGGAAATCCATACTTGATCAATAGTAATCTTTTATTGATAGCTCAGGAGTCTATACACATCCTCCATTCTCCATTTTTCTTTGGTGCTAGTACTACATGTACCGTACATGGACTCAAACTTTCTCGAATCAACCCTTTCTACAACAACTCTTGCACTTGTCTAATCAACTCTTCACTCTCTACTAGAATCATTCTATGGGCTACTTTATTTGGAAAATTGGCTCCAAGGATTAGGTCCATTCGATGAATAATATTTTTCGCTAGTGGTAATCCATCAGGTACATTATCAAATATAATATCTTGAAATTCACCCAACAAATCTACAATTTCCACAGACATACCTCCTAATTCCTCTATATCAACTTTAGGGATTAAAAAAAACCACATATGCTCATGCTTCATGCCATCTATAAATTTTCTTCCATCAACTAAACATATTCTTGCATCACTAGATACCTGTTCCTTTGTTTCCTTCAATGCCTTCAGCTTGTGTCAAACTCCATCCTATGCTAAATAATAGGTATTTGCATGTCCCATGATGTACTGCATGATGATAAAATTGCCATGGTCTCCCTAACAACATATGACAAACATCCATAGGCATAATATCACATTACACCTCATCATGATAGTTTCCAATCTTTAACTTTACCAGACATTTCTCATTGACCAAAGCCTTATGGTCCTTTTGCAAGCAAGTAATACGATAGGGATTCAAATTCCTTCTTCTTTCTAACTTCAATTTACTAACCATTTACTCCGAAAAAAGTTTATCAATACTACCATCATGTATAATAACATTAAAGCTTTACCATTGCACTTACATCTTGTGCGAAACAGATTCTTCCTTTGGGCAATTTCTTTTTCATCATTCAACAAGGCACTTCTAGTAACAAGAACATCTCCCCTCTCCGCATCTTCAAAATGTGTAAACTCAACAACTTCATCTACATTGGCAACTCATGCATTACCCTTAGGTCTTTGACTTGTCCTTCCTTGATGTTGGGGACACTCATAGGCTCTATGTCCTCTACACTGGAAACATGTTCCATGAAATCCTCCTCTTCCTGGTCCTGGTCCTCTTCCTCTTCCTCTTTGATCTCCATTATTTTGATCACAAGGACAATAGGAATTGTTTCCTTCTTGATTCTAACTGCTACTAGATTCTTCATTCTTATTCTAATATTCATTGCGGCCTCCAGAAGATCGTCCACCAATTTTTCCACCATGACCCCTTCCATTTTGCTTTCTCTCAAATCTTCAGTTTAGCTTCTCTTCTACTTTTTAAAGAAAAATGATTTGCATCTTCAATGGTAGACATCTTTACCAAACTCAAGTTTTCTTGAATGCTCGACTTCAACCCATTTATGTAACGAGCAACTTTCTCCTAGTTGGCCTCAAAATTGCTTGTTCAATTAGAACTTGATCGAACTCTTTTGTATACTCTTTAACATATTTTCCTATTTCTTCAACCCTTGCATCTCAACAGATCAATCTCAATCAACAGGAATGAAATGTCTCTTCAATTTGTCCACCATTTGATCCCATCATGTTATTTTCTCCTTTCCTCTTCTATTACTCTCTAATTGAACTTATTTCCACCAAATACTCACATGACCCTTTAGCTTTGTCTTCACAAACATCACCCTTTTATGATCACCCACTTCTTCATACTCAAAATATTCTTCCATATCATTGATCCAATCAATCAACTCTTTTGGATTAAGATTTCCAAAAATTGTGGAAACTTCAATCTTTGGTCTTTTTCCAATCTTAGAAATTGTCCTAAAAACCCTAGCTTCATCAAGATCTCTGGCTACTTCTTGTTTTTCTTTGAACTAATCTTCTTGTTTAGGCTTATCCTCACTTCCATCTCTTTCCCTAATATTAGCTCCTCTTGTAATGCTTGAACTTGTCTCTGGAGGGCTCTAAAACCCCCTTCCATCACACCAACATTTCTTCCTTCGAGGTTCCTTTGTGGAGGTATTTTTTAACTTTTATCATAGACTCACAACCACAATCCTAGTGCAAACTACCTCACATTCGGTGATCTATTGACACGCTTAGGAACTTCTGCTTTGGTACCACTTGATGAAGAGTACCCTCCTTACAAATAGAAACAAACAACAACTATAGAGAAATAAACATAAAATGTGAGAGAGGAAACACTTCCTTTCTATTATCTCAATGAAATTAAATTACAACATTCAAAAAATAACATGCTAGAGCCACATGGGCATTCTCATTACAATAATCTGCAAGCTAGAGCCACAATTTGCACTATTGGAATTGTCTTCGGCCACCCTTGTTCACCTTCTTTATTGGAATGTAAAACCACCATAGAATATTATAGAAAGTGGAATACCCTATTTTGCCCACAAGGTCAAGTCCCCACTAACAAAAGGGTAGGGATGCAACAATGGGTTGTAATTCTTGTGCAGGTGCATGTATCAAATCTTCGTTGCATTTCTTTACAAACTGATAAAAAAAAATTTATATGGTAGTCCAATAGTAACGAGTGCACAAGAGTTTCTTAGCTAGGTAAGACTACTAGAATGTGCCCCACATAGCAGGGTGCTCAATGTATAAAGGTTTTTTCATTTGTGAGTTTGAGGCGTAGACACATAAAAATGTCCTCATAATTATCTTAAATCTTCTATTATCATAATTAAATTATCCTTATTTATTATCATAATTAAATTATCCTCATTTATTATCATAATTCTTCTATTTAATTAAATAGATATTATCATCTTTTTAATAAAGTCATTAATATTTCCTCTATTAATTCATTAATTTACCTAATTCTTTAATTTCCTTCTACATAAATCCATCATAAATGAATCCCTAATCTCCACCATATCACAAACTCATCTTCTATTTATCTCCTTCATCCTCTCCCAATCACATTGACTGGACAAATGTAGGATAAACAATGCTTTGCATCCATACCACTCTTTTATCCCACATTCTTCCTAAAGCTTGAATCCACCTGTGAGGATGCCTATAAATCCATGCTCCCTCTCACTTTTAATCCCTCTCCCGCTTCTTGAAATCTGAATGTCATAATGTCATTTTAAAAATCTTTTTCAGTCATTTCAATATTTTTTAATTAATCAACCAATTTCCGTTCTTCCATAGCCTCTTGTGCATTGTGCATGTCTAAGAGCAATCTATTATCATGTAGAGATCTTGGTAGATAAGAAAACAAGAGAATCAAGTGTCTCTTGAATACATTTTTGTGCTTGTGTTTGCTTATTTCAGGTTTATGTATTCTTGAGGAAGTGTTCTCTTGCTATGGTGTTGGAGTAGTTATGAATCTCTTTTGTTTATGGGTTGACATTTTGTAGGGTTCATATTTAGATTTTCCAATTTCAACATCACACATTTGACACGCCCGCCCGATGAGACAACCTTTATCTTTTTGTTGATTTGGTTTTCACTTGATAGAATATAAATGTGTTCAATGCTTAATCCATGCATTTGAATGATAGGTTATGCATAATATCATTGGAATAAAAATTGGTTCACTATTTTGACCGGTGTTTGTTTGATCATTGTTCTAGTCGTCATTGATCGATCTTCCATTATGGATTAGATTTCATTTTTTGTGGCCACGTTATATATTTTGATAACTTATTGGCAAGTTTATTTGTGTGGTTGGCCTCTTCGTTTGAAACTGCAGATCCGGCTATTGTATTTGTCAAAGCATTTAGTGGTGGTTTTTTTGTTTCCCCAGTTTTTCAGCCTGCATATGCTTTTGGCAATGTTATTGTAGATCAAGACTTTTCTTACACCAAGCTTAGTGTTTTTCTTTGACTCAAGGATTGTGCAATGTTTTGACATTACATCTGGTTTGATATAACTACCTCTTTTCCTCATGGCTCGATGATTTAATGACTTTGTGCACCACTTGTATTTCCATTTTGAGCATATCATTGGACCAGTCCACGTGCTTTGCATTCAGTGTTGAACATATTTGCAGGCTGTGAGAGCACATTGCATTGTGCGTCTTGTCAAACATTCCACATGCCTTGTGCATTCAGTTAAACAGTTAAAATTTCTTTGAGTTCTCCATCTTGTGTGCTTGGGTTTCCAACATTTGTCATAGTTTTGACTCTAGCTCTTTTGACAAGGCACTGATGAGAAATATGTCCTTTTCTTTTGTGAACTTCGTCCTATAGCACACAGAGAAGGGTGGCAGTATTTTTAACTTTCAACCTATGGTGTTTCTTTCAAGACTTTCCATATTCATAGTCCTACATGATACATTGGCCCTTGAAAAGGGCTTTTAAATCAAGAAAATGGGTGTATTGGATGGATATTTGTGCCACTCATTCTCATTCTTCCTCTTATTGTATTACCTATTTATTTTTATCTTTTTATTCTTATATATTTCAATTGCCTCTTTATAAATGGTAAGATCGATATAAACTCATGTATTTTATTTCTCCCTTTGTAACTTGACAAGTATTAATGTAGTTTCTTAATAAATTTTCTCATTTCTTTATGTAGATATGACCAAAAATAGTTGACATTCACTAATTCATAGTCTTGTCTTTTCTAAATTGGCATGTTAAACTACCATTATGCTTTCCCTTGATCAATTCTCCTTGATTGATTTTCTAGAAATGCACAACTAATTACCCTTAAAGAACATTTCAATTTGAATAAAATAATCAATCACTCACTTCTATCTATGTTTATTGGTTCATTACTACATTCTCTCCATGCTTCAATATAATTAAGATTAACTTCATACAAATTTTTCAATTCTTCAAATCTCGCTACATCTATTATCATCTAGATCAATAAATTTTGTCACCTCCTTATTACATAAACCACCTTATTTGACTTTCCACTTATATACTTCAATGCAAAAGTATAATAACACTTATCATGAATTTGCTACACTATTGTTACATGGTGATGTCATGCATATTGACAAAATATGTTGATTATGATTTATTAAGTTTTGTCCATGACAATTTTTTTGGGCAATATAATAATTCTTAAAAATGCAATCATTTAATTCCTTATGTAATCCTCTAGATGGGTTGAGTAGTTAAATAAGGGAAGAGTATTCAAATTAGCATGTAATAGGGTTTAGAGTAACATTATCTACAATTTGATTCAATTTTATAAATTTCATAGTTGTTTAAGGCTTAAAAGGAACAATGTTAGAAGTAGTAAGCATATGATAAGTATTGAGTTTAGATTCTTTCTTATGATTACCCTTTTCTACTTGAAGGGTAAAAAGGTATAGAAGATATATGCAAGGATCCATATTTCAAACCATTAGAAATAAGTAATTTAAGATTGAGATCTTTGACATTAGTATGAAACTTCACCAAAGAAGCATAATTGTTCAATTTAAAGAACTGTCACTTATAATGAATAATAAACCCTTATAAAAAATCCCTTGCAACTTGTATTTAGGAAGCTGATGCTTCATTGAAGTCCATATTCTTATGGAAATGGCCAAGCAATGTCACAATTAATTGATCAAAAGAATGAATGGATCCAAAAGGCAATAAGCAAACCACTAAATAATCTTTGGGCATGTTGTATTAACAAATTATGGGTACTTGTGTCATCTTTACCATGATAAAATTTGAAATAAGGTGCACAAAAACAATAGGGAATGGACATCTAACAACTTCAAAGACAAGAGGTATGTTATGGGTTTAAGTACAAGTGATAGTGTCTTGGTTACTAGGAATAGAATCAACTTTCTAATCAACACTATCTAACTTTTGCACTAGTGCATCTATAGCAAAAGTTGGGTTGGTGATAGTAGTAGTAGCATGGGAAAAAGTAGGACTATGAAGATGATGAGAAACAAGAGGCAATGATACGACATTAGAGGGATTATAATTAACAATTAAAGGCGAGGAAGGTAAAACATTAACAAACTGATATGAGAGGATAGCACTGGTAGTAGAACACTAGCAGGCACAAAAGAGGGGATGACACTAGTCGGATTACAGATAAGTGGTTCACTTGTAGAAGAAGTGGAAATGATACTAGAGGAACATAATAGGTGTAGGTCACACTAGAAGTGACAACAAGAGATGTGGGCATTATGAGAGGATCTACCTTAAGATAAGATGATGAAGGAAAAATGAAAGAACAAGATTGAATGGGTAGAAAAAAGATGCACCATGCAAAGTAGAAGAGACAATCATAGTACCAATGCCATGAAGAATTTATGTATGTATTTACAGGGAATGGCACTAGTCGGATTAGAAATAAGTGGTTCACTTGTAGAAGAAGTGGAAATGGTACTAGAGGAACATAATAGGTGGGGGTCACACTAGAAGTGACAACAAGAGATGTGAACATTATGAGAGGATCTACCTTAAGATGAGATGATGAAGGAAAAATGAAAGAGTAAAGAGGGAATGGCACTAGTCGGATTAGAGATAAGTGGTTCACTTGTGGAAGAAGTGGAAATGATACTAGAGGAACATAATAGGTGGGGATCACACTAGAAGTGACGACAAGAGATGTGGACATTATGAAAGGATCTACCTTAAGATGAGATGATGAAAGAAAAATGAAAGAGCAAGATTGAATGGGTAGAAAGGAGATGGACCACGCAAAATAGAATAGGCAATCATAGTACCAATGTCATGAAGAATCTATGTTTGTAAAGAGGGAATGGCACTAGTTGGATTAGAGATAAGTGGTTCACGTGTAGAAGAAGTGAAAATGGTACTAGAGGAACATAATAGGTGGAGGTCACACTAGAAGTGACAATAAGAGATGTGAACATTATGAGAGGATCTACCTTAAGATGAGATGATGAAGGAAAAATGAAAGAGTAAGATTGAATGGGTAGAAAGAAGATGGACCATGCAAAATAGAAGAGACAATCAGGGTACCAATGTCATGAAGAATCTATGTACATAAAGAGGGAATGGCACTAGTCGGATTAGAAATAAGTGGTTCACTTGTAGAAGAAGTGGAAATGGTACTAGAAGAACATAATAGGTGGGGGTTACACTAGAAGTGACAACAAGAGATGTAGACATTATGAGAGGATCTACCTTAAAATGAGATGATTAAGGAAAAATGAAAGAACGAAATTGAATGGATAGAAAGAAGACACATCATGCAAAATAGAAGAGACAATCATAGTACCAATGCCATAAAGAATCTATATACGTAAAAAAAAACTTTGAACGACAAATATAGATAATTATGTTGAAGAAATAGAATTAACAAGCTCTTAAAAAAAAAACGTGGCTTTTAAATGAAAAGACTCTTCACTGGACGTTCGTTCAATTCTGACACTAGTATACTGCTCCCTTCTTTTTCGCTGTCATATTTTTGAACGTGAATTGGCAGGAAGGGACGGAGGTTATCCGAACCGTCCAATGTATCTAGGATTAGATTTCACCTGAAATCTTCCTCTGAACGATGCATATATTCATTATCTGGGTTCTTTATCTGTGATTCTTCTTCCACTGCAGCCATGGCGGTCCTTGTGGAGAAGACAGTGTTGGGGAGGGAGTACAAGGTGAAAGAGTTGTCACAGGCTGACTTCGGTCGTATGGAGCTTCAACTTTCTGAAGTTGAAATGCCTGGACTCATGGCGTGCCGGGCTGAGTATGGTCCTGTGCAACCATTCAAGGGAGCCCGAATTACAGGCTGCCTTCATATGACCATCCAGACTGCAGTTCTAATCGAGACACTCGCTGCCCTTGGAGCTGAGGTCAGATGGTGCTCCTCCAATATCTTCTCTACTCAGGTATGCTTTGCCCATTCTAGTTAAGATGATACAGTTGTGTATGCTAGATAGGAATCTAGTATACGTTATCTCACCCAGCTTGAATATAGCCTGCTTCATCTTATTAGATGATGGGTATCTCTCAGGTTATTTTCACTTTGGTTTGAATTTGGTGGGCTTTATTTTAGGTGATCATATTATGGGTGAGAATTTTTATGAGTTTTGGATTTGATTATGTAAAAAAAAATATTATTGGTGTTTCAAGCATATTTTATGATCTATCATTAAGATCAAGATGATATAATCAAAGAAGAGAAATGAACAGCTATTTATTTATCTTAGGTGATGTTATTATAGATTTGTGTCTTTTATGTCGTTTCCTTGTGTCTTCCACTAAGACTTACATTTGATGACCCTCAGTTCATCTTAGATGATGTCACTCAAGATGGGTATCTCTTATGTCGTCACTTTGGTTTGCATTGCATGAGCTTTACTTTAGGTGATCTTTATTGGGTGGGAATCTTCATTTAACTTACCAAGAATTTTGGATTTGATTATGTAATTTTTTTTATCATGGATGTTCCAAATCATACTTCATGATTCATCATTAAGATGAGATAGCCAAAGAAGAGAAGTGACCAGTTATTTATTCATCTTAGGTGATGTTATTATAGACTAGTATCTCTAATGTCATTTCCTTTTGTTTTCGACTTAGGATTTCATTTGGTTACCTTCACTTTAAATTATGTCATTATAGATGGGCATCTCCTATGATGTTTTCACTGAGGACTTCCATTTTGTGACCTTCACTTTAGAATACGTCATGTTGTAGATGGATATCTCTTATGTCATTCTCTAAAGATAAATCTAGGTGATTTTATGGCTATCTTTGAATGACATTCTAGTGTGGGTTAAGTTTCAACTGCATTCTTAAAATTTGAAAATTATGCTAAAAAAACAAATCTAAAAAACATTTTTGAATGGTATTGAACATTAAATTTAAAGTGAAATTTTGTTGAGCTTCAATATCATGAAATTTACAGTAAACATGAATGAAAATCGTAAAGAAAAATAAACTTCAGATAAATTAAAGAACATTCAATGATTGTAAAATAAAAGAGCACATCAACAACACCTAGTATTCTACTGATAAGATTATTATGTAACAAATATAAATACACTCTAAAAATTACCAATAACATTTAAAACTTAAAATTGCAATCTCAACTCAGCCCCCATGCCACATTACTCCCCTTCTCTACTTCCAATCAAACACAATAACATTTTTTTTTAAAGCATTGATAAACATAATGTTGAATTTACGCCAAAGGCTATTGCAATGTGGTATTAAGATTTTGCAAAAATATCTTAAACAAGCGTTTGAAGGTTTCAGCTTTTGTCTCGTCATACATTTCCCAAACTCTTTTATCTTTTGTACAAATAACTTTTTTGTGGTAATACTACATACTAAAAAGAATAGTAACTCCAAATAAAATTCTGCCCATTTGAAAATTCTCAAAATTGAACATTTTTTTAATACTTTAAAGCCTCACTTACCCATATTTCAATTATTTCATGATCACTGAAACTAGATTATTTTTTCTCTTTATTTTTTTTTTTAATAGTTATTTTAAAGCATTCAAATTAGTCAAAATGGGTAAGTTGTTTAATTTTATTTTTTCTGTTGGGGAAGGGTATTAATAGTTATTATAGTTAATTTCATACATCCTAAACTCTTAAATGGTACATCAGATTTAGATCGTTTTTTTTTGTCTATATGAGACTTAAGTGCTTATAGCTATTGTTTTGGCTTCTGGGTAGTTATGACGAATGTTGTGGAATTCATTATGCAGGCAAGGGTCAAACATTTTTTGTCTGTAGGTGATTTAAGTTCTTATAGCTATTGTTTTGACTTCTGGATGGTTACGACGAATGTTGTGAAATTCATTATGCATGCAAGGGTAAAAAAGTGGCCAGTTTTGCACAATTGATCCAATACTTATGGAACATTGGTACCAATAAAATTGCACAATCCATCTAATTACTAATCTTTTTTTCCAACTACTAGATATACCAATAGACGACTGACTATTGACCCACTAGATGATTCTTTAGTGAACTTTTAATTAATCAAATCCAAGACATGATCATTGAATCCCTTCCCCTATAGACCCACCTTACCCATTATATTCTTTTCGATCCATTTCTACTTAAAAAGGCAATTTATCTCAATTTAGTATGGCTTTCAAAGTAGCCAATGCTAATCATTCAAAATTCACTGCAACAAGAATGTAAGATATTTTTTGACTTGGTTGGGTAAACTTCCTCTGATTTGATAGTTTTGTTCAATTATTTTGGCATTTTGTTGTTATATGATTTGAAAATTCATCTTACAGGACCATGCTGCAGCAGCTATTGCCCGCGACAGTGCATCTGTGTTTGCCTGGAGACACTCCAGGAATATTGGTGGTGTGTGCAGAGGGCTTTGGATTGGGGTCCTGGTGGTGGCCCAGATTTGATTGTTGATGATGGAGCAGATGTCACCTTACTAATCCATGAGGGTGTCAAGGCTGAGGAAGAGTTTGCCAAGACTGGGAAGATTCCAGATCTTGCTTCAACTTCCAATCCTGAGTTTCAAATTCTTTTGGGATTGATCAATGATAGTCTTAAGGAAGACCCCTTAAAGTATCATAAGATAAAAGATAGGTTGGTGGGTGTATCTGAGGAAACCACTACAGGGGTTCACAGACTGTATCAGATACAGGCTAGTGGTTCTCTGCTGTTCCCTGCCATTGGGGTTAATGATTCTGTTACTAAGAGTAAGGTATGGACTTTGTTCTATGGGTTTTTTGTGTGTAGATTTAGTTTTTGAAGCATTGTAGGTTCAACAATGTCATTGGCATTTATGAGTGATAGTTTGTTATTTTTGGATTCTACTGTTTGATAGTTTTTGTATCAACATTTCAGATTACATTCTATGATCTATCATCGGGATAAAAGAATGCATAAGAAGAAGAAGAAATAACAAATTATCAACATAAAAGATTATAAAAATCTAATATCATTAATTTATGAATGAGTTTAGATATAAATATGATTTTAGGGATGGCATTTTGCCGTACTGCATATTCATTAGTTTAATTTTTATCTGCGTTGTTGGTTTCCTTGAATCTAATTGTCCCTTGTTTTCTTTTGCAGTTTGATAACTTGTATGGATGCAGACATTCTCTTGTAGATGGTTTAATGAGAGCCACTGATGTGATGATTGCTGGCAAGGTTGCTGTTGTGTGTGGATATGGAGATGTTGGCAAAGGTTGTGCTACAGCCTTAAAGGGTGCTGGAGCTAGAGTCATTGTAACAGAGATTGACCCAATCTGTGCTCTGCAAGCCCTAATGGAAGGCATCCCTGTCCTGACTCTAGAGGATGTGGTGAGCACGGCTGATATCTTTGTTACAACTACAGGGAATAGGGATATTATCATGGTGGAGGACATGATGAGGATGAAAAACAACGCAATAGTTTGCAACATTGGTCATTTTAACAATGAGATTGATATGCAGGGGCTTGAAAACTACCCTGACATTAAGAAGATAACTATCAAGCCTCAAACAGACAGATGGGTGTTCCCTGAAAACAATAGTGGTATCATTGTCCTTGCAGAGGGGCGTCTCATGAACTTGGGTTGTGCCACTGGACACCCAAGTTTTGTCATGTCTTGCTCATTCACAAACCAAGTATGGTATATACAGTGCTAGAATTCCAAATGCATTGAAATGTTTTATATCATTTTTATGTGCAGTTAAGGTATTGCATGAATGAGTGAATGCTTGTATTGTGTGTTGTAGGTTATTGCACAGTTGGAGCTTTGGAATGAGAGGAAAACAGGAAAGTATGAGAAGAAGGTATATGTGTTGCCCAAGCATCTAGATGAGAAGGTGGCTGCTCTACATTTGCCCAAGTTGGGTGCCAAACTTACAAAGCTTTCTCCAAAGCAGGCTGCATACATTAATGTTCCTATTGAGGGTCCTTACAAACCCCTCCACTATAGATACTGAGCTAAGCAGATACTTTGTTTTGTGTAATAATAAGCGAGATCTATTGCACTGTAGGTACATTTGCTATGATAGCAGTAGTTTCACTTTTCACTTTAGTTTTATCATAGAAGAAATTAATATCTTCTGAATCTAGGATTTTAATGTGAGGCATCTATTGTTTTTTAATTTGAACTATGAAATATTTAAGTAGAAATACATTGACGTAATTCCTGATTATTAGTTGAGTTTAATTTCATTATGTGGTTTGAATGTTTCTAAGAAACAATCATGGAAAAGTAAAATAAAGTTATTTTATATTTTGTCAATAGAAATGGTTTAATGAGTGATAGAATTAATTATTTTGTTGATTTCATTTCATTTACATATATATTAATTTTTCTATTAGATTTTTTTTTTATATGTTAAATTAATTTATTCATATTTGTATTCTATTTTTTTCATATTTTTATACTTTTTGTTGATGTGTCATCTTTTGAGATTTTGATCTTCAAAAGTTTTAAAAAAATAAAATCCTAATCTTTAGACTGCTTGAAAAAAGTAGTGATTTTAAAAAATTAGTAAATAAATTAGTAAACAAATATTTGTTTGCTTTCTTAACTCAATTTTTTTGAAGATTTATTTAGAAGTCCAAGTGAGCGTTTGATAACTTGGTCCACTTTGCAAAACAATGTAAATTAGGTTTTTGTACATTAGCAGCACTAATTAAATCTTTAGACTAACACAAACAGTCACACTATTGACATGAATTTGATGCAACACGTCTCTTGTTACAACCTATGTAATTTTGTGAAAGTATCTTTTTCAAATATTAATTTGATGCTCAAATTTCAACTCTATTAATGATCATGTCTAGTTATTCTTTACATCAATTGTGATCACTTTAAAAAGGAATTGGAATCATCAACTTTTGTGTACAAATGATTGAAATTACTAGACAATAAATAGTAGCTTTGAAACAAATAAAATCTGATTAATAATCATGTGGGTTGTGCATGGATGTACAAACCATTCAGTGTATAAGACAATTTGAAATTTCTTTAACTTTTTAACAAAGATTTGTCACTATAACAACAAAAATCTGATATATAATAATGTGTATTGTGCATGAACACAAACCACTCTGTATTAAGATGATTTGATATATTTGTAGCTTCTTCAAATAATTTTGCCATCATAATAATAAAAAATAATAAACATCTAATTATGTTACCAATCAGTATATAAGATAATTTAAAAGATTCATATTTAATTTCTGTGTATAAAATTGTCACGGTAACCAAAAATATGATACACATGAAATAAACCAATTTATGATCATTAAACATGAATAAGCCAATTTATTTCTCTCTCTCAAACTTTTCACAAAAATTTATGACCAGGAGGAATCTGATATGAAATCACGGGGCTGCCCATGAATAGAAAGATCACATGTTTATAAATGGGATTATTATTTTGATCGAGAAAAGTTATGTTTGTTTCATGCTCGGCCTGTTTTCTATGGCTGAAAGTGAACATTCATTTTCTAACTGCTTTTCAACTTCATCTCCCTTCTCTGCCATGTTAAATTTATATAAAGATCATTATATATATATATGATTATTTTAATAGATATATTTAGTTTATCGTTAATAATCAATTCTTATGGATAAAAATATAGTCAAATATAAGAGATGATTAAATCACTCAATTCATAGTTTTAACATAGTTCATTTTTTTTAACTTTTTGAACATGAATTGAATTTTTAAAAATATTTTTTACTTAGAAGAGTAATTGCAACTCTTTTTTTATCATCTATTTTGCAATAGAACTCATTTCTAAAACTAGTAACAAAGGAATACACGTCTTAGTTCGCTTGGCTTTTGAATGCATTGCTCTAATGACAATAAAGCATTGAAACTCCATATATTTAATAATGTGGGTCCCATTATTGCTAGATACATACATTGTATCTAAAGCCATCACTAATATTTTGTATAATTGTAGTATGACTTTCTATTACTTACGCATGCTCCATTGTCAACCCTTAATTCACTATTTGTGATTTTTCTATATAGGCTACCTTCATATTACCATCCATATAGTAGTTCTATCAAGACTTGACCCTCACTGCCCTTGGGGCTAAGGTTAGATGATGCTCCTCCAATATTTTCTTGACTCGGGTATACTTTCACCATTCTAGTTAAACGTCATCTAGTTTATTGATCAAATAATGTAAGGATTTTATCTCTCATCTATATTAAAAAATGATAGATATTGAATTCATTTACATTTGACTAAAATTGAATTTAGATTGAACTAAATAATGTTTGAGATTAGTCCTTTTTCACACTTTTTACTCTTATTTCCATTTTGTACTTACAGATTTAATAGCCCATAGGCCCAGCATAAGAGAAAGGTAGCAAAACTAGGGTGTTGGCCCTATACAAGCTCAATTTGAACAAGACATTAACAACAAGTTATAATACCATTGTTAAAAGGTCTACCAAACCAACAATGGCATAATAGTAGAAAGCTATAAACTTGACTCAAGAGTGGGGAGAATCACCAAAAACTTGACACGAGAGAGTTTTTTTCTTTGGGGGGGGACAGACTTAACTTTCCACCTATGACAACATCATTGCAAGTAGGACGAGTAAATGCCCTAAGAGTTTCTGTCTACGCCAAGAGAAGACTCACTAGGAGCAAACTATTGTTGTAGAATAGAAGCAACAAGAGTAGCACAACCTCATCCCGGGAGGATTCGTCATGATAAGAGTCATCTGAATTAGAAGCATCAATAGTCAAGTGATCAACAACCTAATCTTTCCACCAAGTTGCATAACCTTTATGACATGAGAGAGAGCAATCCGAACCTAAGTAACTACTTGACAAGCATCTACGACAATGAAAGGAGAGGTCCTCATAATCTAGCAATTGAGTCCATGTCTTATCTCCAACCATAAGAACCACATCTCCAGGGAGTTGCATAGAGACGTCAATGCTAATTCAAATGCAAGAAAAAGTAGAATGACCCATGAAGGATGTGGTATCATCAACCTTCAAGAAGATTCTGATAGAGTTGCCAATGGCCTAATAACAAGAATGCTCCCAAAAATGTAGAGGAATATTGGGAAGATGAACCCATACTGATTTCACATTGAGTGTCTCAGTAAGAGGGTTGGAAAAAGTTGTCTAGGGTTTGATTGAGAGTGAGTAAACTCCCCAATTCCATAGCTTTCTTAGCACCAAGTCATGATCCATAGAGGAAATAAAGGAAGCAATAAAAAAACCTTTAGCACAAGGGTAAATCTCAATGGTGTCAGCAACCAAAGGCTTCCAAGAATCACTCACCTAGTGATAAAGATCCAGAAGGGAAGGCTAGAACCCAATAAATCTGTACACCAACCCACAATATTCGCATAAGCGAACATGTTCTAGCACATCTTGGCCACAAACCACAAAGGGGAGGTATTGGCACAAGGGAGAGGATGAGATTTTCTTTTAGGAGGAAGAGTAGTAGTAGATTTGGCAACACGAGCAAAGCTCCACCTACCAGTGGAAGAAAAATGCCCGAGAGTAGGGGCTCCAACACAAGCCCTAGCAGGACCACCAAGAGCAACACCAGACCCACCCATAATCAAGGGGGTGAGAGGAGGCTCACCAACATGAGAGATGGGAGAAACCATAGGTGCAAGACCACACACACCACCAAACAAGACAAGAGTCCAAACAAAAACCCCCATAGAGGAAGTAGGGGTGGCAATTGCAAACAGGGTCATAGAAGAAGGAGTGATTGAAGATAGGGTTGTTGCAAACAGAGCCATTGTAGAAGGAGTAGCAGTCACCGATGAAGCCATTGCAAAAGGGGTGGGAACTCTAGCCATTGCAGTTGTTTCAAAAGCCATTCACACATATGAGTATAATCCAATAAACTAATCCATTATTCCATATGTTTGTTATAGATAACATGATGTCACAGTAAAACCATAGCATTTCTAATTCAAAATGAGTAATATGATTAAGAAACATAGCTAAGCATCTAGTTTTTCAAATATGAAACAATATAGTTTGCCTCATGGAATTAGCAACCATGTTATTATGATACCCAAGACACAAAAAAAGATTCTTTCTATCTCAAAACATGATAAAAAATAGAAGGAAGTTGATAAAATATAGAAAAATGATCTACATAATCCTACTTTGCTTAAGTTGTCTTTACTTCTATTTTTCTAATAACTATATACTCATAGTATGTAAAGACCCATGTCCCTTTTTTCAGATTTGGTTGTTTGACATTTTGTCAAACACTTGGCATATGTTTACCTTGAGGTCTGATTTCTGGGGTTTTTTTTTTCTCGGATGCTTGGAATAGCTATTATAGCAATAATCACTAATACATTTGGCCTCAAATTCCGACGGACAAGGCATTTTGTGATCAAATTTGATTTCTTTTAAAACAAATGCCCAATAATGTCGAAATGCCGACGACATTTTCCGACAAAGCCCGTGTTAGTCGGAATTCCGACAACCAAAGGCATTATTAAAGAAAAAGAAAAAAAGTGCGGGTTCATTTGAAAACCACGTGCGATGGATTGAATTAAATCTCAACTTCCTC
Organism: Cryptomeria japonica; assembly: GCF_030272615.1. NCBI lineage: Eukaryota > Viridiplantae > Streptophyta > Pinopsida > Cupressales > Cupressaceae > Cryptomeria > Cryptomeria japonica. Next base: position 32,078,989 of record NC_081407.1, on the reverse strand, counting down.
TGCCTCTTCCAATTCCTTTGTTTCTTTTGCCTCTTCCTCTGCCTCTGCCTCTACAAATTGGGTTCGACGTTTCCTTTACCTCTTTTGCCTTTGTCTCTGCAAATCGGGTTCGACGTTTCCTTTGCCTTTGCCTCTGCCTCTGCAAATTGGGTTGTCTAGCAGGTGATATCGAAGGATTGATTCTATAGTTTGGAGGGTATCGAACTATTGGAGATGGCGAAATTCCTGTAGATTTTCGCATGCCTGTAAATTCATGTGGACTTGCAATTTGTGTGTTTGAAACATGTAAAGTTGGTTGCAGACAAGTTCATTTCAAAGTGCGTGTCTCATAAATTTGAGCTTGTCATCCTACCGGTATGTTCTCATTTATCTATTTTTCTTTACTTTCCTAATGCTGCAGTTCCTAGTTATTGAAAAGTCTTCCAATTATCGATTATGTTAGATAAAGGCTAAAAGTATTGTATAAAAATTAGAAAATAAGTAAACTCTATTTACTATACCGGAATCAATATGCTTGCTTGCTTGTAAATGAATGTTTATAAAGTAGTGATTGTATGAATTATAAATATGATTCCTTAATGAAACTTGCTTTGGAAATACTTGATTCAAATATATAAAATCAATAAAAGACCAGTGCCTTGATACCTTACTGGTTTCATATCATTTCAAATGAAAAATCCTACGTTTAACCTTAGAGATAGTTTTAATAACGTGTTAATGTAACAAGACCATCATCTCAAAGGCTTCCATACGAATTGCAATTAAAATGTCACATCTATTTAGTCTTACTAAATTTAATTTTACTTTGAAAGACCAATAAGACAATTTGAAGTTAGCCAACCAATCCTTCAAACTGATATTCAAGTTGAAAATCAATCTTAATTACAACAACATAAGATTGCACAATGAAACAACCTATGTAAATAGATTCATCCAAGGAACTGATCAATCCATTGAAAATATAGATACCATCATGAATGAGAAACACTTGAATCTTTATATTGAAAATAAAATACTTAAACCAATTGATTTCAGTGCATATCCTCCATCAACTTGGTACTTCCAGACAATGAGTTCATAAGAAAATGCATAGAGATTGTCTTGATAAAAAAACCTATAAACTTGTGATATCTGTCTCTCCTAAAAGATCCTCCACATATAGATGAGGATTCAGTTTGAAAAATGAAAGGGCATACCTTTTCATTAAACTAAAATTAACAAAAAACTAACTAGAAACTGACTACCTAAAAACACAAACTATAACTATAAAATACAAAGTCACATCTTTAAACATCTTTTGATATCCATGGCTGGTCTCCAAGCATTTGATCACACTTCTAAATGTGCTTCAAATATGCCTCTGATTTGTAGGTATCTGCATCGTAGATAATATCTCGGACCATAATCTCCAAAGTAATGAAGTTTTCCATTTGCTCGATTGTGTCTGTCATGTCAATTACATCAGACCGGGCAATGTTAAGGGAAGCATTGAGAAGACTTTGGCACTCCACGATCCATTTATCCTTATCCTTAATCTGTCCATTCTGATCTTCAATTTATGGAAAACCATGCTGTACTATTTCCTTACATTTATTAAATTCATTTTGCAATTTTGTGTCAAAGTCTTCATGCTTTTTCAATAGCTTTTGTATTCCTTTAATGACTTCAGCATCTGTATTGGCCATTGTCTTATCATGCAACAGAGTTCCTAGTCTGTTATAAATCTGGTTGTGAGATATTGCATTATCCATATTCTTTTGATAAACAACCCAGAAATATTCAAGGAAACCCTGCAATTTTTCAAATCTCTTAGTCAATAAAATAGAGGTCGTGTTAGCCCTCACACTCTACATTTGCCTTTTCAACTTTTTATTTTCCAATTGCACTTCCTCACATTTATTTTTCCACTGAGACCCATCATGGATTTGTGGCATAGGTTGTCCTCCTTTTTTTAGCAATTCTTTATATAATCCCTTGTATTGATCTCTTTCTTTGATCACTTTGACCAATTGTGCTTTATTAAATTTTGAAATATAAATACCCATATTAGTAGTAACAATGGGATCTACTTCGCCAACTTTCAATTTCATCATGTGACCAAAGGCTCTATCCACATCAATGATTTTTGGCCTCTTATTTGGAGGGTAAAGAGCCCATAAAAGAAAAGCCTCTTCATTCTGGTCAAATCTAAAGTCGACATACACATCATTTACCCCCTGAATATCCAATTTAAAATCCTTATTCTCAGAATGTAACATGCTATAAAAAAATAAATAACGCACTCATGTCCCATCCTGGAAAGATGATGATGCCTGCTTCACTAAGAAGTTGTATTCCCCTTTGAGGGGTTATAATTGTCAATTCTAAATTGTTTTCTTCCTTTAGTTTCCCCAACAATTCTGATTCTTTTTCAGGGGTTACATTTGGGATAGAGTCTCTCATTTTTTTCCGTTTGAAATTATATAAAAAGGATTTAAATTATTTTGACTTAATAAAAACATCATCAGACACAAAGGTAGAATACTCATCGTATCTTGCATCACTATGGATGTTCAGCCTGGCAAAAATTTTCTCTTGCAAGTCTAGCTCTTCTGTTGTGTCTAGTGCTTGATGCCTAGATACCACCTCAACTTCTTCGGAATCGCCTTCACTCTCTTCTTCTTTAGTTTCCATTTCTTGAAATCTCTTTTTATTTTCTTCCAATTTATTGTTTAATTCATCAATGATCGTCTAGGCCTCTTCCTCCTCCATGTTTCTAAACATGTCCTCTGCTTCCAAGTAAACATGAATATAATCTCCCAAATTTTGACTTTTCTTGCATTTGTGAATATATCCCTCAGGGTCATAATTGACCCTAGCAGCATATTTGAACAAAGTGTATTCTTCAATCAGTTTCCTATCAATGGATTCATAAGCTTTTGTTGATACAATGGTAAAATCCCTAAAACTAAGAGTCCCAGGCAGGAAAGCCTGCTTATGCATACCTCCAAAATGTTTGGCATTCGAAACACTTATCTGTCTCACAATCTCCAAATAAGCAATTCTGTCTGGTACAAGTTTTGGCAACATATATGGGGTTCCTTCGAAACCATAAATTATGAAGCAAGTAAAATCCTTGTGAACAAACCAATCTCCCCAGTTGTGATTGGCAATACCACTTTCATAAAAAACAACAAGTCTAAGAAATATTTTAACTTCAATGGAAATAGATCCTTCACACGGGACACCATACATCTGGTATAATGGCTTTACTATTATCTCTTCAAACTTGATGTAGTTTGATTTCACATATCGTGAATCCTAAACTGATGTCCACATCTGTACTGGTTGTTATTTACCTACTCTGTCCATTGTGTTCAATTTTAAATTCATTGACCACATACCCCTAAATCTTCCATAAAATAAAATCAAATGGATTAACAACGAGTAAAACTTGAAAGTGGGCTCCCTATTATCTCTGAGGTTCAAGAAACCTTCATGTAATTTTTCTACAACATAAGTAGCATAATCAAAGGGTCTTAGCTCATACAACTGTACATTTGTTGCTAACACCAGGGGCCCAATATTAGCTACATCAGGGACCTCTATACCTCCAACCTATCTGCATGACATATAGGTGTACTGTAAGTAGTGTCTGAAAATGTCCATGTTGAATGGGGGACCATCCTCTTCGGTTAGAATGCCCTTCTGAACCCTATAGAAAGCTAAGTTCCACCCTGTATAAGTAGTATCCATTTTAACAAATTCCTCCTCTAGTTCTTCAAACGACAAGGGTACATCAGGGTTAGGGTCTAAGCTAAAAACTTCATCTATGGTGTCACGGATAAATCTGATAAACACTTCGCCATTTGGAAACTGAATGCATCTCTTCATAGAATTATAATTTTTGACCAAGACTTCCATCAATTTGATATTTATGAAAACATTTGGAACAACTTGTTTACTTAAGTTGGTTATCCATGGGTTACAAATTGGCACTTCTCTCTCCTTTCTCAGAAAATGAAACAGGAAGAGTTCATAACCTCTCACCTTTGTCCACACATCTCCAACCCCTTTAAACATGTCCTCAAGTTGGTCTTTTATGGGTAAATGTTGTTTTGACCTCCTTGATTTTGGGCCTGGGGACAGCAATTGATCAATGATATCTTGATTCAGTTTTCATGTAGGAGGGACTGTCGTTGTTTTGGATTTTTTAGACATGGATTCGGAGCCCTTAGTACTCCTCTTTCTTCCTGATGAACTTGCAGCCTCCATGATGTGTGATGAATTGTGAGCAATAATTCTCACCTTGTGTGTTTTTTACTAAGACGCAACCTGCATTTGGTTCTTAATTTGCCTCGTGTGAGCCATCAATCTACTCAATTGCACGCATTAAATATAGGTTGCTTTGGTTTCAATTTTAAATTGTATCTGTAATAGCTCATCGGTATATACTTTCTCGACGAATTACTCCCTTGGCGCAATTGACAATATTTCATTCCTTAAGTCGCTTTGTTTTTTGTTGGTGTGTGTCTTCACGAGCCCTCCATCGGGTATCGACGTAACCTTGAACAACCTCTATCGATAGTTACTTTTTTCCCGATGAATCTCCTGCTCTGTTGTTTCCATCGGGCATCGAGATAGCTTGAAATGTTACACCCTGATCTATTTAATTTGTACTGATGACTAAGGCTTCTCTTCCCATCGGTGTAAGTCTTACTGATAACCTTATCAGATATCGGCAAGACAACAATTCACATGTTCTGATAGTGAAAGTCACGCTGATGATACTTTAGTAATCACTCGGTCGGTGTATATCCTCTCGATGTGTCTATCGGGTATCAGGATAACTCCTATCCCCTTTTAGCGATAGTTAATCACTTCCTGATGATCTTTGGCTTTGCTAAGGTTCTTTCTTCGGGGTAGGCTACACCGATGGTTTGTGTCGTGCTTGTGAGGTATGGTGCCTGCAGCTGAAACACAAACACTCAATAAATCATTACAATCATGGTTAGCAAATTAAAAGCAAATGAAAGATAAACCATGACAAAGCAACCTATCACCTCTTAAGAGATGCGAGTGTGGATTTTCTCTCAGATCTGGATAAGCAATCCCAGTGACTTGACTACACCTAGATGGAGGATTTGAAATGATGATGATATGAAAGCTAGATGAGATCAATTATGCTAGATTGATCTAAGAGGCTAAATAAGCTAATGATATGCATGATTAAGCTATGATGACGATTCAATTAAGCTAGAAAAGAGATTGATTAAGCTACATGATTCAACAATTATGCTAGAAAATGATCAAATTAAGCTAGATCTAAGATGCAATTGCCTATAACAAAAATTCTCAAATGATATGCTAGAATGGATATGCCTATAGTAACAATGCCTAAGATGAAAATGAGATGGGATCCTTCATGCTCCAGCATGGGGGATATTTACAGGATTTCCAAGGCCAAGGGTGAGGTGGTAGGAATCAATGGTCAAGATTGATTCTAAAGATATCAAGGGTGAAATTGGAGGAGGTTGGAGAAGAGGTTAGAGGAAGGGGCACTTGTCATCTCTGTGGTGACAAGTGTCAAGGAGCCTTGCTCATGAGAGGGCAAGTGTCCAAGAGAGGAGACACGTGGCCAAAGTGCCATGTGTCTCAGGGGGATAATATCCACACCATAGGAGGTTAGGATAAGGATGTTAGGATGTGCAAGATAGGATAGGGTTAGTTAAACCGAGGGTAAGGTGGAATGGGTTAGGTTAGGCGGTGGTTAGGTTAGGTGGATAGAAATCAGGAGGCATGTGGGGAATTTGAATTTAAAATTCAAATAATAGGAAAAGGCTAATTGACTTTCAACAACTCATGAATTGATTTTTTTTAATTAATTAAGGTATTAGAAGAAATGAATTTAATGGGGGAGGGACTAATCAATTTAGATTAATTAATCAAAGGGGACCATTGAAAAGAACCTATTAAATAAATCCTTAGATTTATTAATAAGTAGATGAGTAGGATAATTTAATCAAATTGATAATGAATTCAATTAAATTGGTAAGGGGGATTAATTAAATAATTTCTTATTCAATTAATTATCTTCAGATCATTTTTAGGTGTATACAGTTTGATTTGCAGACTTGTGGAGTTCTATTGGACTTCTTCCATTTCTCTTCCACTTAAAGACATCCATACTCTCTTGTTTCTTAAAGAAAATGGAGAACTAAATGGTATTAAGCTTAAGAAGCTACATACTCATCATGAGTAATGAAAAATAAACAAGTTTGTCAAGCTTGAAATCAATGTGTAAAGCTAACTGAGCCATTTTGTCAAAAGTTGTCAAATAGTCCTAATTAGGTCTTGATTGTTCAAATAATGTAAATGTACCCATGGAAGGGTAATAAAGGTTTAATATTTTTCTTTGAGTCCATTCTAAGGTGTTCAAAGTATCTAAGTAATGTTTAGTGGTCATTCATGTCAAAAGGCAAAAGTTGTCAAGGTGTCACTAAAAAGTTGTAATGCAACAATGCATAAAATATTGTCAAATTGTACATTTCGGTCTTAGGGGCAATTGGAAGAGTTATAGAACCATGAGAGGCTATAAAATACATTATTTATTCAGATTAAGTGTGTGTGACAGAGTTGGAGGAAAGTATTGTAAGGCTAGATCAAATAAAGCCTCTGAGTGCCACTTAATTCTACAGGGTTGTGACAGTTACAGGGTTGTATATCAGTTTGAAAGTATAACTTCCATGTAATTATTTGTTGGATAAATAGGAAGGAAGTGTATTTCTATAAAGTATGTATTTAAAAATGTTTTTGATGAAGATTCAATGAGAAAATTAATATTTTGTTCAATACTTTTAACTGTTATTTTTGACAATCATGATTATTTATTGCTTTAGATGTTTTTCCTAACAATATTTGGATTGAATCCGACCCCTAATAACCTATTTGAGTTTTTATAATGAAGAGTTATCTTTAATTCAAGACAAGTTTGAAGGTCATCCATGGATTATAAAGAAAGTTCTAATGTTTTTTGTCAAAACTGTCATAAAATCCTCGTTGACATGGTTGCAACAAAAGAATTGATTATCTCTTAATGTAACTGCTCAAGTTTCTTCATATTTTGGATTCTAATAGTCAATTCAATTCATTCATATGAAGTTGGTTTCATGTTGACTGATGACACAATAAAAAGGTTTCTCTTTTTTTCAAACTCAAATATTTTTCATCAACTTACCAAAATCTAGCTTCTTTTTTAGCCAAGAAAACTATCTAAATAAAATAGTCTTCATAATTGAAGAGAGTCTAAGTTTAAGTAACATTTCAACTTCTATATAACTAGTTCTAAGAATACTTTTGTACTTGCAATATCCTTTTGCATAGTTTGTGAAGGTTACACACCAAAGTTTCGATAGCCCGACTTTTTTGCGCGTGAAAAAAGACCATGTCATAAAATATCAGTGAAGAACAAAATAAGGAGACAATTGCTAGATTGTGGTCTAACTTGAAAAGAAAAGGTGATGGAAAATGTTATTGTCCCTACAAAATTTGTAAGGGCTTAAAGACTAGAAGACTTATAATCAAAACAACTAAGAAACATTGTAGGCAGCATGGTCATATTGAAGGGGGACATGATTATTATCCATTGGTAAGTTGTTCATTATATCGTTTTAACAATTTATATACATAAGAAATCACTTCATGATGAGATCATGATCATGGTTTATTTATGTTGATCATTTTTATACAGGTCAAGCTCCCCAGGGCACATGATATGGACCAACACAACCCAGAGAATATGTTTTTCAAAGTGGAGGAACGTGGAGGTGTGAATATCGAAGCTGAAGATAATGATCTCATGGAAGATGACGATCATGCGCCAGAAAACATAATTGAAGATGATGGTACAAATACATTGATCCATGACACATTTAGTACTTGCGCAACCGATCATGATGATCAAGATGACGTTGATGTTGTTCATGATTTACTTATACTTGAGAAGGCATACGAGCCCCTTTATGAAGGCTCCCAAACAACTCTTCTCTCTATTGTATTGTTGTTGGTGAACTTCAAGGTTATGAATGTTTTATCCAACATAACAATCTCATGTATGTTAAGGTATGTTGTATATGTCATTATAGTTAATAAAGGGTGAATCATGTACCATTAATATTCTTTATATTAACAAATTAATATTATGTGGATTTATAGAAGATTTCTTGTTACCACCATCAAATATTCTACATCGCTCATACCGAGAATTATCTTCCATTTTGAAAGATATTGGAATGGAGTATCAAGCAATAGATTCTTGTCCCAATGATCATATTATATATCATAAACAACATGAATTTGCAACAGAATGCCCTGAATGTCATATCAGTAGATATCGAACAGATCAAATAACAAAAAAGGTGTCTCGCAAGGTTCTTCGTTATTCCATGTATGCAACGATTATTCAGGTGCACTAGCTTGTCACAATTTATGGATTACCATGCACGCAATAGAAGTCGAGATGACATTATTTGAATGTATGCGGATGGATGAGCATTTATAGACATAGAGGAAAAGTGGCCACACTTTAAAGAACCTCGTAATCTCAAGCTTCCATTGGTAGTGAGCGGTGTGAATCCATTTGGAGAGATGAGATTTGTTTAGTCGGTGTGGCCAGTTTTTGTTACCAATAATGATATTCCTCCATGGATGTCAATAAAGAGGGAGCACATAATTTTGTTGATGATTTTTCCAAGTATTTTATCATTTAATAGTCATCTACATTTAATTATAAATATTGCAATAAAATGGTCGTAATAATTATGTAATGTGTAGTCACATAAATCTGTCCAGCTTAATTAAATAAATAATTACTATTTATTTGATTAAAAATCCACTAGCCATTAGTTAATTAAATTAACATTTAATTAATTTATCTTCAAACATTCTCCTATTAATTAAATAAATTTTTCAATTTATTTTAATTAATTCATTAAACCAAATTTACAATCAATTAAATGAATAAAATCTATTTATTTAATTAAATCCCCCTTTTTCCTCTTTTAAATAAATCAAAACATTTATTTAAATCATTCCCCCCCCCCCCCACTTGCATTTTCCTACAAATGCAACTTGTACACATTTATTGAAATAAATGAATTTTTATTTTAATAAAATCCTATTTTCCCTCACCCACCAAATCCACTTGCATTCCTAAACCCCCTTCTAGATTCTTCTAACCCCTTCCTAATTAGCCTAATCCATCCCCTAATTATTGTCACATTCATAAGCAACTTGAAGTCACTTCTCAAAGACTTCAAAGTCTTTGAAAAATATTTAATGCTTTGTGTGTTCAACAATTTAACCTCCAAAGTCTTCCAAAACCACTAATGGCTCTTACATGACCATTAATGGCTCTTACATAACCATTTATGGTTATTTCAACTTGCACTCATGTGTCTCCTCAAGCATTTATTGCTTTGACCATGTTTATCCCTTTTGCCTTTGCACAAGAGTTTATCCATTGGATAAAAGCTTTATTCTTTGAATAAAGAGTTTATTCATTCAACTAACCTTGACCTTAACTCCCAAGGTCATGTTAAGCATTTAATGCTTATTCCCTCTCCTCTCAACCTATCTCACATTGACACTTGTCATCCTGGGATTGGATTGAAAGCCCTCACATGAATTTGATATCTTTCAATCCTGACCCTTGTTGAGATTGCTCAATCTCAACCATCCATTGCTCCATTTTTCCTATAAATAGAGCCCATTTCTTCATAATCTAGATCCTGAAAAACTTGTATGCATTTAAGCTATAGGCATTTTGAGAGAGAATTTTAGCATAATCAACTAATATCTTGTCATTTTGGATAAAATAAATCATTTTAGTATCAATAGCATAGTATTAGCTTTTTATTCGCATTTAGAGCAAATACTTCAATCTCAAACCTCCATAAGCATCCATAGTGCAAAAAGCTATTGAGAGCTACACTATTTTGGAACTTGGAGAGGAGAGGAACAAAGGAGAAGAAGCCAAGAGCATGTTAGGAGGCATTTGGAGATGCCTCATCATATTTACCTTCTTAATTAGATATTCTATCATGCTTTTGGTATCTCTTTTGATATGCTTGTGTAGGAAAGTATTTTGTTTGTGATTTTTGACACTAACAGTTTGGCTTTTCTTCTTGTTTGTGTTTAGTTATCATTGACTAACCTTCCCTTTTTGCAAAGCATCATTTGGTGAACTTGACGTGAATCCAAACACCTAAAAAAACACTTTCTTTTTTTACAACTAACATGTTTGAATGTTGAATTTGACACACAGGTTGCACTTTAGCGCTATTGATCATGTTATAGCGTTATTGCAACTTGTTGTTCTAGCGCTATTGTTCTTACAATAACGCTATTGTACCAAGTTTAGTGTTATTGCCCTTGTTTGAGCGCTTTTGAACTTGTTTTGGCGCTATTGAGCATGTTTGAGCGCTTTTGCCATCACTGTCATTTTTCTTCTTTTAGCGCGTTTGTGTTAAATAGCGCTTCTGTTTAAACACAGAGTAGCGCTATTGTAACAGAATGTTGTAAAAATGACCCTGTAACTGAAAAAAGAAAAATTCTTAGGCTTGTAGAAGCCCACCATAGGTTCGGTTTTTACTAACTATTTGTCTCTTGTGCAGGTTTAAAAACCAACCTCCTTAAAAATCAAAAACTTCCTTTTGGTGTTTTAAAATTGAACAACACAAAATTTGCTTTCTTGCAAGTTTAGGATCAAAATTTGTATTTGGTGCTCTAAATTTGAACAAAACAACTTTGTTTATTGCAAGTTTAAGCTTAACTTTTCATTTGGTGCTTAAAATCAACAAAACAAATTCATTTCTAGCATCAAACTTAAGCAAAAATTTACAATCCACACTTCAATTTTTGGTGCAATTAAAACTTACAATCCACTTGTTTCAAATTTTTTGCAAAGCGATTTTTCCTTCATACGTGCTTCAAATTAAGTTGACCAGGATTTTCAAAGTTCTAGTTTACTTAAAATTTTGCATTTGAGGTTAAAAAGAACACCATGATTGTTGGAGCAACATCTCCAAATAGTTAAAACACATTGCGATGGCAAGTTAAAAAGAACAAGTGCATTTCGTGTTTGGCACACTTGTGCAAAAAGTTGGTTGAGTGGTCTTACTTCTAACACACACTATCCTCTCCCTTGGCTTTTGTGGTCCTAGGTGCAAGAGAAAAGTGTTAGTAACACTCAAAAATTTTATCTTTTTAAGAGAGGTCTGCCAAGAGACACATCACTCTTGGGAACGACCTCGCGCGGTAAATCTGTCGAGCTGCTATAGAAATCAGGTGAGAGCGAAAGTTGTAGCCTTGGGTATAGCGTTCCTGTAGTGTAACTTGCCAAAAGGACAAATGGGCCCCACCACAAGTTACAAGGTTCTTAAGTGAGTCACTGCAAAATGAACTTATGTCCAAAGACATCGAAAGTGACTAAACACCTTTAAGTAGTAGCCCACCCATTCTATTGATTGAGAATATTTGAGATATAATTCAGTGCAAGAGCATAGATGGTTTTGCTCCCAAGATACTCACCATACATATTTCCTTGAGTTGAAACATAGCTTTTTGAAAAGTCACTTGTGGCTTGATAAAAGTGGTGACTCCCCCATCATAGGGATCATCTATTTGTTATACTCGCGCAAGACTTAGTATATCACATCCTTACCTGCCACGGCAAGATTCATAAGGTATGTAGTACCAAAGTCGAAAAAATATCAAAATGTGGGCTGAATTTATCACAACTGGCCATTTGACCTCAGGGATACAAAGTGTTTGAAGTGTCTTCGTGTTAGTCAAAGACCAAGTACAAATTGAGCCGACTTCAGGCTTTGGAAAGAAAAACACCTAAAATACACTTAAAGGAAAGGGTCGTAAAAAGTCCAAGGATTGGGTTGATCTAGACCCATACTCATTTGTGCCTTTTAAGGCAACATTATTGTGTTTGTGTGCTTGCTTTGTTTTCTTGTCAAAGAATAATAAAAAAAATCAATTCCAAAACAAGTATTCATCCAACCAAACATATTTTTCAAAACAACCAAAAAGATCAAAAACAAAGAAAAGAATCAAATTTTATGACCATTCTTCACATCTTGAGAAAGAAGAATCTTCATCAAAACATCAACTTGAAAAGAAGACCATTGAGCTCAAAGGCTTTGATCAAAAGAAGGAAATTCTTCTATCTAAATAGACAAATCTTTGTCTCTCATAGAGTTTTTCTACGTCACATGTGTCTCTACCTTCAAGGCAAAACAAACGAATTTGATTCAGAATCATTAAACCGTGGAGCTTTTATGCAATATAGAGCTTTGAGTTATCACAAAAACCAAGGAGGCAAGATTAATCCCAACTTCTTCCCAAACGTTTGTATCACATACAACATAACTCGAGAAACGCCACCAACGCCCGAAAGGGAAGAGGTAGAATTTGTTTCATTTGTAACACAAAGCTTTTATTGAAGTTAAAACATTTCATCCATTATCTCACTCATACGTCATCGCTTCATCATCAATCCGTTCCAACTCTCAAAACATTAAGAGGTTCTTGTCCTAAGTTCTCTTTTAGATATTGCTTGAATCAAACGCATCACATCACTTTTTAGATTGTTTCTACATCTGGGATAAGCTCATCTTAAGAGACACATCTACATAGGTTAAAACTAGTTCATGAGTGAATCCTCTCATTACTAGGTAGTTAAATCTGTAACACATCTCATATTTTTTTACACCTTATCACATCAAACCTTATCAAACGAACAAGCAAATCAAAGGAAAGAATTTTGGTCACATCTACCTTTAAAGTGCTAGAGATCCACATGCAACACAATTCACCAACCATCAATCTCTCATTTCATCAGCAACTCATCATCATTTTCGCTCAACTTCAACAAAAACTTGTAAACAAAATGGCTCACACCCGATCACAAACAAGGCAATGAGAAGTAGAAATTGAAGAAGAAGAGGAGGAAAATATCAATGAATTTCAAGAAGCACTTGGAGGAAATGTGAATGTCAAAAACCCAAGTACTCCTACTCCTGCAACAATAGAAAGGGCCCAACATAACCCTCTCTTTAACAAACTTTTTGACGAAATACTCAAGAGCAATGCAGATGCTCACTTTTTAAAGCTCGCTCAAGAAGGAGCCAAACTCCCCTCTGACTTTGATCTTGCCCAATTAAGACAAGCATCAAAATGACAAAGTCGCCATGAAGAAGAAAGAGGTAGAGATCCCATCCGATATAACATTCCTCGAGGTAACCCACCACCTCCTCCTCCAAATGAAATGGAGATGTTGCGGCAACAAGTTAAAAATCTCACCCAACAACTTCATAGTGGTGTAAAAACTAACCAATTCCCACTCAATGACATCTGTCCCTATCCCTTTGATAGGAATATTTATATGCCACCCTTTCCACGGGGATTCGAAACACCCAAATTCAAAAAATATAGAGGAAAGGGAGATCCTCGCGATCATGTCAGAGAATTTCATTCAGCTTGCCTCAAAGTGGCATATGAGGACACATACCTAATGCGACTTTTTCCCCAAAGCTTGGGAGGAACAACCACATCATGGTTTTCCCGACTACCAGGTGGTATTAGGACCTTTGAAGAGCTAATTCAAAAGTTCTTGGCACATTACTCTCATAACATTGAACGCGACATCACCATGGCTGATCTGTGCAACACTAAACAAAAACCAGGTGAACTATTCTCAGTATTCCTGCAACAATGGCGTCAAATGTCTAGCAGACGTTCTCTTCAGTTACCTGAACGAGAACTAGGGGAAATATTCATTTCCAACTTAAACGAAGAAATGGAGTTTCACCTGGATGTCAAAAACACAGACTCTTTTAATGACATGATCACCAAGGGCTTAAAATGTGAGCGGGCTCTCATCAAGAAAGGACTTATCAAAATCTATAATGAACCAAAGGATGGTCCTCACCCACGTTTCAATAGTGACAAACCAAGCTTTTGGAACAAAAACAAGAATATCGTCAATGATGGGGTTGTGGATGCCAGAACTATCAAAAGTGCACAACTTGTAGTTTGATTTGCAGGACAGAATCCCCCACCTCAGACTAACATAATTGTTCCTTCAAATCAAGGTCGCATCACATCTCATGACGAACCCAGACCTCGTCAACAAAAACAAAAATGAACATACACTCCCTTAGGGGAACCCATCAAGATAGTGTTGCGACAACTGGTTTCACAAAATTTGGTAACTCTACCTAAAACATCAAACTATGAACCTCAGGTCAAACCTGCATGGTGGAGGGATACTGAACATTGTGATTTCCATCAAGGGAGAGGACACAAGACAAGTAATTGTCACTGATTAAAAGATCTTATTCAGGATCTTATTGACCAAGGTGAAATCGAAATTGAAGGGCATGACCCAAAAACAACAAACAATGATCATCTGATGTTCAAAAATCCACTTCCATCACAAGATCAAAGAGGTCCTTCCACTTCCAGGAGAGGCACTGATACCACTGATTATACACAAGCTGCGTATAATTATACTGTAAATCACCTGTATGATGCCAGTGAACAAATTGCAACTATAACCATTAAACATCCCAGCTCCAATTGCAATGTTGTTACACGTCGCGGCAAGGTTACCATAAAGGCAGCTCCACAAGGCACCACTTCCATACCAAAGCAGTATAATCTTGTGGAACAATTAGACAAAATGCCTGCACTTATATCCATTTTAGAGCTATTGTGCCTATCTCCATCTCATAAAAAAATCTTGGATCAAGCTCTCCAAGAGGTGTCAGTCCCTGCAAACCTGAATACAGACCAATTTCAAGCCATGGTTGGAAGTCTAAAGTCATCACCTTGTCTCACTTTTTCCGAAAGTGACAACTCTTCCTTCCAGCAACCTCATAACGCTTCGCTACACTTTGAAGGCTTTATCAACCAACATAGGATCAAGCGATTCTTGATCGATAATGGAGCAGGCCTGAATATATGTACACTACAGTTGGTCACGGGTTTGGGATATGCCATAGAATCAGTGGATCCCCGTAAGAAGATCACAATCAAAGCCTATGACGATGCAGAGGGTTCATCCAAAGGAGTTGTGGTACTACCAATCCGAGTGGGCCTTGTGGTAAAACACATCATCTGTCAGGTTCTGGACCTTCCTCTACCATACAATCTATTGTTAGGAAGACCTTGGATAAATGCCATGCAAGCCATTCCATCTACCTACCATCAATGTATCAAGTTCCCACATAATGGTGTAGAGATCACAATTCTAGGTGATGCAAATCCCTTTGCATGTTGTCATAATATCAGTCATCAACCAAAGATTACCATTCCTAACAATAGAGAAGCCATTTCCTCCACATCATATATAAGTCCAACCTCTCTTACCAATTCAAGCACCCCTATATACCCAAGCAAGAAAAGCTTAAGATGAAAATAGCAGAGGAAGGTCCAGGGGAGTACAACTTAAGTCAACTCTTTTGTGTGGGACAAATGCCCACTTCTCCTAGAACACATGGTAAACCACAGCAGTTACTTCAGCAACCACTGATCACGCCAGCATGTGCTTTGATGCCTTTCATCCTTGGAAAGAGTCAAGAAGAAGAAACCAAAGATGAGGACTTAATGGAATGGATCTATAAAGATCCTATCACCACTGATATGCCACAAGCTTCACTTCCAACGGATCAATATGGCAAAGGCCTACTCATCATGCAAAGAATGGGTTATGATGGTCAGAGTGCTTTGGGATCTTACAAACAAGGAAAACATGAACCACTGCTGCCAGAATTAAAGCCCAAAGGTAATACAGGCCTAGGCTTTGAAAAGGAGATCTTTCCTAAGCTCAGATTCAAAGGAAAACCCAACAAACCACTATATCAGCCTATTGCAAAAAGGACACCTTTCATTATCAAAGCAGCATCAAACACCATCACAACTGCCCCACCGAGGCTCAAAATCCCAACACAACCAATCATCCCACCAAACAAACTAGTAAACCCATCAGCAACAGCAATAACATCAATAGCACCATTAGCAGCAGCAACTGTATCAGAACCCGCAGCAGCATCTACAACACCAGTAGTTCCAGCAAAAGCAACTGAGTCAACACTACCGATACTCCCCGTATCGGATTCATTGATCCCCATCATCCTTCCTGCAGCACCGATCATTTTATCTACAAAGGTACATCAACCGATCACACCTATAGTATTTAACACCAAGGACATCCCAGTATGGTATAGTAATCGGATGCTAGAAAGTGATTCAGAGACCGACTCACATGAATGGGAATTTGATTCCATTCGACTTAATACTTCAGATGAGGAAGACACATCACCATCTCCACCCTGCAAAGACATCCCTGCTTACGGAGAAGCACAGATAATGACCTCTTGGGTTCCTGAGCTGGAAACTTCTTCCACAGACCCTACATCACATCCTACACCTAATTCTAACAGGGAGAGTACCATCAATGACCTTGACCACAATGTCTTAACCCTCACTGATACATCTAACGAATTTAACCTAATCGATGAAGTAATGCCCATTATCCATCCTGAACTCATCTAATGGAACCAACCTAATCCCCCATGCCTTGACCACTTCCAAAATGATGAGGTGATCATTGACTTCTTGGAACTACGAGATAACATACCAAGCGGGGATCACAAAGATGGATTTGCCACAGAACTTAATAGCGCAGCATACTTCGGAGCGAATGCCAAACCTTTCAACTACAAAAATATAATGATAAAACATGGATCTTCCAGTGAAAACCACACCGTGGCACTATTTGATTCAACAAAAGTAAAAAGAAAGAGAATATCCAACGGTGAAAACCTCTTTGAGGCACCTAAGGATGAAAGGTTTGACATCCTTCCTTGCAGCACACAACGGGAACGATCAACGGTTCTCATCGAGGAAACCAAAGAATACAATGTGGGGACTCCTGAAACTCCTCACCTCATACATTTGGCATCTCTTTTAACTCCAGAGGAACAACCTAAATTCATAGAGTTGTTTCAAAAGTGCCAGATTAACTTTGCGTGGTCATATGCAGACATGCCTGGGCTTGATCCTGATTTAGTCATGCATCACCTCACCATAATAGAAGGAGCCAAGCCTGTCAAGCAGAAGCTTCGTAAGATGCATCCTCAGATTGCAGTACTAGTCAAAACAGAACTCAAGAAACTCCTAGATGTTAGTTTCATTAGACCAATTGATTATGCAGATTGGATCTCCAATATTGTTCCTGTCGGCAAACCAAAAGGGGACATCCGAATTTGTACTGACTTCAGAGATCTAAATAAGGCATGTCCTAAGGATGACTTTCCCCTACCAAATATCGACATCATAGTAGATCTGACAGCAGGACATGCCATGCTTTCACTCATGGATGGCTTTTCAGGATACAATCAAATAAAGATCACACCAGAGGATCAACATAAGATAGCCTTCACATGTCCATGGGGCACATACTGCTGGAATGTAATGCCTTTCGGTCTCAAGAACGCAGGAGCAACCTATCAACAAGAAATGACTACCATCTTCCATGACATGATACATACTATGATGGAAGATTATGTTGATGACTTACTAGCAAAATCACTCACCAGAGAAGGGCATCTCAACATACTAGATAAAATCTTTGATAGACTAGAACAATACCATGTTCGACTCAACCCAAAGAAATGTGTCTTTGGAGTAACCTCCGGGAAGCTTCTAGGATACATTGTCTCCAACAAAGGTATTGAGGTTGATCCAGCAAAGGTCAAAGCCATCATGGACATGCCACCACCAAAGAATATCAGTCAGCTAAGGACATTACAAGGGCGGCTCCAATCCATCCGAAGATTCATTTCACAATTGGCAGATAAGTGTCACCCATTCACACACCTGCTACATAAGAACATCTGCTTTCAATGGGATGCACGATACCAGCAAGCATTCTAGATGCTTAAAGATTATCTCATGAATACACCATTGTTGATCCCACCAGATCCAAGTAGGCCTCTGTTACTCTATATATCAGCAACAAGTATAGCATTGGGTGTACTATTAGCACAACATAATGCAGAAGGGAAAGAGTGCGTTGTTTACTACATCTCTCGCACACTGGTTGGCTATGAACTCAATTACACACCTATTGAGCGAGCTTGCCTAGCAGTAATTTTGGTAGCCACTAAACCGAGGCACTATCTATTAACACATAAGGTACAGCTCATTGCAAAGATTGATCCACTCAAGTATTTACATAGCAAAGCAGCATTGACAGGCCGCTTGGCCAAATGGGTGATGATTCTAAGTGAATTTGACATCGAGTATGTAGACCGCAAAGCTATCAAAGGTCAAGTTATTGCAGATCAGTTGGCCGAAGCACCACTCATAGGCGATCATCCTCTCATTTCCAATTTTCCAGATGAAGAGATATTCATGATCACAACAGCACAACCATGGAAACTATACTTTGATGGTTCATACACTAGGCATGGCTCAGGGGCAAGCATTCTGTTTCTCACACCTCAAGGCTACAACATCCTAAAGTCTTATAGGCTCACATTTCCATGCACCAACAACATAGCAGAGTATGAGGCCTTGATCACAGGACTCAGGCTAGTTGTACAATGGAAATTACAAGAACTACAAGTCTATGGCGACTCCCAACTGGTCATTCGACAAGCAATAGATGAATATCAGACCAAGGATGATAAACTCATGCCATACAATCAAATGGTGGATAGTCTAAAGGCATCATTCACTAAAATTATCTTTGAGCAGATACCAAGAGATCAGAATCAAGCTGCTGACGCTATGGCTACTATTACATCTCTCCTAGATCTTCCACAGAATTCAACATGCTACGAGTTCTTGGTCGAACAACTTTGGATTCCTGCTCATGATATCCCCGAATCCGAGATGATATGTCACCTTGTCGGTTCTGAATCCCCATGGTACGGTGAGTTCTACACCTATCTCTGTGATCACACCCTTCCTCCTAACCAATCGAATAACCAACATAAAACCTTCATTCGCCAAATTGCTCGATATACCATTATTGCTGAAACCCTATACCGACGCAGTCTTGATGGTACTCTCCTTCGATCTCTAGAACAAGATGAGATAACAAAGGCCTTGGAAGAGGTACATGAAAGAATTTGTGGAACTCATGCAAGCGGTCCGTCACTAGCCAAGAAACTCCTGCGCAATGGATACTATTGGCCATCTATGGAAAAAGACTCTTACTACTTTGTTAGGAAGTGCAAGAAATGCCAAATTCATGGAGACCTGATACATGCACTAGCACAGGAATTGCAACCAATCACAACACCATGTCCTTTTTGTCAATGGGGCCTTGACCTTGTGGGTAAAATCCATCCATCTTCATCCAATGGTCACTAATTCATTATTACTGCCACCGAATATTTCACAAAGTGGATCGAAGTTGTTCCACTTACCCAAGTTACCGACAAGAAGATCACCTCATTCATCCTCAATTACATCATCTGCCGGTATGGTGTACCCAAGTCCATCATCACAGATAACGGTCTTCCTTTCAAGAATCAAGATGTCCGTGAACTTTGTGAGAAATTTCACATCCAACACCGCTTTTCCACTTCCTATTACCCACAAGGCAATGGTCAAGCTAAAGCATGAAACAAAAACATATTAAGGATCCTAAAGAAGACAGTCAATGATGTCGGTCGTGATTGGCACGTTCAATTGAATCCAGCACTATGGGCATATCGAACTAGCATTCGAACCCCTACAGGCGCAACTCCATACTCATTGGTCTATGGTGCAGAAGCTATTTTACCTATTGAAGTTGAGATACCATCACTACGGGTTTCCTTACACAATCTCATAGATGATGAAGCCTACAAAGTATCCCGTCTTTAGGACTTAGAGCTACTTGATGAAAAGTGACAAGCTGCATACAACCACCTCAAATCCTATCAGTAGCGCATGAGCAGAAGTTATAATCATCGAGTTAGACCTCGTACATTCGAGGTAGGTGATCTTGTTCTTCGAGAAAATCCTCATAACCAACCCAACCGAGAACATCAAGGAAAGTTTGAATCAAATTGGCTGGGTCCATATGTTGTCACTGCTGTATTTGGGTACGGGGCATATCGATTGCCTAGTTCAGAAGGAGAACCGCTAGCAGATCCAATCAACAGCATGCACCTCAAATGGTTTTATACCTAAAAACTGTACAAAGCATCAGGCTCCCATATATACTGGCAAAAATACCAAAAACATACAGATAAAATGACCTGAAGAAAATACAAAAAAAAAAAAAAAAAAACACACCAAAAAGAGTAAAGAAAAATCATGCATCCAAACGGTGAACAACCACTCCGGTGGCACCTTGGGTAAGTGCGATTGTGAAAACCTGGAAAACAATCGCCACTCGTAAAGGCTATGGCTCCATTGTCTTTCAGACTTGTTGCGGTCACCTTCACTGCATCCATATCCATCCGTCCACACCATGGCTTATTATTAATCTGCAATTAAGAAAGTACTTCATGCATCTTGCATCCCGCTTTTTCATAGTCATGTCTAAACTGGGGGCAATGCCCTTAACCTATTGATGGAAGTGGATAAATCTGTCTAGCTTAATTAAATAAATAATTGTTATTTATTTAATTAAAAATCCACTAGCCATCAGTTAATTAAATTAACATTTAATTAATTCATCTTCAAACATTCTCCTATTAATTAAATAAATTATTCAATTTATTTTAATTAATTTATTAAACCAAATTTACAATCAATTAAATGAATAAAATCTATTTATTTAATTAAATCCCCCTTTTTCCTCTTTTAAATAAATCAAAACATTTATTTAAATCATTTCCCCTGCCCCCCCCCCACTTGCATTTTCCTACAAATGCAACTTGTACACATTTATTGAAATAAATAAATTTTTATTTTAATAAAATCCTATTTTCCCTCACCCACCAAATCTACTTGCATTCCTAAACCCCCTTCTAGATTCTTCTAACCCCTTCCTAATTAGCCTAATCCATCCCCTAATTATTGTCACATTCCTAAGCAACTTGGAGTCACTTCTCAAAGACTTCAAAGTCTTTGAAAAACATTTAATGCTTTGTGTGTTCAACAATTTAACCTCCAAAGTCTTCCAAAACCACTAATGGCTCTTACATGACCGTTAATGGCTCTTACATAACCATTTATGGTTATTTCAACTTGCACTCATGTGTCTCCTCAAACATTTATTGCTTTGACCATGTTTATCCCTTTTGCCTTTGCACAAGAGTTTATCCATTGGATAAAAGCTTTATTCTTTGAATAAAGAGTTTATTCATTCAACTAACCTTGACCTTAACTCCCAAGGTCATGTCAAGCATTTAATGCTTATTCCATCTCCTCTCAACCTATCTCACATTGACACTTGTCATCCTGGGATTGGGTTGAAAGCCCTCACATGGATTTGATATCTTTCAATCCTGACCCTTGTTGAGATTGTTCAATCTCAACCATCCATTGCTCTATTTTTCCTATAAATAGAGCCCATTTCTTCATAATCTAGATCCTGAAAACTTGTATGCATTTAAGCTATAGGCATTTTGAGAGAGCATTTTAGCATAATCAACTAATATCTTGTCATTTTGGATAAAATAAATCATTTTAGTATCAATAGCATAGTATTAGCTTTTTATTCACATTTAGAGCAAATACTTCAATCTCAAACTTCCATAAGCATCCATAGTGCAAAAAGTTGTTGAGAGCTACACTATTTTGGAACTTGGAGAGGAGAGGAACAAAGGAGAAGAAGCCAAGAGCATGTTAGGAGGCATTTGGAGACGCCTCATCATATTTACCTTCTTAGTTAGATATTTTGTCATGCTTTTGGTATCTCTTTTGATATTCTTGTGTAGGAAAGTATTTTGTTTGTGATTTCTGACACTAACAGTTTGGCTTTTCTTCTTGTTTGTGTTTAGTTATCATTGACTAACCTTCCCTTTTTGCAGAGCATCATAATGTTTTTGTTCATTCAACTAGGTAAGTACCAAGTTAAAGATATGAATGTGTATATTGAGCCTCTTATCGATGAATTGTTGGAGTTATAGAATGGTGTCACTATGTATGACGTCTCTAGACCAATAGGACAAAGACAATTTCAATTTCATGCAATGCTTGTATGGACAATACATGATGCCCCAAGGCTAACACATTTTTGTGGTATGTTACAATG
The DNA here is from genome assembly GCF_030272615.1 of Cryptomeria japonica. Classification (NCBI taxonomy): domain Eukaryota; kingdom Viridiplantae; phylum Streptophyta; class Pinopsida; order Cupressales; family Cupressaceae; genus Cryptomeria; species Cryptomeria japonica. The sequence goes on along the minus strand of NC_081407.1, from coordinate 32,056,734 downwards.
TTCAAGTTGCGCATTATAATTATAATTATAAAAATTAATATATTTAATCCAATTATACATTATCTTGTAGGTCTTCAAACAAAGGGAAAATTTGCATGTTCACTTTGTGGTCCAAAGATGAAATCTCGTCATTCAAAAATTTTAGGAAAGCAAATGTTTTATGAGTATAGGCACTTCCTCCATAGAAATCATAAGTATCGAAATACTGAAAAACATATTTTCAATGGGAAAGAAGAGACTACATCAAAGCCACGAAGAATGACACCTTGCCTATGGAAGTTGGAATATAATAGAATTAATCGTCAAGGTAATGTCATTCCATCTAATGGTTTATGTTTGGAATTTGTATTTTTCTATTGTGTTTTGTTTACTGATGATGTAATTGATGATCGTGAAGGTCGTCAAGGCATTAATGACCACCTTTCAAAGTGACAAAAAAGTTATCCGAGACAATTTAGTAGGTTGTCTTACTACGAGCAGCTAAGAATTGTGCATTTGTTTGATACTATGCATATTGAAAAGAATATAACAGAGACATTATGGAAAATATTGGAGGGAAGGCATGACAAAGAAAAAATTGTCAAAATTTGTAGTGACATTCAAGAATCCAGTCATGCAATGAAAAATGTCATTCAATCAAATAGTAATGGAGACCAGATTAATATAAGTTCCCTTCCTTGGTTATTAACGGACGAGCAAAGCAATGCTATAAAATAAGTCATACAAAAAATTCAATTTCCCACAGGATTTGCTGCGAACATAAACAATCTTGTATCAAAGAAAAGTGAATTTGGGCCAAGGATGAAAATGCATGATTGACATACCTTCATTAAGGTAATTCATGTTCTTGTGTATTTACTAAATATTTGTATACTGCACATGTAATTTTCATTGTATTATGTTAGAAACAAATGAAAATATCATTTGATAATTATTGCAGTACATTCTACCTCTATCTCTCCCAGACAACTTTGACAATAATGTCAAGAAAGTCATATATGATCTTGGAAAATACATGAGGTAAGTAGTGATGATTGTTCAATTTGTTGTATAGATAAGATACTTGCGATCTATTTTACTTGTTATGTAGTATATTGTATATTATTTTGTAAAGTCTCGTTTATATATTTTTGCATCTTGAATCTCTTCTAGGTGGTTGTCATCTAAAGAAATCCATAAAGAAGATATAAAATATTGGAAGAGAAAAATTCGTCATTTAATGTGTGAAATGCAAAAGTGTCCACCTTCAACTTTTTTCAATGCACAAGAACACTACCTCATACACCAAGTTGAGGAGATTGAATTGTGTGGACCTGTACACACTAGGTCAATGTGGATGGTTGAGAAGCACTTGAAATTTTTGAAGGCTTTGGCTTGACAAAGAGCACATCCTGAGGGTTCTATGGTGGAGGGATATATTGTATACTAGACTATGGTGTACATTATTGAATATCTTCCTAAGTTTGCAGTAGAGATCCACGTAGATCGCATTTGGGATCCCAACCCCATTAAAAAATTCGAAGGGGAGTACTTGATGGGGAAAGGTAGATTGAGGAAAGTGAGAGGTAATTATAAGATGTTATTGTAGTTAATTAATTCTTAATCTTCTAAATCAATCAGTTGTAAGTCGTTTATTACTTATTTGTACAGTTGGTTGGGAGTGGGATGCGCTACATTTTTATATTGCAAACAATCTTGATTGGATGACGGTGTGGATTGAACGATGTCAACATTTTGGTCACACATTAACATAGGAAGGTGTGGCTTCATTGGTTAAAGAAGCTCATCGTAATGGAGATTCCAATGTTACGCAAAGGGAAATTGATTTAGCATATGGTTTAAGAGATAAACAGATATGTATAATTTTATTAATCACCTGTATGTTTATCAACTCACGATGCAATAATTTTAATATGTTAGACATATTGTAGGTCAAACACCACAAGGCTATGTGCTGCATTGGTTACAAATTTTGCATCAAAAAGTTGGATGACACGAAGAAAACTTGTGATTCTAGGATAACTACAGTCTTTGAGGTGACCAATATTTTATCTAGAAATGACATACATTCTCAAGAGTCTCAAAATTGATACTATGACATTTTTTATGATATACTTGAGTGTGACTTTAATTACTTCAAATTAGTTTTGTTCGTCATCAAATGGTATAGGCTACGATTGAATAAAAATGATCCTGATATAACTATTATTGAATATGATAATGGATTTACAATAGTTAATACAAGGACGTTTGAGCCAGTTGGGGATAAGCCCTATGTTCTTCCAAGCCAATGTGAGCGGGTATTTTAATCAGAGGTTCCACATAAACCGGGTTGGTCATTTGTTGTTAGACGTGATCCAAGAGGAAGGTCGATAAAGTATAATGAGATGGAAGAAGAAGATATCGAAGAAGTAGAAGATGATGTAGATGATGATGATGATGATGATGATGATGATGATGATGATGATGATGATGATGATGATGATGATGATGACGGTGATGGTGATGGTGATTATGACGATGACGATGACGATGACGATGACGATGATGATGACGATGACAATGATGATGATGATGATGATGATGATGATGATGATGATGATGATGATGATGATGATTTTGATGATGATGGTCATGATGATGAGTTGGATGAAGAAGAAGATCAATGACATGAATGAAATGTATGACATTTTGTGAACTTTGTGTTTGTTCATGGAATTTTGATTGTTTATTAGCTATGTGATGGATGGTGATTTCAAATACATATGTGATGGATTACATGTTTATGATGATACACTTGACATTTTTTGAACTTTGTGTTTATTTATGGAATGTGGACTCTCTATTGGCTATGTGATGGATGGTGATTTATGATACATATGTGATAGTTTATGATGATACATATGTGATGCCTATGATGCTCAATTACATATATAATGATACATATTTGATGCTTATAATGCTCATGATACATATGTATTTATTGTTTATCAAATTACAAATGTAATTCTTATGATGCTCAATTGTTGGTGCTAATTTCATGTATATATTTCATGTGATGCTGCCACCCTTGGTGTAAATAGGTAATTGACTATAGACATCATCAACCCTTTAGTTAAGGATCTTGCACAATCTACATAAAGTAAAGGTAAGGAATAAAAATATATACAGTGATTATGATGATTGCATATTGTTCATGTTGTGTACTATGTAATTTTTAGTTTACATATCATGTAATTTTTAGCTAACATAAGATAATTGAATTACATATGCAGGAACCTGAACCCCTTTGACGAGGATTCTGCACAGTCTCATGGATCGACAGGTACAAGTCAATACACCCTATAGAAATAGTTTATTTTTAAAAAATTACTAGGAAAAAAAACTTCCTCGGTTCTTTAAACCTCAACATTAGCAGCAAATCTAATACAATTATCAACACTTGAGGCCCTAGTTGGATTTATTCAATTTTTAATCTCAACATCAACTTCAGGGTCAACTTTTTCATCAACATGACCCTCATTTGCAAAATATCTCTCTCATTACCAACTAACTCTCTCATTTAATGGAGTGCAGGTACCACCGAATAGGTATTTGTCAGATGTGTCTTCCTTGAGTGAGGGAAATGTAGGAATAGTCGACGAAAGTGAGACATGTAGTAGGTCTAAAATAGGGAGATCAACTAGACATCAAAAGATTAGAAGAAAATTCAATAAACGCATGGAATTTTTCCTTGCTCAAGGGGGGTCATGTTCTTATGATGATGAGACCAAAGGCATCATCGAGGTGCCCTTGAGGTACAAACATCTAAAGAAACAATGGGTACCCAAGGAACTTCCTCCAATAAACATTGATTTTTTTGTTAACGAGAGGATATATCACATAACACCTTCGTCGTTACATGGTTTGGCCTATTTTCCATGGATGGCATAAAGGTCTATTACAACAAAGTTGCTGAATTGATGGAGTATGTCAGACCTTGTTACAATTACAAAAATTGGATGCAGATTGTTTGATATAAAAAAAAGTATGTGTAGGTATGCACTGTTAGCAAATTATATACAACAGAAAGATAATGATCAAAGTAAAGAAATAGGGAATATTGCAGGTTTTATAAATAGTATGCGACATGGGTCAATTAATAAGCAACCCACTTGCATATTTGAGGCGCGCGAGGGAAATCGTGTATTTGTATGTGTGATAAAATCAATAAGTGTGGGGGAAGAGTTGCTAATCGATTACAATTTGAATCGTATAGATACAAACAAAGTTACTAACATGGGGGTGGTATGTACTATATACCATTTAAACCAACCTCTAATTAATGACTCCAATATACCATCTTATTATTAAGTTTTTTTGCTAAGTCTATTGGTTTCATTTCGCTAATGTGTTTATATTTTTTCTTTGTCACAGGGTGACTTGGATCCATCACATAGCATAGACAAGGATGTAGGTCCCGACACTTGTACCGAGCAGGTAAACCTCATTGTAATTGTACAAATTAGATAGAAGCAAACTATTACATTATTATGTTATTTTCTTGAGGGTTTTGGAGTAATTTTGATAGTGTTAATAATATTCTTGTCATAGATGGATATTCGGGGAAAGGGAAAGGAACATCCCTTACATCAGCACCTCAACACAATATTAAACGATGAGGACTACGCAATTTCCACAAACCCTATAGAAGTGATAAGAATGTCTATCACAAAAATTAATAAAGAGATTGTTGCTTTGGTATGCACGACCCCTCAGACTGATGAGATAAAAGATAGGGTGAATCAATTGGTGCAAGCAGCAGAAAACATGCAAGTAAGCAATAATGAAAGCTTTAGTTATAACAAAAGTTTAATAATGGTTTATATTTTATATTATTTTATGTCACTAACTAAAATATGTACATGTTGTTTTTACATAATTTCATGTGTCATCATCAACCTGGTGGACATGATCAGAGTATTGCAGGAAGTGCAGGTGATGACCATGTTCTATACATTAAAACTACTCCTTCTTTGGACTTGTGAACTTTCTTTTTTAATGCTAGTGTTATTTACACAATCCTTTCCCTGTCTATACTATTGCTCTCTCTTTAGAATGAATAATAATAAGTTTTGTGTGTATATATGATTATAATAATAGTTTATTAAACTATTAAAAAGTATTTAGTTGCACAATTAGAAGTTCTCATTTGATCTGATCTGATCATTTGTATTTTAATTTACTATTATTAAATTATATTTTAAAGTAGGGACATTACAAAGACTAATAAGATAGCGTGAAGTTTGACAACATGAGATAGCACATTGAAGCAATCTAAATAAATAGATTCCATGGACTATCTTTTGTAAGGACTATACTAGTTTATCACTTACACTGCCCTCTTGTCACAAATTTCCATACCTTTGTCCTGCATCAAAACCTACCTTCCTTTTTCTCCTTCATATTGTTGTATCATTAAGATTACCATCGAACACTTAATAAAGGTTCATATTTCTTTACAACTCTTAATAAAGGTTCATCCTTGTTTACAATTCTTGCAGCTTTCATATATTTAATGTATTATTCTTCAGGTGCTGCCAATGTTCCTGTGGAAAGGCCACCTCATTCAAGGTTATCCCCATCTGGATTGTTGACTGCAATGTCAGCAACAAGCATCATGCAAACATCCTCTACTGCTCGTCATCTTGACCCGCCCACTATTGGTAGATCCCTCTTTTGCTCTCTCTTTTGTTATGTGTTTATTTCCCTTGAAGTGTTCTTTCTTGGGGGCATTTCATAGTGGATTCATTTTCTGCAGCAGGAGATGCACATGAAGATGCGCCAAAGGCGAATACTAGTGAAAACATACCATCATTTCCTGGATCTTCCCGTATTACTAGTACGGGAACGTTGCAGACCACATTAGTCGTGAGTGATGAAGAATTGATTCCCTTGAAGATATAGAAGGTTCCAGGTACTTCAAAATTATTATTATATAGTGTAATTGTAATTTACTTACTGATCACTCATTTTGGACTAATTATCCCATGATTTTTTTGCAGGAAATGATATTTTTTATAAAAATCTTAATGACATTGCATTGCAGATGTTTGGGCCCACCATACGTAAAAGGTGGAACATCATATGTGAACTAACCCTAATCCACTATTTTTATTTCACATCATTTCTAGAATAGTTTTCCTTTGATCCATTTCTTGAGCTATATTAAAGGTAGCTTCAGTTATTTTTGAATCTAATAGGTTTGTTTTTGCTTAAAAGGTGGAGTGACCAAGAAAACAGGTTAAAAGATGAACTCACAAACCATTTGGTTGAGTTGTTCAAAAATGACACATTCGACAAAACCAAGCTCCTTGAAAAAGCTGGCACATATCTAAAGTATGTGAGGGACCAGTACAAGACACATTTAGAGAAGAACATAAAGTACGAGCGTCTCCCCATTATTCCAGAGAGGGAGTGGAAGGACCTGATTTTGGATGAGAAGGAGAGAATTGAAGGGAAAAAAGGAAATACACCACTAGACGACAGAAGAAGGTATGTGATACTATTAAGAATGTAATTATGTACTAATTACTCTTTATATCTATATAATCTAACATATTTCAAACTTTTCATAGACTGAGTGACACGTCAAAGGCAACCAAGGCAAGATAAGAAAAGCACGGGCAACACAAACTCGACTCTGGTGGTTATATGAAACTTTCCGCACGAATTGTAAGTATTTGTAAATGAAATATCGCATCGAAATATTTATAAATTGCAAACAATTTTTTTTTATCAAACAATACAAGCAAAATTCACTATACTAAGCAAAAATGCAAGGCTCTGATTTCAATAGAGTGCCCATAGAAGATGACAAGAGAATTGCCTACCAACAAGGCTATACAACCATGGTTAAACGGCTACGAGAATTGAGTGGGCAAACACAAGATTCTGGTGCATCCGTCACACAAGTAAATAAGCTATATGAAAATAAATTCAAATGGAATACCTTACCAATAATATATTTGATGTTAAGTTCCAACATAAAGTGAATTTATTTGTTTGAATTAAGCAAGCAATTATAACAATGCACATGACATTGGAATGCAACCTGATAATCATGGAACACAACCTCCACATGAAGGTCTAGATATGCATCCCAGTAGTGGAGGTATTCATTTGCTATTCAAATATTTTATGTAATTATTAATACAAATAAACATCTTAAATTGTAATTGGTGTAGAAATTAATGTAACCTTTTTTGTTAATATTTTAGAGCATGTAGTCGGTGGTGACCAAGTGGAGCATGATCCAGGTAGACAACATCAGGAACGTAATGTTCCCCAGTCAAGTAAAGAGGACCACTGTTATTTCTTTAAACATATTTAATTGCAATTGGTGTATTGATTAATGTAACCTTTCATATTTCAACTCCAGAGGATCTAGAGGGTGTTCAGTATGTTGAGGTTGAGGCTAGACAAAATGATTTTGAAGATGATGTGGCCCCATCAAGTAAAGAGGGCCACAATTATGTTCCTTAAATTAATGAAATACTTGTAACAAAAATAAAAAATTATTTGAATTTAACCCATTTCTTTGTTATTGCAGAGGACCCCCCTTTGCATCGATGTCCTCGTCCTCAGAAGAGGACTAGGCATACATCGAGATCACGAGCAGAGGGCAAAACAACTGAAGAGGGGGGAAATGATGAAGAAAACGATGCTCCACTTCGACTTTTTATAGCTTCAAAAAAAAATGATTGTAATCTACATTATTTGATAATGACTAATTTTTATGTGTTAATGAATGTAATTATGTGCTAATGAATGTTCATGAATGATATGTGTTAATTAATATTGATGAATGTTGTGTGTTAATGAGTGTTAATGAATGTTATGTGTCATTGAATATTCTATGATAATGAATGAATGTTATATTTTATTAATGGATGAAACAATGAATAAATGTTAGATGTTAACGGGGAATTTAGAGTGATGTTAGGGGGGAGAGGCCAAATGAGCTTCCACCTTCATGTGGTTGGCCCTGTTAAGTAGATAATATTAAACTATTCTCGAAACCAAGTGAAGCTCAATAAGATAACACACTTTTCAATATTTCATTATGTTGCACAGTTAATCTTATTGAATATTGTATATTGAATCTTAATTGTAGGGTCCAACAGAGCCAACATGAACAACAACACCACAAGTAAGTGGTTTTCTTTTTAAGTTTTTTTTTCATAATAATCTGGGAAGGTTCATCTACAATGTTATGTGTAACTGTGAAGGTGAGAAATTTATATTTTTTGTGATTCTGACATTTATTTTTTGTTCCAGGTGGATGACTTGGAAGAGGTCAGTGATTACTATCAAAATAGGGGTCTCTTTGATGAACTCATATCCGTGTTTGTGATGAGCAACAACAATGGAAGGAACTTACATATTTATATATTCAAGATGATGAATATGATAATGCTGCCACTACTATCATGAACCATTCTCTAGAGACATGGGATCATATGCAATTCAAAGATGTTGTAGTTAAAGTGGCCAATGTTGAATTGTACTACAAAGTTGTACACTTTTATTTGCAAGAACACATAGACCTTATTAATGACCTATTGAATTTCCTTGCCCTTAGGGTAGACCACACATGAGTGGTTGATATAATGCGTAAGGTATGGCTCTAAACTCTTCTATTATGTTATTATTTTTTGGATTACTGAGATGTCTTTCACTTGGGTATTAAGTTTTTCTAGATGTTCTCTTTAGCAGCTATTTGGTTTGGAAAAATTTCATGAGTATCTTTTGTTCTGTTGTATTTGTTATCCACGCTGAACATCTCCGTCATGTGAAGCCATACATGGTTGCAATACAGAGTAACAATGTAGATGTTGTTAATGAGGCTTTGAATGAAATTTATGTAGAAGAGGAAGATTATGATAGGCTTCGAGAATATATAGATATGCATGATAACTTTGATCAGATAGGGCTTGCTCAGAGGATGAGAGGAACTTCTCTATTGGTTCTTTCATTTATGTTAAAGTGGGATGTAATTTAGCATTTGAATAGCTTTCTAATGATCTTCAATTTCAATTAGGTTGAGAAATATGAACTTCTTGAATTCCGATTAAAGGCTTTTCTATAGAAAATTTTCAAGGAGGCAAATGATTCTTGAATTCTATCTGGTTATATTTATTGCTTGCTAAAAATTATGAAATGCTTACTTATATATGTTTATGAAGTTGTTCCTATATAAATTAAAAGTATGATTCCTTGATGAAGATTGCTTCTTAAAATACCTGATTTAATTATATCAGATCAACAACAAACCCGTTCCTTCATCCCTTACTGATTTTATACTATTTCAAATTGAAAGATCCTACGTATAACAACGGAGACAGATTTAATAACTTGTTTTCAAAACAAGACCATCACATCCAAAGCATCTATATGGATTGTAACTGAAATATAAAATGCAGTTAATCTTATTGAATTTTAACTTTGCTCTGAAAGACGAATAAGATAATTTGAAACTTTCCAACCAACCTTTCAAACTGATGCTCAAACTAGAAATTAGTCTCAATCACAATAGAATAAGATAGCACATTGACGCAATCTAATAAAATAGATTTATCACATGGAACTAATCAATCCATTGAAAATCATATACCATTTAGAATGAAGAACACTTGAAATTTATATTGAAAATAGATAATCAAACCAGTTGATTTCAATATGTATCATCCATCAACTTTGATATTTCCAGAAAACAAACTGCATAAGTGTTATATAAAATTGTCTTGATAAGATCATAAAACTTGAGGTATCTCCCCCACTTGTTCTAAAAGATCCTCCATTTATAGATGAGGATTTAGTTTGAAAGTGAAAGGGCATACCCTTTCATTAAAACTAAAACTAACTAAAAACTAACTTCCTAAAAATTGTCTTTACAATATGAACATATTATAAAAACATAGAAAAACATGACTCTGGGCTCCAACTTAGACATCAGGTCTAGTCTCCCAGCATCTTGCCACACTTCTAGATATGCTCCAAGTACTTCTCTGACTTATATGTATCTGCATTGTGGATGATATCCCTGACAATGAATTCCAACGTGACAAAGTTTTCCATCTGTTTCACAGTCTCTTTCAATCCAATTCCATCAATTTGGGCAATATCAAGGGCGACATTGAGAAGACTATGACATTATGAGATCCATACATCTTTTTCCTTTATCTCACCCTTATGATCAATTAACTCTAGGAACCATGTTGAGCAGTGTCTTTGCATTCATCATATTCAAATTGTAATTGTTCATCAAATTTATTGTGTTTAGCCAACAACCTCTTTATTTTTTCAATTTCTTTTGTTTCCGTTTTGGCCATTTTTTTATCATGCAACCTTGTTCCCAATCTGTTTGAAATTCTGTTGTGTGAAACTGCATTGTCCATGTTCTTTTGAAACACCATCCAGAATTCTTTCAGAAAGCCTTGTAAAACCTCAAATCTTTTAGTTAGTAATACACTAGTAGTATCTGCCCTCACACTTTGCATCTATTTTAATATCCTTTTATTTTCTTGCTACAACTCCTCGCATTTTTTCTTCCATTGAGAGATATCAAGAGAAAGAACCATTGGCATCTATTGCCCACTTCTCCTTGGTGTTTCTTCATACAACGCCTTGTATTGGTTCCTCTCCCTCACTACTCTAACCGTCTGTGCTTTATTGAATTTTGAAATATCCACTCCGATATCAACAGAAACAATTGGATCAATTTCACCAACTTTTAGTTTCATTATATGGTCAAAGGCCTTGTCAACATCAATGATCTTTGGTTTCTTGTGGGGAGGGTACAGAGCCCATAACCTCAAATATTCCTCATCCTAATCAAATCTTGAACCAATAAATACATCATTTACACCTTGTATATCCAATTTGAATTCCTTGTTTTCTGAATGCAATAAACTATCAAAGATAAAAGAAGCACTGAGGTCCCATCCGGGAAACAAAATCACCCCAGCCTCTGTAAGCAGTTGCCTCCCCTTTTGAGGGGTCATTGTGGTTATATCTGCATCAATTTCCTCTTTTAATTTCTTTAACAACTCAACCTCATTATTAGGTGTTATGTTTGGAATAGAATCCCTCAATTTCGTCCCTTTAAAATTGTACAAGAATGTTTTAAATTCTTTGGAATGAATAAAAACATCATCAGAAATAAAAGCATAAAAATCCTCTAACCGAGAGTCAACATGAACTTCTAATGCTATCTCTATTTGGCCTTGCATGTCTGGCTCTTCTTCCTTCTCTAGCAATTGCCATCTAGAGACAACTGCATTCTCATCAGATTCACTTTCTGCCTCCTCCTCCTCGGTTTCAATTTCCTCGAGTCTCTGTCTCTTTTCTGGCAGTTCAATATTCAGTTGATCAATTACCTCTTTGGCCTTTGCATCCTCCATGTTCCTAGAGATATCTTCAGCCTCAATACTATCATGCAGATAACCTCCCAAGTTCTGGCTCTTCTTGCAAGACTAAATGTATCGTTCAGGATCATAGTTTTTCCTGGCATAATGCTCATACAAATTGTATTCTTCTATCAATTTCTTATCAATTATTTCATAGGATTTGGTTGACACTATGGTGAAATCACCAAAACTCAGTGTCCCAGGCAGGAAGGCTTGCTTATACATATTTGCAAAATGTTTAGCATTGGACACACTCAATTCCCTCACAATCTCTAGATAAGCTATTATGTTTTGATACTAGGTTTGGCAGCATGTAGGGGCTCCCCTCAAATATATATACTCTAAAATATGTAAAATCCGTATTCACAAACCAGTCCCCCCAGTTATGATCAACAATGTGTCTTTCATCATAATCCCTGGGTCTTAGGAACCTCTTGATCTCGTTAGAGATAGACCCTTCACATGAAATCCCATACATTCAGTACAATGGCATCACAATAAGTTCTTCAAACTTAATATAGTTGGACCTCATATATCGTGAATCCCAAAGAGATGTCCATAATTGGGCGGATTGCTCCTCACCTTCCCTATTCTCGGTATTTAATTTTAGGCCCTCGGGCCAAAAAGCCTTTACATATCCATAAAATAACACTAGATGCATCAATAGTGAATAAAATTTGAAATTGGGATGAGTACCATCCCTAAGGTTTAAAAAACCTTCGTGCAACCTCTCCACCAGATATGTTGCATATTCAAAAGGCCTGTTGCATATTCAAAAGGCCTAGGTTCATACATTTGTATATCAAAGGCTAACACCATCGGCCCAGTGCTTGCCAGATCAGGTACCTCCACCCCTCCTACTTGCCCACACAACATATATGTATACTGCAAGTAGTGTCTAAACAAATCAATGTTGAATGGTGGCTCATCTTCCTCTATTAATTTTCCTGCCTGCCTCTTGTGAATGGCAAATTTCCAACTGGTATATGTAGAGTCCATTCTGAGGTATTCTTCCTCCAACTCCCCAAAGGATAAGGGCTTATCAGGACTGGGGTCTAAATTGAAAACCTTGTTTATGGTACCCGCAAAAAATCTAATAAATGCTTCCCCATTTGGGAGTGGAATGCACCTCTTCACCAAATTATAATTCCTCACCAAAACCTCTAGCAATCTTATGTTTACACAAACATTGGGGACTGTTAGCTTACCTAAATTTATCATCCAAGGATTGCAGAGCATCATCTCCTTGCTCCTTCTCAAATCGTGGAACATAAACAGTTCATGTCCCCTTACCTTGGTCCAGACATCTCCAACCTCTCCGTACTTGTCTTCTAATTGGTCTCTCCCCGGCAGGTGCTTCTTCGACCTTCTGGATTTTAGGCCGGGTGCCTGCATTTGGTCTATCATGTCTTGGTTTAACTTCCTGACTGGAGGCACCTCTTCAGTTTTTCCTTTCTTCTCCTTAGAGTCAGGTCTCTTGGCCGCCCTCTTCTTTCCTGTTGAACTCGAAGCTTCCATTTTTGCAATTACAATCCTTTGCTCTATTTTTCAAAGGTGCAATGTGTTATATCTATGTATTCTTCTTTCACTAACACAGTATTTAGACAAGGAAATTTATAGTTCTGTCATATTCTTTTACAATAATGAACTTCTCATAAAATTTGCCTCATGCAAACCATAGATGTATCTATTGCAAGTATTAAATAGAAGACTTTTAAAAATTTCAGTTTTGAATTCTAATATGACAACGGCTCGTCGACATATGTCTCCCCGATGAATATTTCCCTTTTGGCGCTCTCTGAACAGCCCTTTATATGCTTTGACATCTTACTTTCTCTTATCGGGATACCCTAAGCCGATGACTCCTTTTCCTCCTCATCGGTATATATCAAACTGATATTCTCATCGGGCATCGAGTGAGCTCATTTAGCGTTATCGCGATAGGCATTGTTTCCCCAATGGGCTTCACTAACGACATAGATCTTCCCGATTTAACCGGCTTCATCACCATGAGTCTTCCTGATAATGTCTTCGCTCCACTCAATCAGCTCGCTCATTCATCGGGTATCGGGGTAATAAAAAATGAAACATACCGATAAGCAATTTCTTCCCAATAGAGTATATTCCGTCAGTATATGTTTCACCGATGATTTCTTCGGGCGTCAAGGTAGATCAAAGTAACACATACCAATCGCTTTGGTTATACTGATGCAACCGGCTTCATCGCCATGATTCTCTCTAATAGTGTCTTCACTCCACTCAATCAGTTCACTCCTTCATCGGGTATCGGGGTAATCCGAAATGAAACATACCGAAAAACAAAGTCTTCCTGATAGAGTATGTTCCATCGGTATATGTTTCACCGATGATTTCTTCAGGCATTGGGGTGGCTCAAATTAAAACATACTGATCACTTTGGCTATACCGATGGACTCTTCTTTTTGCCACTCTTATCGGTATAAGTCTTACCGATACCCTCATCGGTTATCGGCAAGACAATTCTCCACTGCTGCCACTAGTGTTTACTATGTCGATGGGTCATATCAGTATAGTTTTTGCCGATGCATCAATTCTCCTCAACTTTGCTCCTTGATCAGTATAACTTTTTCCGATGAGCACAACTCCGGCTTGCTACGCTCTCTTATCCGTATATGGTATCCCGATGCCTCCTCACCTCAATCGGGTGATCGTGATCTTGTAAAGGAATTGCTGGTGTATTTTGTGGAACAAGTATACAATTGGTAAAACATATAGTTGGTTGTTCTCTCTCACAGGGTAAAGTATATTTTAAATTTTCATTTTGGATTGGGGCATTGAAATGGGGCTTACTTTTTCAATTTGGAATTGCAAGGCAAGAAATAATGCTTTGCTTCATGCTTGTTCATATGCTATGACTTGATCAAACCAGATGTGGCTTTGGAACTTGCCTGGATGAATAATATGCTTGACTTTGTGTTTCCATACCTACTTCAGGTTCTTGATATACTCCGATGATTCTGTGAATATTTTAAGTTTCTCTTTAATAAACATTTTAAATCTTCTGCACAATTAAATAGCTAATATTCAAAAAAAATCTTTTTCAAAGTTCATTCGAGAATACACGACAAAATTTGATGAGCTTGTTAAGGACAAGTTAGAGGTTGTCCAAGAAGAGAAATCCAAGGAGAAAGAAGAGAAAGATGTTTTTGCTTAACAGGTATGCATTTTTCTTGATTGAGCCTCAAGGAGAACTTGTTCTACTCTACTGACGGTTTTTAAAAATTCAAATAAAATGTGCCTATTTTGTTTACAGAATATAGCATTTTAAGAGCATAATTAAGGAAATTATAGAAAATAGCATTTTTAAGAGAATAATTAAGGAAATTATAGAAAAATAGCATTTTTCGGGAAATTATAGAAAAATTATGTGCTAACATATTGCACTGTCTAAAAAGGATAATCTTTACAAGGATGCAATGGAAACTAGTTCTCAATTGGGTGATCGTGAACTTGTAGAGGAATTGCTAGTGTATTTTGTGGAATAAGTTAGAGGTTGTCCAATAAGAGAAATCCAAGGAGAAAGAAGAGAAAGATCTTGTTGCTCAACATGTATGCATTTTTCTTAATTGAGCCTCAAAGAGCACTTGTTCTACTCTATGGTTTTTAAAAATTCAAATAAATATGTGCCTATTTTGTTTACAGAATATAGCATTTTAAGAGCATAATTAAGGAAATTATATAAAATAGCATTTTTAAGAGCATAATTAAGGAAATTATAGAAAAATTATGTGCTAACATATTGCACTATCTAAAAAGGATAATCTTTACAAGGATGCAATGGAAAATAGTTCTCAATCTAGTGATCATGAACTTGCAGAGAAATTGTTGGTGTATTGTGTGGAACAAGTTAGAGGTTGTCCAAGAAGAGAAATCCAAGGAGAAAGAAGAGAAAGATCTCGTTGCTCAACAAGTATGCATTTTGGTTAATTGAGCCTCAAGGAGAACTTGTTCTACTCTACTGACAGTTTTTAAAAATTCAAATAAATATGTGCCTATTTTGTTTACAGAATATAGCATTTTAAGAGCATAATTAAGGAAATTCTAGAAAATAGCATTTTTAAGAGCATAATTAAGGAAATTATAGAAAAATAGCATTTTTTCAGGAAATTATAGAAGAATTATGTGCTAACATATTGCACTATCTAAAAAGGATAATCTTTACAAAGATGCAATGTAAACTAGTTCTCAATCAGGTGATCATGAACTTGCAGAGGAATTGCTGGTGTATTTTGTGGAACGGGTATTTTGTGGAACAAGTTAGAGGTTGTCCAAGAAGAGAAATCCAAGGAGAAAGAAGAGAAAGATCTTGTTGCTCAACAGGTATGCATTTTTCTTAATTGAGCCTCAAGGAGCACTTGTTCTACTCTACTGACGGTTTTTAAAAATTCAAATAAATGTGTGCCTATTTTGTTTACAGAATATAGCCTTTTAAGAGCACAATTAAGGAAATTATAGAAATAGCATTTTTAAGAGCATAATTAAGGAAATTATAGAAAAATAGCATTTTTTCAGGAAATTATAGAAAACTTATGTGCTAACATATTGCACTGTCTAAAAAGGATAATCTTTACAAGGATGCAATGGAAACGAGTTCTCAATCGAGTGATTGTGAACTTGCAGAGGAATTGTTGGTGTATTTTGTGGAACAAGTTAGAGGTTGTGCAAGAAGAGAAATCCAAGGAGAAAGAAAAGAAAGATCTTGTTGCTCAACAGGTATGCATTTTTCTTAACTGAGCCTCAAGGAGCACTTGTTCTACTCTACTGACGGTTTTTTAAAATTCAAATAAATATGTGCCTATTTTGTTTACAGAATATGTATGCTCAACTTCTTCCCCTTGCTTTGCCAGCACCTCCAATAGCATTTTAAGAGCATAATTAAGTAAATTATAGAAAATAGCATTTTTAAGAGCATAATTAAGGAAATTATAGAAAAATAGCATTTTTCAGGAAATTATAGAAAAATTATGTGCTAACATATTGCACTGTCTAAAAAGGATAATCTTTACAAGGATGCAATAGAAACTAGTTCTCAATCGGGTGATTGTGAACTTGCAGAGGAATTGCTGGTGTATTTTGTGGAACAGGTATACAATGGGTAAAACATATAGTTGGTTGTTCTCTCTCATAGGCTAAAGTATATTTTGAATTTTCATTTTGGATTGGGGCATTGAAATGGGGCTTACTTTTGCATTTGGAATTGCAGGGCAAGAAAGAACGTTTTGCTTCATGCTTGTTCATATGTTATGACTTGATCAGACCAGATGTGGCTTTGGAACTTGCCTGGATGAATAATATGATTGACTTTGTGTTTCCATACCTACTTCAGGTTCTTGATATACTTGATGATTATGTGAATATTTTAAATTTCTCTTTAATAAACATTTTAAATCTTCTGTAGATATAAATATGTGCCTATTTTGTTTATAGAATATGTATGCTCAGCTTCTTCCCCTTTGCTTTGCCAGCACCTCCAATGCCTGGCATGGGAGTGGGCATGGGAGGTTATTTTCAACCAGGTATGAGTGGAATGGGAATGCCTCCCATGCCATCTTATGGTATGCCACCTATGGGTGGCTATTGATGGGATTGAAGAAGTTAACGTGGGACACAATTCTTCAATCATACATGGTGTTTTGAGGCTGGTCTTCGAGTAGAAAGATTAGACTGTCAAATTGTTTTTATTGTCATTTGGTTGGTTGATACAAAATTATTGAATCTTTAGTATTATCGTATTGGTCAATTAGTTCAAATTTTTCCATCCACTAAGCATTCGACGCCCGAACCATCACATGATTAGATTGTCAAATTGTTTTTATTGTCGTTTGGTTGGCTGATACAGAATAATGAATCTTTAGTATTATCGTATTGGTAAATAAGTGCAAACATTTCCATCCACCAAGCATCCAACGAGGATGTTGTATGTCCGACAGCATCCTCATTGGATAAGCAGTGAGGGGGCATCGGAATTCCGAGCCCCACTCAATTTATTCCAATGACTTATCAAGTTTTGTCGACGGCTAAGCAGTGAAGGGGCATCAAAACCCAAATTATTCTGACAACTTATCGAGTTTTGCCGACGACTTATCGAGTTTTAATGACGGCTAAGCAGTCAGGGGGCATCAGAATTCTGATGCCTACCCAATTTATTCTGACGCCCGGACCATCGCACATACAGAATTCTTGTCGGTGCGGATGCCCTCGTTGTCATTGGAATTTGGATGGCTAAATAGTGACGGGGTCATCTGACTTCAAATGCCCAAACCGTCGCACATACAACATCCTCGTCGATGCAGATGCCTTGGTTGTCATTGGAATTCCAATGACTTAACGAGTTTTACCAATGGCTAAGCAGTGAGGGGGTCGTCGGAATTCCAATTTATTCTAATGCCTGAACCATCGGAACATTACTTGCAAGGCGTCGGAATTCCGACAACTTATCAAGTTTTACCGACGAATAAGCGCAGTCATGGTCGTCGTCGGAAGATTCTTTGATGTCATCGAAATTTCGACGGTCTTGAGCACCATCGGAATGTCCAACTACAAGTTTTCGATGGAATTGCTCATTGGTAGTCCGACGAATTGTAGTCGGAATCCCGACGAACTACCGTCAGAATTTGAGGCCAAATGTACTAGTGAATAATACAACAAGACTAAAATGCAATTCATACATTAACAACAACAATACTAAAACCACTAGAACTTGTATTCTATATTCTGAAACATAACACTGAAAAGACACCAATAGCAATTCTTCCAAAGATTACATAGTTAAAGTTGCCAAAATAAAGTATATATGCATACCTGCACTCCTGCTCTAGACAGTAAGTATTTACTCTATCATCAACAATAAACCCTAGACACCATTCTCTAGTTGATCTTAGGCCTGTTCAAAACCTCACTCCAAAGGAAGCCTGGAGTGTTCACAAGCCTTCAATGGCTCATCTTCAAGTCTTTGGATGCTTGACATATGTGCATATTCCAGATCAAAAGTGGAAGAAGTTGGATGCCAAATCCCAACTTTGTATCTTTGTGGGCTACTCTACTACAACTAAAGGCTACAAATTTTATAATCCCAAAACAAAGCAATGGATAGTTAGACGAGATGTGATTTTTGATGAAGGGGGAGTATGGCAGTGGAAAGATGATGTGTAGAAAAAACCATCAATAATCATAAACATGGAAGATAATAGTGTTCCTCCTCTTCTCCCCACAAGCTCAAGTGAAAGTTCAAGCTCCAGTTCCAATCCTCCAAGCTCACCTAGTTCTCCAAGTAGCACAAACTCAGGTGAAGATTCACCTCCAACATCCGTTCCAAGAAAGGTACAAAGTTTGGTTGATATTTATTAGAGGAGTACCAACATAAATCCGGTTGTTAATTTTTCTTTGTTTAGTACAATTAAAGTTTAACCCTCTGTGTATGAAGAAGCAATGAAACAACCCATATGGGTTAATGCTATGAATGATGAAATAAATTTCCACCTATTACAAACAATAGTCCAAGCAATAGTATTATAAGGAACATCATTGCAAGTAGGATCAAGCGAGGAAATCCCCTCAGAGTTTTTGTCTACGCCTAGAGAAGACTCACTAGGAGCAAACTATTGTTGCAAAATAGGAGCTACAAGAGTAAAAGCCTCAAGGACAGAGAAGGCCACGCCAATGGTATCCAAGGGGCCAACAGAGACCTTAATAACAATAAGAAGCACAACCTCATCCCGGGAGGATTCGTCATGATAAGAGTCATCTGAATTAGAAGCATCGATAGTCAACTAATCAACAACCTCATCTTTCCACCAATTTGCATAAACCTTTATGACGTGAGAGAGAGAAATCAGAACCTAAGTAACTACTTGACAAGCATCTACGACAATGAAAGGAGAGGTCCTCATAATCTAGCAATTGAGTCCATGGCTTATCTCCAACCATAAGAACCACATCTCTAGGGAGTTTCGTAGAGATGTCAATGTTAATTAGAATGCGAGAAAAAGTAGAATGACCCATGAAGGATGTGGTATCATCAACCTTCAAGAAGATTCTGATAGAGTTGCCAATGGCCTCATAACAAGAATGCTCCCAAAAATGTAGAGGAATATTGGGAAGATGAACCCATACTGATTGCACATTAAGTGACTCAGTAAGAGGGTTGGAAAAAGTTGTCTAGGGTTTGATCGAGAGTGAGTAAACTCCCCAATCCCATAGCTTTCTTAGCACCAAGTCATGATCCATAGATTAAACGAAGGAAGCAATAAAAAACCTTTAGCACAAGGGTAAATCTCAATGGTGTCAACAACCAAAGGCTTCCAAGAATCACTCACCCATTGATGAAGATTTAGAAGGGAAGGCTAGAACCCAATAAATCTGCACACCAACCCACAATATTCGCATAAGCGAACATGTTCTACCACATCTTGGCCACAAACCACAAAGGGGAGGTATTGGAACAAGGGAGAGGATGAGATTTGCCTTTAGGAGGAAGAGTAGTAGTATATTTGGCAACACGAGCAAAGCTCCACCTACCAGTGGAAGAAAAATGCCCGAGAGGAGGGGCTCCAACACAAGCCCTAGAAGGACCACCAAGAGCAACATCAGACCCACCCATAACCAAGGGGATGAGAGGATGCTCACCAACATGAGAGGTGGGAGAAACCATAGGTGTAGGACCACACACACCACCAAACAAAACAAGAGCCCAAGCAAAAACCCCCATAGAGGAAGTAGGGGTGGCAAGTGCAAACAGAGTCATAGAAGGAGTGATTGAAGATAGGGTTGTTGTAAATAGAGCCATTGCAGAAGGAGTAGCAGTCACCGATGAAGCCATTGCAGAAGGGATGGGAACTCTAGCCATTGCAACTGTTTCAAAAGTCATTCACACATATGAGTATAATCCAATAAACTAATCTATTATTCCATATGTCTGTTATAGATAACATGATGTCACAGCAGAACCATAGTATTTCTAATTCAAAATGAGTAATATGATTAAGAAACATAGCTAAGAATTTAGTTTTCCAAATATGCAATAATATAGTTTGTCTCATGGAATTAGCAACCATGTTATTATGACACCCAAGACACAAAAAAGCTTCTTTCTAGCTCAAAACATGATAAAAAATAGAAGGAAGTTGATAAAATATAGCAAAATGATCTACATAATCCTACTTTGCTTAAGTTGTCTTTACTCCTACTTTTCTAATAACTATATACTCATAGTATGTAAAGACCCATGTCCCTTTTTTTCAGATTTGGTTGTTTGACATTTTGTCAAACACTTGGCATATGTTTACCTTGAGGTCTCATTTCTGAGTTTGTTATTTTTCTTGGATGCTTGGAATAGCTATTATAGCAATAATAATACAACAAGACTAAAATGCAATTCATACATTAACAACAACAATACTGGAACCACTAGAACTTGTATTCTCTATTTTGAAACATAACACTAGAAAGACACCGATAGCAATTCTTCCAAAGATTACACAGTTAAAGTTGCCAAAACAAAGTATATATGCATACCTGCATTGTTGCTCCAGCCAATAAGTATTTACTCTATCAGCAATAATAAACCCTAGACACCATTCTCTAATTGATCTTAGGCCTGTTCAAAACCTCACTGCAAAGGAAGCCTGGATTGATCACAAGCCTTCAGTGGCTCATCTTCGAGTCTTTGGATGCTTGGCATATGTACATATTCCATATCAAAAGCGGAAGAAGTTGGATGCCAAATCCCAACTTTTTATCTTTATGGGTTATTCTACTGGAACTAAAGGTTACATATTTTATAATCCCGAGACAAAGCAATGGATAGTTAGACGTGATGTGATTTTTGATGAAGGGGGAGTATGGCAGTGGAAAGATGATGTGCAGAAAAAACCATCAATAATCATAAATATTGAAGATAATAGTGTTCCTCCTCTTCTCCCGACAAGCTCAAGTGGAAGTTAAAGCTCCAATTCTAGTCCTCCAAGCTCACCTAGTTCTCCAAGTAGCACAAACTCAGGTGAAGATTCACCTCCACCATCACCTCCAACATTCGTTCCAAGAAAGGTACGAAGTTTGGTTGATATTTATGAGAGGAGTACCAATATAAATCCAGATGTTAATTTTGCTTTGTTTAGTACAATTAAAGTTGAACCCTCTGTGTATGAAGAAGCATTGAAAGAACCTGTATGGGTTAATGCTATGAATATGAAATGAATTCCATTCATAAGAATAATACTTGGGCATTAGTTCCACTTCCCAAAGGTAAGCAAGTGAATGGTGTGAAATGGATTTACAAAGTCAAATATCATATAGATGGTTCAGTAGAACGCCATAAGGCAAGACTAGTTGCCAAGGGGTTTGCACAAACTTGGAGTGGATTATGCAAAATCTTTTGCTCATGTGGCTCGACTTGACACGGTCAAGATTATATTGGTTGTTGCAGCACAATACAAGTGGCCAATATTTCAGATGGATGTCAAATCAACATTCCTTAATGGTTACATGGATGAGGAAGATAAGTGGAAAAACCTATGGGTTATGAAGTTCCAGAAAAAGAACACTTAGTCTACAAGTTGAAGAAATCCCTTTATGGGTTGAAGCAATCTCCTTGTGCTTGGTATGCTAGAATTGACAGTTATTTCATGAAGAAAGGATTCAACAGAAGCCACTCAAAGCCCACCTTGTATGACCAATGTATTGGTAATGATATTCTCATAGTTTGCCTCTATGTTGATGATTTGATTTATACAGGTAATAGCAAAGCTCTCATGGAGAAGTTTCAAGCAGAAATGAAACAAGAGTTTGAAATGTCAGATCTGGGACTTATGCACTATTTTTTTGGTGTGGAAGTACAACAAACATCAGAAGGTATATTTATTTCTCAATCCAAGTATATAGCTGATTTATTGAAGAAGTTTAACATGGTCGCATGCAAAGCATTTGCAACCCCCATAGCCCTTGGTGAAATATTAACCAAGGAAGATGCAAGTCTCAAGGTTGATGCAACTCGGTATAGGATTTTGGTTGGTAGCCAAATGTACCTCACAACCACTAGGCCCGATATTATGTATGTTGTGAGCCTCGTCTCTTGATTCATGCAAGATCCACATGAGTCTCATTGGCGAGCTGCTAAAAGAATCACGAGGTATGTGAGTGGTACACAAAGTTTTGGCATTCAATATTCTCCCACTGAAAAGTTTGAACTAATTGGTTACACACATTAAGATTGGGTCGGTTCAGTGGATGATAGGAAATCTACATCTAGTTATGTGTTTTCATTTGGCTCTGGAGTTATATCTTGGAGTAGTAAGAAACATGCAACAATGGCTCTTTCTTCAGCAGAAGCGGAATGCATGGCAACTTCATCTGCAAGTTCTCAAGCAGTCTGGATTAGAAGGATATTGACAGATCTACATTTGGTTCCAGAGCATCCAACTACCATCTATTGTGATAACAATAGCATTATTTCCATGACAAAGAATCCCGTGTTTCATGCCAGAACGAAACACATACAGATCTGATATCATTACATTCATGACTTGGTTGAAGATGGACAAGTGGAGTTACAATTTTGTCCTTCATCTGAATAGGTTGCAGATATATTTACCAAAGCTCTTCCTATAGCCACCTTTACTAGTTTCTGAAATCAGTTGGGACTTACCACCTCCATTCATCATTCAGGGGGAGCTTGAAGATATGGATGAATGATTTTCTGGAAGGATATGCTACGTTGGAGATTCATCTCTAGTGTTTCTAATAAAACAACTTTATTTATGCTTTTTACTTTTATGATTTAGTAGTTCGTAAAACTGCTAAAGTTTTAGTTTTAGTATTAAAAACAGTCTTTTCACTATTTTTTTATTTTTAGATTTGCTTTTTGTTTTAGTTTAATCATTGTAGAAGATAAGCACTCTATAAAAACTAATATATGGTTACTGTAACTGCTAAGTTTTTTAAATATCAAGATTATCAGTTCTGAAAATTATTGTGTTCTTCTTCTTTAGCTTTATTTTTTTGTGTGTTGTAAATTTTAATCTTTCAACTTTATCCATTGATCTACCAGCTCGTCTCTTTGCAACTAATAAAGTTTTGTTTCGGACAAATCACATCGTTTTGTTTCCCAGACAAATCACAAAAAGGTCAAAGCATGTGTTTGCTTTATAATTTCCTCTAGAAGAAAATAATCCTTCACCAAAGATCCCAATCCATGGCGTTGGAATACTTGGGTGTGGTGACATCCGTCTTGTTACATCATCAAATTATCTGTTTCACACCAAGAGTGAAGACTAGAAGGTCGTGCTCTCTGGTTTGCCTATCCTTGGAGATAGTAGCCTCATGAAAACCTCAAGTGGCAGACTCAATGATCATAACAACACAATTGGCCAATGATGTACCAATAATCATGTTCTTAAAGATATCTCTGTGATCAGGGGCATTGATGATAGTGTAATAGTATATTTTAGTGTCAAATATCAATGGTAATACTGTATTCCCTCTCTGTCTTAAGCTGGTCAAGAACCCTGGCATACTTAAATGACCTTTCATTCATCTCAGCAACTTCTTTCTTGAGATGTTCAAGCACATGCTTGTCAATTCTCTGAAGCATGTCAATAAGGTGACCGATGGTGTTCGACTTCCCAAAGTTGACATGTATGGAAAGACAACAATGTTCATGTGGGTCTTCTCTTTTCTCTTTATTGATCAAAGAGATCAATGTCTTTTAATTTGGGAATTAATAATCTTTGACCTTGTTATAAAAAAGACTTTTTCTCTTAATTTCAATTGTATCAATTTCATTAAGGAGCTTTCTCAAAGTATCAGAAAATTATTTTGTCTTATAAATTATTGATACCAATAACAATATTTCCACTTTTGATATCAATGAAAAATTTATCTATAACATTGTCTTTTTATCTTCTTGACATCAATAACATCATTTCAGCAGTCTTTTTAGATTCTACAAAATTTTGACATCATCTATCTTGCCAACATTACCATTTATGTTTCTATTGTTTTCAATGTGCAATGCTACTTTAAAAGTATCTCTACAATTTTGAGGATCTTAGTTTCTCAATGCATACCTCATTTTAGGTTCATATGTATTATGAATATTACAAGACACATAGGCTCATTAGGTCTCATATAAGATGAAATCTTATTATAGACCTTCATGAACCTTGTGTTGAAATTAGACAGTACTTCCTGGTAGTCTGAGGAAAATTTGTTGCATTCTCTTGTTTCATTATGGATTTGCCTAAGATAGAATCTCTCACTCACTCAATTATCACAAGTGGAAATTCAATTTGGAGTTTTCATTGTTGACATTGCAATTTAAGTTTATCACATCAAGCCAAGATCCTAACCCACAGGTGCTATAGAAAAGAGAAAATGGTTTGATGGAAGAGATGAAGTTCTTGACACTCTTATTTTTTTCATTTTTTTTTATCTTCAATATCATGTTGCGTCTTGTACACATCCCAACGATATTTGGACTAGCGAAATCTCTTTGGTAAGCCAAGTAAAATGAGGAAATTTAGATTGCAGAATAAACTAATGAGTCTTGATCCTAGACATTTTGATAATATCGAAGACTTTTCCACCAAGCTCAATTCTCTAAGAAATCATTTGTCTAAATGTGTGGTTACAAAAGATGATGAACAATCGATAATTTCCATTCTCTCTAAGTTAGGTACTAATCATTCTATATTTGTTTTTGCATTCTATGTGTAGAGTCATAAAATTATGACCTTGCAATTTTCGACCGCATTTGGGTCTTCACATTGGCGAACGAATCCCTAAGCCTGATTGGAGACCCGAGACATGCTCATACCTCCCGAAACCTACATTTCCTCGCATCCTGCACTTCCTTTTGTTGTTTCCTATCCTGAATTAGGGCAGGATAGTGGCGTGGCGCCCCTATCCTTGCCCTATTTTGGGACCCCTCCACTTAAACTTTGCATTGGGCTTATCAATTTTGAAGCGGGAAAAGTCTCCCTATGTCAGCCTAAGATGAAAATCAGTCAAATAACCCTAATTGATGAATGTATAAGATGCATTTTTTCCCTCCTGTTCGCATAAGTTCAATCAATAAGTTCAAGAGTTCAAATAAGCACGATAAGCATTCAAGCTTTCAAGTGTCCATTCAAGCATCCATTAAGCATCTCAAGTCTCCTTTCAAGGCTAAGTGTTGCATTCAAGTCAAGGATTCAACCATTGAAATGGAGATCTCTTTTGACATTCAATTCTACATATCCTTTTAAACAACTCTATCAACATTTCAATTGCTTTCTCTCTCGAGGTGAATTCTACTTCAGTCATTTACTTTCATTTACTTGCAAGTACTTTTCATCATTTGGTTAATTCCAAAACCGAGGTTTGACCTGAAGGCAAACCCCCAATCCCAACAACATTTCCTCTCTTTTATGTGTGTAGGTTGTAGGTGCGCAGCTGTACTTGCAAATTTGGACTTCATTTTCAGAGACGAAAAAACCCTTTTCGGCGTGTAGATTTTTTAGAGGACCAAGTACACTTTCAACTCAGTCTCGACAACTTTGGCCCAGACTTGTAGGGGAGCTTCGTCTCAGCCTTTTACTGCTAATTCCAGGTGCAGGACTTCATCCCGCATTTCTATCTCAAGTTATAATCATTTCTTTGTCACTTTTACACTTAGTCTTAAATCGCATAATTCAACTTATCCATTCTAAAAGAGGGGTTAAAATCACTTTCTAAATTCATTGTCAATTTATTTAGCATTCAACCTCCTTCTATTGAGATTGGATCTAGTGAATTCCCCCCCCACCTTCTAAATGTAATGTGCATGAGAAGTTGAAGGAAATCCTTTGTGAAACTTTCACTCATTTTCTTGAGGAGAGAAAAGCTTTCCATTTGATCTCCTCTCATCACCTTTTTCACACCCATTACACTATGTTACACTATGGAGGCTTTGGGTAGAGCACACAAAATGCCACAGGGGCTTCACTTAGTGAACTTGGATCATAGCATGTGTATTCATGGCATACTAAAGAATCCCCCTATTTTAAAAAAAAATTGCCTGAAACTCCCTTTTTATCACCCCCTCCCAATACACGGGTTGAATTAAAAGTCCCCCTATTTTCACCAAATATTTCTTTTTTTCATAGCCCAAATTAAAAATCCCCCTATTTTCACCAATAGGCAATATATTGTACCCTCATTTTTGGGATATTAAACCCCCCAATATGAATGCACGTGATATAATATTGCCTAGCCAGTGAAGCCCCCGTGCAAAATGCCTTCTCTTGATATTTTGTAGCACAAGTCACTAGGAAACAAGCAAAGTTGGCAAATATGGGGACATTCATGCCTCCAAGGTCTCAAAAACTTCTTGCAAAGAACCCAAATCCAAAGGCTTCAAGTGGCAAAGACAAGAAACAACATAAGCATTCTTTAAAGTCTAATGAGAGAGTTTAGGATTCTCCTTCATAGCCTACTCTACGTCCAAGACCTCTTCTCAAGAGGAATCATCCAAAAAGAAGAAGATCAAATGTGCTTATTGCAAAAAGCAAGGGCATGATGAGTATAAGTGTTATACTAAGACTATTGATGAGCTTCGACACTTTCTTCAAAAACACCATATTCTATTGCCCTTGTTAGTGTCTCCATCTTCTTCAACTTCACAATCGACAACTTCTCCATCTTCATCAATACAATCAAGAATTGTAGGATTTGTACATGGGAAAGGTAAAGCACTCTTGGCTTCCAGTATTCCTGAGAATGGTAGATGGCTTCTTGATTTAGGTGCATCACATTATATGGCATCTTCTATGGATATGTTTTCTTCTTTTGAGCCTTTAGTTCACCTAACATTTTGATGGGTAACAATACATATATGAAGGTTTGTGGTAAAGTGTCTATTGTTATGGGTGAGAGATCATTTAATGATGTTTTGTGTACCCTCCTTGATCACTAATCTCCTTTCAGTTTATCAAATTACTCATGGTGTACAAGTTAAGATAGTTGAGTTCACTCCTGATCATGTATACATTAGAGATATGGAGACTAGAGATATCATTGCTACAGGGGTGGTTGATCATAAATCTTGATTGTATTCCTTTTATCATTTTGCCCTTGATGATGATGTTCTTTTGGATGATGTTCACACCCTTTCACCAAGGTAAATCATGTTTGTGGAGAAGTTTGGTCATTGAAACCTTGGTGTTATTGAGACTACTGTTGAGCTTCCTTTTCCACCTCCCGCTTCTTCATATTTAGAGATTGCTTCTATTCAACGAGTTGAAAATAGTGTTTCAAATCTTGCTATGTGGGATGAGTATTTGGCAGGTATTTTAGACTTGTTTGCAGAGTCTCATATTGCAGATTTGGGAGACATACTTGAGGGGATTTCTCTTCTCTTTGAGGATATTCAAGCACTATTGTTGATACAATGTTTTTTGAGATTGACATTGATGAATTTTCTCCTTCACTAGCTTTGTCACATGAACCTTGGTTGAGTTTGATTATGAGTATGTGGAGGCTTATTTGAGCTTGGAGACTCCTTAATTTTCCGAGATTCACTCTTGGAGACTTCCTTCCTCCTTTTAATTGGACATGGAGTGGCTTCTTCATCATTTGGTAGACTTGTTTCTTCCTAAGGGAAGATGTGTTGCTTGTAAGCATTGGATCATCTCTTGTTCCTAGGCATAATTGTGGCTTCTTCATTATGGGGGGGGATATTATGTATCTTTGTTTCCTTCCTATGGGGGGATTCTTGATTACATATACATGTTGTATGCAGTGCTTGGGGATTTGATTAAGTCCTCCATGCATCATCTTGTTTTTTCTCTCTTTTGGAGAGGAGTTTTCTCCCATGTGGTTTTCTCCTTTTCTCCGTTTGTGAGAGATTTCATCTTTTTTCATTGCATTTGCATTGTACATGGGCTACCAAAAATGATTTTGTAGCCAAGACCCATATTGCATAATAATCTTCTTCCTAAATTACACTTAAGGGGGGGTGTTCGAGTAATTATATCATTTACTCATGCTTAAGTTCAAATTAGGCATTTATTGTTTAGTTGTTAGAAGAACAATATTTAATATTTCCTAAGTGCATTAATGTTTGCATCACAGTAGTTTTACCTACCCTTGCATCTAATCAGGACACGTCATTACCTACCACCTTTGGCTCTATAAGCAAGACTTATGTACTTTATTTTTCATTTCAAATCAATTCATCTTCCAGGTGAAATATTTTGTTCTCTTCATGAAGATTAAATGTTGTTGGTTGCAGATTTTGGCAATGGAGTTTACCTCCAACAAAATAATGCAATTTTTGACACTATGAAAAATGCCCTCTACTTATCATTGGATAAGTTAAAGGGGCATTATAATGAATGAATAGGGTAGCAAGCTGAGTGGGCTTGATCTCGGGGAAACTCTTAGTTAAGCAGATTTGACTTTGAATAGTATTGAGATGGGTAACTGGTGCAGGAGCACCCTTCAAAGGGCTCCCACCATTTGATTTTGTTGTGTTCTTGCTTCTTTAAGAAGCCATTGTAAATATAATAAGAGCCATGAGCTCATTGGTCTTGTTAGGTCCTAGTTTAGGTCCTAGGCTCATGAGTCTAAGTTGAATTTTCTTGTGGAGTAGAGGGTATGTGTGTCTTTGTGTTTAGGGTCCTTCTTAGCATGGTGGTGTCCATAGGATGGCCCAATGTGGGCCTAGGAGTCAAGAAAAGCAACATTGAGAAAGTTGCTCAAAAGTTGCATGACAACTTTTCAAAGTTGTCAAGCAACTTTTCAAAGTTGTCAAGCAACTTTTCAAAGTTGTCAAGCAACTTTTCAAAGTTGTCAAGCAACTTTTCCACCTAGTAGGTCAAGATCCTTAGTTTAGCGTGGACAACCCTAATATGGGCACACAGGCCGAGGAAAGGGTATTATATGTAGTTGCAAACCCTAAGATAATGGGTTGGATGTTAGTTTTGTACGGCCCAAGGGAAAGTGACTTGACTGTGACTGTAATTTTGTTGCCAGTCGACACTAATGGAGCAATGAAGGATTGATAATGGATTGAAGTTCAAACAAAACTGTGTAGAGAGTCTTGTATGGTGTATATACTTTCATTTTGAGCATTTAGATTAGGTTTTGTTTTGCAGGTTTTGTGTGTTTGTAAATATTTTGTAAACTACCTTCTCACTGTCCAGTTTTGGACTGTTTTGAGAAAATGGGTTAATAACTCCTTTCCCCATTGTGGAATCACCATGAAACCATGGGGAAATGGAGTACAGACCCTGAACATTACTTCTAAGCAAGCAGGGCCCATGAAGATGTAGGGAAGCCAACCAAAGACCCACTCCTAGGCGAGACTAGACTGTGCCCGGCTAGGAAGGGTTGAAGTTGCAGAGGTCCAGGAGAGAAAGGAAGGTCAGATGAGGATGCACCCTTTGGAGGAGTTGTAGAGGGGTGAGTGGAGCACCATTGGTGAGAAGGAGGAGCTTCCACCAATCCAAACAAGGTGGTGAACACATCAAACCAACACTGTGACCCTGGCAGGCCTAAAAACCCTCTTTAAAACCCTTGAAAACCCCAAAATTCACCTAGGGCAGTGTACGGACACTTGGAGGCCCAAAACCAGAAAAATCCTTGAGCCCTTACCAAATGAATAGTAGGTCTTTTGGGAAGTTTCACAAGCATATGCATCGTCTGCAAGAGGGAGCCCTAAAAGTCCGAATTGGAGGCCTAATTGGGCACATTCCTTGTAGCCCTATTTTGTAGGAAAAAGACAAAATAGTGGAATCAGTAAGAGGTTGGAAGGTTGAAACCACTTGGGGGCACATGAATGGATGGAAAACCATGTCTAAGACATGTCCTATCCTTGCTAGGACCTAAGAAGGTGTGGGACAAGCCAAACCCTTATTAGCCTAAGTAAGGGTTCTTTGAATTTCATGAGTAGGTGAGACCTTAGGAGAAGTAATTCAAGTTGTTGGTGGGTGGATTGGGCAAGGTCAGGGGATTCCACAAGCAGGAAGTCCTAGAGACCCTAGGGTGTGGTTAGAACGCCTGGTGATCCAAGGAAAGGATCTAAGAGCATAGACTAGGCTAGTCTATCCCAAACCCTATCCCATCAGTAACTTCCCAAAGCAACCCGAAAACTTCACCCCTATGAACATCACCTAAATGAAATGATTATTACTTAGACCATTTATACCAAAAAAAAAATTTGTCTGAACTGCTACTCATAAAATGACTAAAAAAACAAAAAAAAAATATAAACATTTATGTTTCCAGACATACTGATGATTATAATATCAAAAGCACTCTTGGCTTGAAAAGTTAGCTGAGAATAAACCCATATCAGAATAAACAAGACTATCCATAATATATTGTAATAAAGCTTATACAAAAATCATTGACATACATTCAAAACAAAAGTCAACATATCACAGAAGAGGAGTCTACCACAAACACAAGATAAACAACCGAGAAGACGAAACAAGTTAGCTGTTGGTGGTTTCTCCTTCGATATAAAGTGTACTCAATCATTGAAATGAAAGACTTTGATGACATTGAGCACAAGCCCTAATTTCTTCCAACATTTTGATAAATAGCATATATTTTCTCAATTTCTTCATAATGCCTTTAATAATTTTATAAAAAAGAGTCCAACATAGAGGCCAACAAGTCCAACTGCATACAACTTCTACAATGGAGGCAAAATCTAGTTGAACTTATATAAAAGTTTATAAGTAATGCTAGTTACAGAGTGTGCCAATTTATTTATTGTATCTTAAGCAGCCAGCCTGCACAAAATAAAAATTCTCATTGGGGCAGACATTGGAAATAATAATGACGCCAGGGAAGCTTGGACACTTTTGTCGATGTAAGGAATTTTGCTATATTTTCTAAAGAAAAGAGAACTAATAGTTTCTTTGTGTGCTCAACGAAGGAACCTTCCTCACTTTAGTTGCCTGTTCAAAAGCATAGGCAATCTCAATGAGAGTGGTCTCTGAGCCTCGTCCTCCTCCAAAAATTATGCCGAAGGGAACCCCCTTTGTATCGTAGCCTGCAGGTACACTGATACCAGGATATCCTGCAATGGCTAGAACACTTGAAATCTGAAGATTCATGGACACCAGAGCGTGTAGTTTATAGCTTTTTAATACCTTTTCAATTCCAGTTTTTGTGAGCATGCGATCTATCTTTAGTGCTTTTTTATAAGGCTGTGCTTTCAAGCCAGATGTGTTCTGAGACTGGAGGAATCTCTCTTGTCCATACTCAGAAAGTTTTTCCTGATAGAAAATACAGATATAATCTTATAAGCATTTAAAAATAGAAATTAAAACATGCAGAAAACAAAGAAAGAAAGAGATGCTCTACCTCCTTAGGATGTTGTTTATTGAAGGAGATGATGTCAGCTAATGTGCGAACAGGAGACTGCAAGAGCCCTGAAAGGTAGATTTTTAGATCATGTTTGAACTCGTATCCTAGCACAATTTCCTCAGCATCGCCGCCTAAATTCAAAAAATTACTGAAAATGTGGTTTTCCACTAAAGTTGCCCCTTTCTTCCTGCACATCAGAGATCAAGAGAGGTCATGTAGTTCTTTCTAAAGAAGAAAATATTGTTTTACTTCTGGTGTTGCTTTAAAACATTTTTCTAATTCTGTGGGAACACACATAGTATAGCTATTTAATAATGCATTGTTAACGGAACGAAAACTGCTCTCAAGCAGTAGGTACAAATTTGCTTGCCACTGAAAAGGTTATGCTTGCCTCATAGTTGCTAGATGCTTCTCAAAAGATATTGCTACCGCGGATGCAGGTGATAAATTCGGGTTTCGAACTATACCCAGCCTCTTTCCCTGGAGCCCTCCTGTCTTGAGGAATTGCTTATACCCACCTTTCGGAATAAACTGAGCTGCACTCCTTGTAGCTTTGTGATCGTAAACATCATACCCAACAATCTCATCTAATAAGTAAACGGCATCTGTTACAGTTCTGCAAATTGGTCTGTCTGTTATCAACAGATTCAAGTTAAGTATCTTAGAATCTTGTTCAATCTGGTCAAACGTGAACTTGTAAATAATCATTGATTTATAAGATATTATTCATAAACCAAAAGACATTGAAACTTGCTATAGATCTTCGGCAAGGCACCTACCTTCCTTATTATTGTTTAACTTGATAACTCATTTATAATTTTAGCCAATATCAATGACGCCTCAGTTTGATGGTTGGGTGGATCACATGTTATTCTTCCTTTTTTTCATTGAAACGTTTTTATGTCAACAGCAAGCCATATGCTCTTTACTCTTTGGCATCCACGTTTGTAGATAGCTTAAGTATATGGCTTGCTGTTGACCTAAAAAAATCATTACCTCTTAAGAAATGGATTAATCTGCGTAGAATAGATACCCCTCAAGACTTTAGGAATTTGGTGTTCTATGATGCTGGAGCTTTCAACCAAAAAACAGCCAGGGAAAAATACTATTCCAACTGAAGAAAGAAAGAAATTATAATATTGGTTAATGAATTTGTAAAAATACTAGATTATAAAAAAGAGTAACTGGTATCACGTATCCAAGGAACTATGAAAGAAAAATTAGGGTGCCATGATAGGGTTATTCTAAAGAAAAGACGAAGATTCCAAGGCCCTGGAATGTAGCATGTAATTTGATAGAAAGAATTACTGAAGCTTTCACAAAGCAAAGCACCAAACTCAAGGCTGATATTTAAAATTTCAAAGAAGATCTAAATCAAGAAGTGTTTATGCGTTGCATTTAAGAATTGAAAAATCACGTTGAGATGGGCAATACAATAAATCATCCTTGACAGGTAAATATGCCTGTTTAAGAAATGAAATCCCAAGGTGCACTTTGGTTAGATAATTTACAGAAGCAAGAGACGAGAGGGCAGAAGTTAAGATAACAAAGTGACAAAATTTTAAACACTCGAAGTAAAATTTTGTGCCTATGGATAAATAAATTAAAAAGTTTTAATGATTTCACAATTTGAGATAGAGAAACGCTTGTACAATGATACATTGATCAACACATGAAGTTATAAATAAAGACAACCATGCTAGAAGATGGAAAGATTACTGCCACAATGTTTAAATGGATTATGTTTCCTACTCTAAGAAGAGTTAGCCTTAATCATGTTGCATTCTGTTGATGAAGCCTATCACGAAGCATAAAGGGATGAAGAAAAGCTGAGCAAGCATATGTCTAAAGTAAGACACTTGCAAAGAGAGGAGGTCTGGCCTTCAAAAAAGGTCAAGGAAGAGAGCCTACACCTAAGTCAGAAGATTCAAAGAACGATGTAGGTGAGAGTATTAGAGGAAGGGAAAACTTGAATGGAAGAGGTATAGAATCAACCCAAAGGGGAAGAAGACATAGTTGGTGCCATTACAGCTCAAAAAGAACATATTTATGTTATAGCTGTGGTTGGGAAGAGTATCGTGCTCTCAAATGATTTTTGAGGGAAATGAAAGATGCAGAAGAAATGAATAAAGAAAAATATAACACAGGGAGAACAGAAATCAAGGCAAGAAATGTCATGTCCAAAAGATAAATTGTGATGGTAAGAACTTAGAAGAAATGATTCAATTCAAACAAAGGAGAAGTACCATGAGTTTCCACACAAGATGCAAGTCTAAAGAAAGTGTAATAAAATTGTTATTGACAGTGGTAGTATTGATAATGGAATGGAATGAAAAAATGTAACAAAAACTTGATTCGAGTGCCAAAAACTTTCTAGACCATTTGTCCTTGTTTCAAAAAGGGCATGAGGTATCTACAGATTGAAAATCTGTAATTTATTTTAATATTGGGTGCTATCAGGATGTATTATGGTGTGATGTTATTTTAATATTGTGCATACAGGGGTTACGACACTAACTTACTGGTGGCAAGTTGTAGAATTAATGTATGTAGTATGGAAAATTTATATAATTAAAGATGTCTTGGCGGCATTGTCATCTAGACTTACAATCGAAAGGCAATCTGACGAAGATCCACACAAATGTTTACAATATGAATGATAAAGTAATGAAACATTATTCTATTTTCAGTTCTGGGAATTATAACAAATGTCTGGAAAAAACATTTTGTCAAACAATTGGAAAGCAAATTCTAAAATAACCGGAACAGGAGTTGATATATTTGAGAGTACAATGAAGGATGCAATAGTTCTACAAACTGTACCAAAACCACTAACTCCAGAATCAATTACCAAGCAGTAGAATAAAACTTTCAGCAATGAAAACAGGGAAAATATGATTTTTTTTGCAACTGATATTTATTTTAAACAATAATAATTATCAAAATATGAAGCTGTAGTCACATAAATCTGTCCATTTTAATTAAATACATATTTGCTATTTATCTGATTAAAAATCCACTAGCCATCAGTTAATTAAATTAATATTTAATTAATTCATCTTCAAAACATTCTCCTATTAATTAAATAAATTATTCAATTTATTTTAATTAATTCATTAAACCAAATTCACAGTCAATTAAATTAATATTTAATTAATTCATCTTCAAAACATTCTCCTATTAATTAAATAAATTATTCAATTTATTTTAATTAATTCATTAAACCAAATTCACAGTCAATTAAATGAATAAATCCTATTTATTCAATTTAATCTTCTTTCCTCTTTTAAATAAATTAAATAAAACATTTATTTAAATCACTATTCCCCCCCCCCCCAACTTGCATTTTCCTACAAATGCAAGTTGCAACCACAAGTTGAAATAAATTAATTTTATTTTAATTAAAATCCTATTTTCCCTCACCCACCAAATCCACTTGCACTCCTAAACCCCCTTCTAGATACTTCTAAACCCTTCCTAATTAACCTAATCCATCCCCTAATTATTGTCACATTCCTAAGCAACTTGAAGTCACTTCTCAAAGACTTCAAAGTCTTTGAAAAGCATTTAATGTTTTGTGTGTTCAACAATTTAACCTCTAAAGTCTTCGAAACCTCTTATGGCTCTTACATGACCATTTATGGTTAATCCCTAACTCAACCGGCCTCATATGATTCATGTGTCTCCTCAAGTATTTATTGCTTTGACCATGGTTATTCTTTTTACCCTTGCACAAGAGTTTATCCATTAGATAAAATCTTTATTCTTTAAATAAAGAATTTATTCACTCAACCCAACCTTGACCTTAACTCCCAACTTAACTCTCAAGTCATTTCAAGCATTTAATGCTTATTCCCTCTCCTCTCAACCTATCTCATATTGACACTTGTCATCCTGGGATTGGGTTGAAAGCCATCACATGGATTGAATATTATTCAATCCTGACCCTTGTTGAGATTACTCAATCTCAGCCATCCATTGTTCCATTTTTCCTATAAATAAAGCTCATTTCTTCATAATCCAAATCCTGAAAAACTTGTATGCATTTAATCTATAGGCATTTCTAGAGAGCATTTTAGCATAAAATCACTAATATATTATCATTTTGGACTAAAAAGAAATCTTAGTTCATTTCATAGCATCTCATATTTGGCTTATTTTTACACTTGCAGAGCATAGTTAATCATCTCCAATCTTGAACCTCCATAAGCATCCATAGTGCAAAAAACTGTTGAGAGCTACACTAGTTTGGAACTTGGAGAGGAGAGGAACAAAGGAGAAGGAGCTAAGAGCATGTTAAAAGGCATTTGGAGATGCCTTGTTGTATTTACTTCCATAGTTAAATACTTTAGCATGTTTTTAGTGTCTCTTTTGATATACCTGCTTAGATTAGTTTTTGGTTGATTAACACTAACGATTTCTTGTGTTTTTGTGTGTTATACAACCACAGATTTTAGTCTAACCATTGGATATTTTGCAGTGCATCAGAAGCTATAGCTCTCTCCACAAGCTACAGCTGATTTGTAGTGGATTATATGATTATAAGTTATAACAATGACACCAGCAGCTTGTACAAATGTTGTATAGCTTTGAAATGGATGCCACCTACTGCATGCATCTTCCCATTACCTGGTTCCCTATCACTTCCTTTTTAAGTACAGTCCTAACAAAAAAAAAGAATTTCAATGCATCCCCTGTTAGATACTTGCAGACATCAGCAGTGTAAGTGTCACAACATACATCACATAGCTATTAATCAGATTTTCACAGCTTATTATGTTGGAAATATTCTCATTGATGCCAAAGGTATTCAGCGGAGATTATCAGAAATATTGTCATCAATGTCAAAGCTATTGTAGAAGGAATTTGTTGTTTGAGTTTGATGTCAAAGGTATATAGACCATTAGATTCGTTCTTGACAGTAATTTCAAACAAGCATGGACAAGATTGTTGGATTAAGTATCATCAATGTTAAAGGAAAAGTGATATATATCTTGTTAAGGCCAAAGGCCACTAAATCATGAAACAATTCACAAAAACATATATGGAGCAGCGAATATATTACGAACAACAAAGGTGGCAGATTAAGGATAAAGCTGACTTCATTAATATGTGAACAACGATTATATTAAAGAAAATTTTGATGATACGTCTTAATGGAACATGGCTGACTAAACTAGAATCGACTTCATAGACAAGAAACAATAATAAATGAACAAGTCAAATTCTCTAAAATGAAGAACAGCAACGTTAGTATTCAAAGAGCAGTGATATTCAAAAGGTTATTTGAAGCGAGCACATTGGAAAGCAATTAAAGTTATCTTAAGATCAGCAACAACTATATTTACAATCATCCAAGTTTTCATGTATGCAGATCAAGAGATTGTTGCTACTAATTAGAGATTGTATGCAATCACTGTTAATTTTAAACAAGCAGAGAAACATAATAATCAACGGTAAAACAGAGAAACTATAACAGAAACGAATTCACAACAACACATAACACGAAGTTTAATGTGGTTCACCATTACTGGCTAGAAAGCAGGGAACACTTCTATAAATCTATATCCAGTCTCATTGTACATCATGTATGGGCTGCACACAGCCATTTATATAAACATATTCAGTCATGAAACGAAGAGTCTAGAGAAGGCAAATGGTCATGTGACTGTTGCGCTTCACATTCCCAACAATCTCCCCCTTGAAAGCCAACAAGTACAGCTATGCACTGACATCCCTGCATTTCCATTGCTAAACTCATATTATGACCAGGCCCATCAAAGATTTTAACTTCGCCAAACTTTGTTCACGAACACTTCGCATAAGCCTTCTCCATGCCAAATCAGAATTAAAAACTCTCAGGCACAAACTCACCCATTATGCCAAAATCAGAAACACGTGTGGCAGGTTCAAAAAAAACTCCATCACGGGCACCTGCTCCTATACTCCCCTTCTCTGCAACACTGGAGAGAGCATTTAAATGCCAATCATCTTCATCATACACTGCAATGCTAGGAAGGATAGTATCAAAGTAGTATGTAGAATTGACAGAACTTTGGCGTGTATTGCCATACATTCTTCTTCACTAAATTCAGCACTATGTGGACCCTCTGCACCATCCAATGCACACGTTGCCATGCCCATTCCTCTTCTGCCTTCCAATAAACCGCCAAAAATAAATAGACTGACCGGAGGATCAAACAAACCGTCGAAGGGATCATCAAATGGATCGCAACCAAAGAAATCCCGAATGAGGCTACGCCCTCTTGCGCCTCCTCCACCAAGAAAGCCCCTGTTTCTGCTACGAAAACTATCGTCTCTGGCACCTGGATGCATTTGAACTCTCTTTCAATCTGCAAATCCAGCATTAGAGTACCCAGACTTAGCAAAAGATTGCCCCAGATTAGTGAGATACTACAACATCTTGGCATCTTTGAAACTAGCACTCCCGTTCCATGGACAAGCACCAAAACCATTCCATAACTCTTCCATTTCTTCCAGCAGTGCATCACTCAGAGATATTATTGTGCACCAATCTTTCGGGGATAAGAAGCTATCCACACTGGTCATGCTTCAAAGCAACTCCAACTGTGCTCCTCGCAGTTTCTTAGCCACCAAAACCGTGGGTTGCGACTACATATCAGATGCCACTGCTTGATCTGCATCAACGAGAATGACTTGATCATCAAAGGGCATGAGGTCTAAGCTAGTGACATCGAGGGTCTGGTCACTGTCACATTTGGCATGGATGGTGAATTCAACAAAGTAGTTCTTGCACTGTGCGTCTGTGTACCGCAGCTTGAATTTCAAGTAGTCATCTTTCACCTCTCGGATTTTCACGCTCGGGAAGCGCTAATACGACATCTCCATCTTCCCTGCCTCATCTATGCTTAGCTCACTACTCCCTCCGCTCTCTATTTGTTGCGACCCTGTGGCAAATTGCTTCCCTCTATCTCAAACCTTGACATCATCACCGTCATCCTCTGCTGCTGCCACTCTGTGGCACTTCGCTTTCCTTTGGTGAGATAAAGATCTCTCCCCCTCTCTGTAACCGTCTTCGATCTTTCTACCTTGGGCGTGGTTATCGGCTGCCCTATCCTTGATCTTCCTCCTCTCTTTATGATCCTTCCTATCTCTATGTCGTCTATCATCCATTGAAGAAGAATCGCTATGTCTATTGTCATTCTCAACGTCATGGGAGTGCCTCTTCATCTTTGCTAAGGCCACACCATTTTCAGAACTCTTCGAAGCCACAATTAATCCCAGGTTCTTCCCTTTGAGAATCAAATTAAGGATATTGAGAGGGGTGAATCAGTATCTAAGATACATTCAAAATCAATTAGAACCAAAAAGAAGAGAGTAAATCTTTAACACGTGAATAACACAAGGTTTATCTCACGGAAAACCCAACTAGGTTAAAAACCACAACACTGTAAACTTTCTATTCAATGCAAGGGCTCCAACCCCAATACAAAGCTGAGCTACAACTCAAAAATAGAGCATCAACTCAATACAAAAGGCTTCAACCTGAAAGAGCACCAACTCAAAACATACAAAGAGATGATGCACAATATTTTAATGACTGTGTGGGCTCAATGTTTCACTTAGATATAAGTGAAACTCATACAACTTAATACACTGACAAACTAATTCTCAGTACATTTGAAACGAAGGAGATTATACTTTTTGATCACTGAACTTCAACTGAAAAGCATCGTATTCTTGGAGTTCTGCAGCGCAGATATAATCAGACTCACAGCTACTGATTTCAAACCTTTAGGCACCTCTTCTAACATATAAGTCTCTGCACTTACAGGCTTGGGAGAAACACAGAACATCACAATTTGAACAAATGTTGATTTCACAAGCATAAATGTGCTTACAGAAATTTTAGCTCGATACAATTAACCCAAAAACGAAAACTGAACCACCTCAACGCATTTCTGTCCACATCAAGAGGAGAATAGTCGACTACACACACAGTCACGCCAGATTGAATACATGTTTTTTTCTTTTAGACTAGTCGAACCCAATCAATTTCAAAAACAGAAAATCGAACTTGTTATTGGAGGTTCTCTTAAAACATAAAAACGACACTGTAAGGCTTCAATACAATGTTCTTTTTTATTAAAAAAACTTCACAGCTCCGCAATACACCCTTATATGCACTCACACAAAAAAACTTCACATGCCTTTCTCCAAAGAAAACGATTTCAAGAATTCCTTGCAGATATATTTTTGAATGCAT
Source organism: Cryptomeria japonica (assembly GCF_030272615.1). Taxonomy (NCBI): domain Eukaryota; kingdom Viridiplantae; phylum Streptophyta; class Pinopsida; order Cupressales; family Cupressaceae; genus Cryptomeria; species Cryptomeria japonica. The sequence goes on along the minus strand of NC_081407.1, from coordinate 32,016,663 downwards.
ACAAAGAAGTAACAGGTGTCAACAATTAATTTGACAACCATCCCACCTGAAAATGAGAATTTGTCCAAATATATTCTCTGTCGGCCAAAAGGAATTTCAGAGCAACAATAATTTTCTCTAGACGCAACTTCAGGAAAAACGTCCCTATCAAGAAAAACACACATGATAGTTGGAGTGGCAAAGTACCAAAACTTCACAACCACCACGTAGCATAGACTGCACTTCACATCTGAAGAAGACATTATTTGAACATAACAAACAAGCGGTTAAAAAATGCGCTTCAAAAGAATCAATAACTCAACTCATCTTTTTGCCCAAAACTGGCTCAACAAGTCTACCGTAACTCCAAAGATGACAAAGACACCACATAAGCTGGATAAAGACTACCACGTATACCTTCAAAAAGATCAATATCAGATACAATCATCACAATACAACCAAAACCGAACAAAACACACAAGAGAAAGTACATGCTACTTCAGCAGTGAATTCAGCAAAGAGATAGAAGCCACGTATAAAAACACAAAGTTCGATATAAGAAAGCGTTGGACTTTGAGATTCATTCCATACAAAAGAGTACTTCCAGAGACAAATTCTGAACACGCAGAGTAGTCAGCAAACAGGCTCAATTGTATAAGTCAGACCCAACTGATAAAGAACCTTGACATCAATGACAAACAAAAATCAACACCTTGCCCTGCTACCTCACTCCAATTTGCATCCTCCTTATCCTGGGAGGCAAAAGCAATAGCAAATTCAACTTGGGTCTCCGATGGCATACACTCTTCCTCCCAGAATCTCTTGAGTTCCTCCTCTTTAACAAAGACTTCTTTTTCATCATCTTTCTGCCAAGAAATTCCAGTGTCTACACAGGGACCAACATCAATTCCAACCGAGGCATCATGGTGTTCAACCTTCACCAATGTACACGATGCTTGAAGCATGGAGAAACATGGAACGTAAAACCACCATACATCTTCCGAATTTTATCTCCTTCCATCTCTGCTCAAGCCAACCACGGCTCTGATACCAATTGTTAATTTTAAACAAGCAGAGAAAACATAATAATCAACGGTTAAACAAAGAAACTATAACATAAACGAATTCACAACAACACATAACACGAAGTTTAACGTGGTTCACCATTACTGGCTACATCCACTAGAAAGCAGAGAACACTTCTATTAATCTATATCCAGTCTCACTATACATCATGTATGGGCTACACACACCCATTTATATAAACATATTCAGCCATGAAACGAAGGGTCTAGAGAAGGCGAATGGTCATGTGATCGTTGGGCTTCACATTCCCAACAATCACTATATTTATGAGTGTCAAGTATGATCACTCTACATACATCAGCGATTATACTAAGTTCAGAATGGATTATTTAGGAGATATTAAAAACACAACTGTTGACTAAAGGCTTGATTGATAAAGGCAAGCTATTTTATATATATAGATTATATAGTTTACAATAAACATCAAGCATTGCCCAAATAAAACAGCATTGAGGATTTGATTATCAGTGACCTAATTAAGAGATTTGTTTGCTTGTTAAGAAGACATTGATTATATTAAAGTGGAGAAGCAGGGATTAAGAAAGGACATGATCTTAATTAAAAGCTTGTTAATAATAAACAAAAGGCAGCTAACTTTTATGGAGGAGACATGACTATTCATGAAGAAGGACTATGTTCTATGTTAAAGAACACTAATTAAAAGAAACAGCCATTCAGAAAGTGAAAGGATGTGGTCATTATTTTGATCAATTCGCATCTCCAAATGGTGTGATTCATAAAGAAAATAAGACAATTGTGTTAGAGAAAGTTTTCTTCAAAAGGTGTGGTTTAGGATGATTTATGATCAAGAGACATGTCCTAAGGACTACATCCTTTCATAAAAGGACATAAGGAAAGGTATAAGAACAAGATAGTTTGAGGGATGGAAAGAGTGTGTGAATGAGGAGAAGACAAACCAAGCATATACACCAGTTTAAGACAGAGGGAGATTTATATGAAGATCATTGCAGACTTGAGGAGAAGTAGATAAGGAATTTATTGCCGATTTTGAAAGAGGAGATAATGGTCATCTAGTGATAGATTCATGATCAAATTATAAGAGACTTTATAGCAGATTTGTGAAAGACAATATAGCAGATTTGTGGAAGAGATTTATGGTAAAATTGTGGATCCGTCATCCATTGAATAAACAACATTGATAAGGTGGAAATTTGAATGAGGATTTGGTGCCTCAAAGAGAATGAGGGTTTGGTGCCTCTAGTTAGTTGGTGCTTAGGAATAGAATGAGGAGCTAGTGCCTCTAGTGGGAAAAGTTCTCATGAATAGCATGAGGGGTTGGTGTCTTTAGTGGGAAAGTTCTCACGACTTGAATGAGGGGTTGGTGCCTGATGCAATGGCATACACGTGGAGAAGGGGAGAAACTAATGCAAGAAAAGAATCTGAAATGGTATCAAAGAGATTCCAAAAACAAAATTCAGAAGAATAACAAGCAAGAGGAAGGTTAAAATGCAATGAAAATTGGAAGGGCATTGGTCATTTAAAAGGACTAGTGGCAGATCATAATTGACACATTTTTGTTAAAGAATAGTAGAGGGAATGAAGCATCGCAGGTGGTGACAGTTACATTTGCATCCGTGGGATACTAGTAGGAGGAACGAAGAGTGGTGGCACAGCTCTGAAAGGATACGATTTGATAAATAAAATTCTGGATTAATAAATGTCATAAACATTAGTGAATGGAGAGGGGGATGTGGTGTGGGGGCTGCGTGAGTAAAGACAAGGTGAAGGTAAGTGCATGAGGAGCAATTTTTTGTCAAGGCTGCATAGAATAAAAAGGGGGGCAGCAATTAATGTTGAGGGTGGAACAAGGAAAGCAAGGGGTGTGAGAAGACTCCCTAGTAGAAGATAGAGTGGAGCTGCATGGTACTTTGAAGAGATTTGGAGTTGCAGATTAAGAGCAAGAGAATTGCGAAGAAGGGGGCCGTTGCAGAGTTAATAGTTTGATTTTGAAATTGTTTGGTAATCTATGTTTGGTTTTCAGAGATGCAGATTTGAATACATTATGGTGATTTGTAATAGTTTCAGTAATGGAAGAGTTCGGTAATAATATTCAAATGTATTTGATGTAAGAAATAAATAGTTTTTTTCATTTTGTTGCAATTGTGTGTTTGCGAGTTTTTGTGAGTTGAAAGCAGGGGGGAGTGAGTTTTGCATCTGTAGTATCAGAGCTACAAGATTCTGAATGTGCTGGCAGATTCATTGGAAGGAGGCAGTTTGCACCAAGATTGAGCTTGTGGGAATTGAAAAAATGTATACGCGAGGAGCTCTATGTGGTTGGGGTAGAGGTAGAGTTAGCAGCGGAGGTGGAAATCCTCCAGATGCTATTTGTGGTAAGATTTCAAAGCCCTAAGAAGGCACATTCAAGCTTTACTAGAGGAAATTAGAAGAGGTTTTTCTCAAAGGAGAGAACCTAAGAGTGAAGAGGATGAAGCTACAAAAAATGGCAAGGATACAAGTGGTGAAGAAGATGAAGCAACAGCAATAGTTGTGAATGATCCTTTGTTGAAGGCATTGTTAAAAATAGGAAAAAGACCAAAAATTGGTGTTCCTACATTTAGTGGGAATTTGAATCCTGATGTGAGGATCCCAAGTTCCTCCAACTGCTGAAAGCAAATTGCTTTGTTTGTTTGCAATTTTTTTGGGGGGGGTTTGGTAATTATATTTTTATTTTTTTTTGCTCAAATATTGAATGCATAGGGAAAAATACAATGTTGGAACTATTTAGTCTTAACTTAAATGCATTTAATAACTGTAATTGCAAAACTAAAGATTGCTAAACCAATTTATTGTCCCTTACTAGGGAATCGATTTAAGGAGAGCAATTACAATGCCAAAAAAAGAACCTGATTACAGTAGCAGCAAGCAGAGTCTTATTCCTTTCTCCTTGTTGAGCTCATCTAGGGCCTCCAAAATGCAATGCCTAACCTCCTTGATACCCCATGGACCTATTGGAATAATTTCAGAATTTTTTAATGCTTCCACACACAAAATCGCCCAAGCCCTAATATGTACGGCCCAAGAGAAGGTACGGCTGGTAATGGCAGCAGCTGTACAGCTGGGAAAGGGTGCTAATAATGTGCAAAATAAAGCTCTTATTCAGCTCTCCCCATTTGATCATAAACTTCTTTCAATCTGCCCGAAACTTAGATGAATTCTTGCAACTTTAGCTCAAATAGAACCTCTGCGTGAAGTTCTCCTGTATGCCAAATTCAGTGGTTATTTCACCACCTCAAATGGCTGCACACTGAAGATTTTATCCTTCTCCAATGGCTAGCTGAAGACAGAAACCTTTGGCTCCTTCTTGTAGAGAAATTTCATGGAATAGATGCACAAAACAGAATGAAATCAATTTCATTGAGGGAGTATTTATAATTCCTCCTTAGGGCTCGATTTCTCATAAAAGACATATTAATAACATTTAAAATGTTATTTCATTAAGACTTAGGGAAAACATTTAATATTTTATTAAGTTTGGCATTCATAATTAATTCCTACAATGGCCCCCTTTTCATGATGAATTGACCCTCAAGTACATTAAGTTATAACTTATATTATCACCTTTTAATAAATAATTATCATCTAAGCCAATTAAACATTAATAACTTTTCGAATATTCATTATTTCTCAATTCCGTCTGAACCAGGGGGTCAACACTGCATTCATTGTTCATCTAACTGACTTACTAAAAATAGTAAGGATCCCTCTCTAGCATCCCCTGACTTACTATAAATAGTAAGTATGAGAAATTAAGCCCTGCAGCCCACACAAATGCCAAATCCAAAATTACCAAGCTCCGGAGGAGAATAATTACCCATTCCCTGACCAAGTCTCTGCCTCAAAGGATCCTCTATCCAACCTTATTAGCCTATGAGGGTCTAAATAATAGGCTAAACCATCCAGACAGGAACGAGCTAAAAAGGGGACATTACACCTAAAGAGCTAGTGGATTGGATCAATGACATGGAGGAGTATTTTGAATTTGAAGAAGTTGGGAGACCTCAATAGAGTGAGCTTTGCCAAGACAAGGTTAAAGGGACATGCCTTTACTTGGTGGAAAGAAGTGCAACTAGAAAGAGAAAGAAGAGGTAAAGGACAAAATTACAAAATTGTACTGGATGATTGAGAAAATGAAAGGCAATTTATTCTAGTAGACTATTAATTAGACTTGTTAAAGAAGATGCAAAGTCTCAGACAAGGAAGAAGAATGAAAGAATTCCATAGGATTTTGATCCAGATTGGTCATTTAGAGGCCAAGAGAAGTTAGTTCATTACCTTAATGGGTTGAAGCCAAGTATACAAGAAGAGATGGCTTTAGTGAGAGTTTATACAATGGAAGATGCATACTATTTTGCCTTGAAGATTGAAGAAATATTGAATAAGAGATTTGAGAACAAGCAAAGAGGAAGAGGTTGAGATGAAAAGAAAGAGGGAAGATCATATGGAGATAGAAATGAGGATTCAAATCTAAAAAATTAGAAAAATGGAGAGTATGGCAGCAATAAAAATCAAAGGAAAGATGATTAATAGCCCTGTGAACAAGATTCCTAGAGGAAGAGGAAGATCAAGTAGAGGATTTGGAAGAGGAAACTGCAAGATAACTTGTTTTGAATGTGGAGAAGGACACAAAGCATATGAATGTCCAAAACGTAGAAACATAAGAAGAAGAAATGAAGGCAAAGAAAGAGTTGCAAATGTTAATGAGGAAGCTGAATCTTCACAATCGAAGGATGTTGAAAATGGAGAAGTGCTAGTCACCAAGAGAGTCATGTTGAATGAACCAGTTCAAAGAAAGAATTTGTTTAGAACAAGATGCAAATGTCAAGACAAGGTATGTAATGTTATCATAGATGGTGGAAGCACTAATAATCTTGTTTCTAAAGAAATGGTGAGTAAATTGCAGCTAGAGAGGAGAAAACACCCGCATCTGTATAGGATAGCTTGGCTACAAGATGACAAGAAAGTTATGGTCAACGAACAAATCTTGGTAAAATTTAATATTGAAAAGTATTATGATGAAATAATGTGTTGGGTACATGCCTATGAATGTTTGTCATGTTTTGTTAGGGAGGCCTTCGCAATTTGTTAGGAGAGCAGGGTATGCTAATAAATACTCACTGATGAAGGATGGAGGGAGACACAAGTTGAAGCCATTGCAAGGAGTAATGGACAAGGTATGCAGCAGTGCAAGGGTTTGTTTAGTAGATGGCATAGATAATATGAAGCAAGAACATGTTTGTTTTGCTAAAAATAACCAAGAAGAAGTTGAGAAGGATGATTTGTTGATGCGTATTGAAGCAGTTGATAGAGAATGGGAAGAGCTGAACAAAGGTTGTCGTAGAAGGTGAGGCAAAATCAGATTTTACTAGTTTATTTGATGTGAATGAGAGTGAAGAGATAGAGGAAACTATTGCAGTAGTAGATAACTTTGACAAAAATGACACATGAAGTGGAGGTTGCAGCAATTGTATGTCTTTCAGAAGGCATTGAAACAATGAAAATTCATGGAGACAAGGTGGATAGAGAGGGAATAGTTAAAACAGCAAGAGAGGTAATAGGAGACCTTTATTTCATTGAAAGAGAAGGTACAAATTCACTTGTTTTATCTACTTTTGATAGTGTGTATTGGTGGGAAGTCAAATTTAAAATTTGAATTCCATGAATGATTAAAGAGGAGTGAGGATGAAAGGGAATAATGTTATGAGGCTGTAGAAAGCAAAGAACAAGGAAATACTAGTGGACAAACCAAAGAAGTGGATCCAAGACAGGCATAGGGTCTACAAATGTTTCCGAGTTTGACTTAGGTTACATTTTCTTTCTACAATAGGTGTTTGATGCAAGGACATCCAAGTGGAGAAGGGGAGAAACCGATGAAAGAAAAGAATTTGAAACAACACCAAGGAGATTGCAGAAAAATAATTAAGAAGAATAATGGGAAAGAGGAAGGTTAAAACGCAATGAAAGTTGGAAGGGCATCGGTCATTTAAAAAGACCAGTGGCAGATCATAATTGACACATTTTTGTTAAAAAAATAGCAGAGGGAATGAAGCATCATAGGTGGTGGTAGTTACATTTGCATTTGTGGTATATTGACAGGAGGAAAGAAGAGTGATGGTGCAGCTTTGAAAGGAATATGATTCGATAAATAAAATTGTGGATTAATAAGTGTCATAAACATTAGCGAATGGAGAGGGGGACATTGTGTGGGGGCTGTGTGAGTAAAGAAAAGGTGAAGGCAAGTGCGTGAGGAGGAGCATATTTTGGCAAGGCTGCATAGAATAAGAAGGGGGATGGCAATTAATGTCAAGGGTGGAACAAGGAAAGCAAGGGGCGTGAGAAGCCTCCCTGGTAGCAAACAGAGTGGAGCTGCATGGTAGTGTGAAGAGATTTGGAGTTGCAAATTAAGAGCAAGAGACTACAAAGAAGGGAGGAGGTGTTGCAGAGTTGATAGTTTGATTTTGAAATTGTTTGGTAATCTATGTTTGGTTTTTAGAGATGAAGATTTGAATAAATTAATGGTGATTCGTAATAGTTTCAGTAAGGGGAGAGTTTAGTGATAATGTTTGAATGTATTTGATGTAAGAAATAAATAGTTTTTTTTGTTTTGTTGCAATTGTGTGTTTGTGAGTTGAAAGCAAGGGGGAGTGAGTTTTGCATCCGTGCCTTTAGTAGGTTGAACCTATGAACTTTGTAAAAGAAGATTTTATATAAAAGCATTAATTTGTTGTGGCTTTCTCCTATTAGGGTTTCTACGTGTATCTTATGTTCTATTTGTGTTACATTATAGTTAGATCTCATGTGAATGTTAATATGGAATGAATATACTTTGAGATTAAGTTACATGCTTATGATATTAAATTGAAAAAGTAAAAGTTTGTTGTTATACTGATTCACCCCACCCCTCTTAGTATAATCGTGTTCTTAACATACTAAACCTTTTGAGTTAGTGGATCTTGACATCTATCACTTCCATGCCATTGGTGAAAGGTGGTCCAACCTGGTATGGGGTAGTTTGTGGCATCTATCACCTACATGGCACTCGTGAAGCTAACTAAGTCTTACCATACTATGGATAGCTCCCAAAATCCATCACCTTCATACTACTAGTGACAAATAGCCAAACCTTAAGATATGGCAGCTAGCTCCTCACATTGTCACTACTACCATACCAATGACAGCCAAATAAACCACTCCTTTATCATAACGTGAATAGCTACTATCATCCTTAACCTCTATGCTACTAGTGAAAGTTGGCTAATCTTACGATATGAAAGTTAGCTCCTAGCGTATGTCACATGCACAGTACTAGTGGCAGCTGGCTAATTGTACATATACCAAACTTGGTTTCAAATTGTGGGGTCGTCTTATAACCAAGCATACATAATCTAGATATCACAAGGATTCACAACATAGAGTGGGTTGAACCATTTACATACCACATAGAACGATCCATGGACCTATTCATATGGTCCTATAAGTCTTGGGATCAAATTACCAAAATGCAAGTAAGACGTTGAACGCACAGGAGTTGGCCTCTAGCCAAACACATATACATAAACAAATATAGATTCATAAGGTAGCCTCAAAAGCCATTTACTTTATTCACTTGTTATTTGGTAACATGGTATTTCTTAAACAGAAATTAAACACACTATAGTAACATTGGACAATATTCTACTTATTTTTGTATATTACCAATCATAAAGATCAGCATACAATCATCCTCAAAATAAATATAAAGGTAAAACACTATACCTTATTTGGTATAATTTACCATTAATTGCCCAAAATTGACAAAGGCAATTTTAAGGAACTCTGTAATAAACTGAACATAGATCCAAGTACACATTTAGAGAAAGCATATCATCTATGCATAATAAGTTGTTCACACCATAAGATCATAATGACTTAAATTCAGCATCACCATTAAATACAAAATTGGTGAGCCGTGTTTATCATTCCCTTATTTTTGGCAAAATAGAGTACATTACAATCTTGAGGTTAACTAATAACTTCCTACACATCACCAAGGAATGACACAATATCGTAGTGTTTCGCAATCAAAAATCTACTTATTTTAGTTGAGACAAGTCAAGATACATTCTCACACAATCACATCAAAGACCACACAATAGTGATGAAAATGATTCTAGAAGTTCACTTCGAATTGGAGTAGATTTGGAAAGACCACACAATAAAATTAGAGTAAATAAGTTCGATGATGATGAATTTCCTCTCATTAGCTCAAACCTATATCATGGGAAGATATAAAATGGGAAATGTGAGTTCACAATTGTTTGATACATATTTCAGCCTCAAGCTAAGCATGCTAAAGAGGGAGGGATGGTCAAGTTTGGGAACAAACCCAAACTCTAGAGTTATTCACTGAACGATCCCCTACTAACTTGGGTCCAATGTTATCCGTTGCCCAAGATCTGTCTACATACCCACTTCCCAATCAGATTGAAATCACATGTAATTCTCCTAGGATTTCAATTGTTAAGATGAGAAATTGCATTCTCAAGATAACCTATATAGATATTAGGCAGAACCATAAATGTCGCATACATCAATAAGGTATATCCCTCTTGATAAAAAATACAACATGCATCTACAAGGCCACATAACAATCATATAAACTTCAAAAGACATACTATTAATTATAAGCTTGCTTTAAGGATGATCAATGCATGAAATATACTCAAGAAATTTGGCAACCTCTATCCATTAGATCATCATATGAAAGTACACTCAAATATTAGTGATAATATTATTCTTAACCATTTGATTTCATTTACCCTATGGCGCAACCCCTTATTATTCTAATAGTCCAATTCATGGACTAGATGATTTTTGCACTTGCCATTTATACTGAAAATGATATTAATGGTCAACAATAACTAATTCCATATAGTAGCACTAGGTTTGCAAATCAACCCTTGTACTTATATTTCAATTGAATTGGCCTTGTAATCAATTACCCAAGGTTTCACAACCACTCATGTAACCTTCCTCATGGAAATGTAATAGAACATAAATATTACTAACAAAAGAAAACCATAGAAGGGTTTAAGTCCAACCATTATATTGCATTACTATCTACGAATACATATTCTAAACCAAGCCACAACTCAAATTTTTATTAATTAAGAACATATCTCAAAAAAATTGGATTAACATTGCATACCCCCAACAAGGTTAATTAACTAAATGACAATATAGTGATATTGGTCAACACATGGAAAAGAGAAACAAGCTCCAATGTTAACAATATTTTGGACCACAATTTCGTAGAATAGTTATAACCATAGATGGAACACTCGCAGAGTACTCAGCGAGTTTCAAAAACTCGCTGAGTTTTTACAACTTTAACTCACAGCAAAAACTCGGACTAAAAAAAAAGGGCCAAACATGTGAAAAAATTATCAATTTTTGATTTTTCAGGTCAGTTTCATTCTCTTCATTAGAATATACACATGAAATATAACATTTAAGTATAAGTGGCATTTCAATATGTCTTTTTCCTTTCTTATACTTTATAACACCCGACGCCTTTATAAAATAATAGAAGTATTTTTGGCCTCACGGGGCGCTGCCCCTCGACCCCGCCCTGTATCGCGACAGGGAGCGCGCAAGGGGTGCTGCCCCCAAACCCCCGTCGAAAAATATAGGGGGAAACTGCGCTGATGGAAGTAGGAAAAATTTAACCTCCGAGTCTGATTAGGCTCCATATAACAACATAATTAGCAATAGAGTTCATCCAGTTGTGAGCACAATTAGAGCTTGTTTGAAGCCATCGACACGAAGAAGAGGAGCAAGCTAGCTCAAAAACACCTCAATGACCTTGTCTTTGTGCAATATAATCTTCGATTGCGCGTAAGGAAGGTAGAGGAAGTAGCAGGTGGTCCACTTGACTTGGATGATATAGATCCTTACAGTGATTGGACATCACAAGAGCAGCCTCCATTGTTTTTTGAGGATGACAACACTGATTTGGAGAGGCAAGCTATGGAGGAGGAGGGGGGTGGATTTGGTTTCATGCTGGATGACATTGAGGAGGAAGAGGATGAGGATGAGGAGTCATTGCCAGTGCCACAAGCAGGTGGAGACATAGCTTCATCTAGGATGGAGGATGAGCCAACCATACCAAGAGAGGAGGCACAGTCATGCCCACTACAGATTTCTAGGACTAGACCCTCTAGTTTTACCTCTCCCCTAGTTTTAGCTAGAACTGGGAAGAGGAAGTTGTAATTGTAATTTGTAATGATGTATTTACTTTTGGTTTTACAAAAACTATTTTCTATTTTGCTTCCAGCCATCAACATTCCTCATGAGGATGCGATTTTGTAGACACTTTGCATTTAAATATATCTAGAATCAGCTTTTATCTTTTGTGTTATCATTTATTGACTCATTGGATGCATCTTCTCATTAAATTTTGCAAAAAAAATGCATTTTTTATTAAAATTAAGCGTGTTTTTACATTGCCGAGTTTTTCCCGAGTTTTTTTTTCAGGGGCTTGGCGAGTCGAGCCGAGTCGCGAGTAGTCCAACTATGGTTATAACCAACCCATTGACAAATAAATTGAAATAATCAGTCAGGACTAACATGCATTCCTAAGAATATAATGATCCAATGACTTTTGAGCAAACAAAATGTGGGTACATCAAACTATCGCTTGCATAGAGCTTTATTAAGGCTATGAACAAGATATCATACAACAATACAATTTGGTGATATTAAATATCACAATCATATAGCTTATGATATTATAACCCACAAATAATGTGTTAATGAAAATCCCTTTCAACATTTATGTGTAAGATTAGTCCATTAAACAAATTTCATGATCAAAATAAAATATTATCAATAGAAATAGAATCAGGTCATTTATACAAGTTATAACCCAACTATATCATTGTTAAATATGATTATCATATCTTAGTCTACGACTCTTTCAATCATGTAGCAGCCTACCATAGTAATCGCACAGTTTGCAATGAAATTTACATTACAACACTACTCAGTTCAAGGTCATGATTCAACCTTACTACTAACTATTTTACAATTTATCCCAGATGATCTAGGATTGATTTGGATGAGTCGAAGTCTTGTCACTATAGCTTCTTTAGTAGAATCATCCCTTATGTTGAGAATATAGTGATATAGGGATTATATCATGTTAGCAGGCATGAGAAACATTTACCTTTCATCTTGCATATTGAAGTAATATCATCCATATCCATACAAAATATGCAGTCTTCATTCTACTACTTATAGATAATAATAATTCTTATACACAATCATATTAACCAAGATCACCAATAGACAATTTAATTTTGAATTCATACAATAATAAAGAACTATAGAGGATATAAACCCATCCTATATCGATTTAAATCCTTTATTTTTTTATTTTTTTTCGGTACCCTCGAGATGTATCCCCGCGACCTAGCCTAGCACCCAACCTGCCTTGCCTTGGTCTTACATTTTGCCAAGTTGGGGTCAAGGCGGGGTGAGCTGAGGTGAGACGAATCCTCTAGGGCCACATGGACCTCTGCAAGGGACCCACCCTGGGCATGGCTGAGTTAACTGGTTTGGATACCGGACGAGGCTTAAACCTGCGTCGATCATCTGTGTCTTTCAAAGCCTCAACCAACCATAATACCATATATATTTAACCTACCTCAAAAGAAAAATTAATTAAACTTTGATAACCCTATATAACCAATATGGAAACTTGTTTGCAAGAAAATAAATAATATGTTTGGAAGAAAATGAATATTGTTTTGTCAACACTTAGGAATACTACCCCAATGGGAGCACAATAAGTATTTACTAGCATTAACTAACAATCAACACTTAAATCTACACAATCCCAATTCCCATGTTTTTATAAAAGAGTTTAACCATCGATCTGTTGGTTGAAAATTTTGTACACTTGGGAAAATATACAAAATTGTGGTTTCAACCACAATGTGTGAGTAAAACTCTCCTAATTAAGGGAAGTCTTCCCCTATCTATCTAATACTAAAACTAAAATAGGATGGAACAACACTCTTTCTTCTTTTTTCAAGAAAGTCAATATCCTTTTCTCTTCACAGAAAAGTGATAGCAATTTAACATAAAACAGAAATAACAACTTTTTGAAATGAAATGAGAGAAAGGAGATGAAGTTTCCTGAAAGTTCAAAGACTTCCGTCACTTCCTTCGGGACGGGACAGCAATATCAAGGTCAAAGTCTTGACTATGGGAAGTCCTATCTACCCTTTTCTATTCTAATGATATCAAGAACAAATTATGACAGCACAAAGTCTGAAATAACTTATTTCTTTCTACACAAGACTGCAAGAACTAGTGCGAGCTCAAAGTTTCACAGCTATTTCTTATTATAAAATCTACTTCTAATCTCTCTTAAGAACGAATGTAAACACAAAGTCTTACATCTTTTCTCAATAGTACTTCTATTCTAACTAAATGAATCTCCAATACTTGCAGCACAAAGTCTGCAAATAAACACTTGCAAGAAAGTCAATATTGAACACAAACTCAAGAATGTAGCACAAAGTCTCAACACTTGAGTAATTTTCTTCTATTCCTTTCAATTCTTCAATTTACACATAAAAGCTCAAAGACTTCTTTGTTGCAAATTTGGCAGAGTTTTTGCTTGCTTTCCAAAACATAAAGATTACAATAGACCCCCTCAAGTATTTTTATAGGGGAGGAGTCATGAGAAAAAGGTGGGAGGATCCTAACTAACTTGAGAAATTCTCTCAACCACTAAGACTTATTCAATAACTAACTATGACTTATTCAAAGTTACAAGTCTTATTCTAAATTGACTTGTTACTCCTCTATTTGTAATTACAAAAGTGCAAGTAATGACTTGACTTGCAATTTACAAAATGTTTTTACAAATAAACATGTCAAAAGAAAAACTACAATAAGAGTTTACAATTCTGAAAAATGCAACTAAGTGTTGAAAAACACTTAGGTTGCAACATGTGAAGACATGAATCCTTCGAAATTTTGGATGATCGTTCGTAGCTCAGCAGGATTCGGCTCGTGAGTGTTCTTGGCAACAATCATGGTCTTCACAATGGTATCATGGCATTGAAGAAGCATAGAGTTGTTCTTCTCCAAAGTGGACTGGATTTCCTGCAAGAAAATTTGATGTTTCATCAAAACTTGAATTGAGGCAGCTGAAAATTGCTCACTCCTCAACTCATTATGAATCTTCATCTGTAGATCTGTGAGAACTTCTTCTTCTGGTATCAACTCCCCATTCTGACCCATGATATTGCAAGAGGCCTTCTCACAGCGAGAAACAACACCTTGGGATACTTAAACTCGCAATCTCATTGCGTCATCAATATCTTCAATGAGGGATTTAAGAACGAAGGCTTTGTTCTCTAGGAGCTCTTCAAATTCTAGATACGTGACCCTGGAAGGAATAATGTCATGCTCCTGAAGAAAAACTCAACTGTTGTTGAGGCATCTTACACCAAACCGTCAAGCTACCTTCAACCCTTTCCAAGTTCTATTTGAAAGTCTCGGAGGTATGATTCAATTTTTCTTCAATGGTCTTGTTGACGTGCCTAAAATCGCATTGCTGCAAACTCCATACGGCCAACGCAGAATAGAATAGCCAACTGATTATCCTACTCTCTCTTGAAATAAGGAAGTCTCTAATGTTGTTTTCTAAGTTTGATCAAAGGAGACAACCTCAAGGTTTCTTTTGTCAAGTCTTGATTGCGGGATTTTCAGTGGCTTGATGTGTTTATGCTGGAAACACAAGGGGGACTTACGTTGAATGGGTAATTTATAAATAAGTTCCCTGGAACTTTTATAGTCTTTCTATCAGATGATTTCGGTTAATTTGATACTGTTTTAATGAGACTGCAGATTTTCTGAATAAAAAAAGGGAAAAAAGGAGGGAAGGATAGATAGATAGAGAGAGAGAGAGAGAGAGAGAGAGACATGAAATGTAAATTCTAACTAAGATAGCAAATTCAGTCAAGCAGACAAACACCTCCAGGAAACTAGATTAAACCTCACCAGCTGCTCAAGCACAATGTTTGCATAAATCCAATGCAATCTTCAAAGGAGAAACAAGATTTTCATGTTATCAAGTACAGTATTAGAACTTTTACATTCATAGTATGTGTTTGATAACCGAACTAAGCATGAAAGGTCCAGATTAACCATGCAGAAAGAAAGGCAATCAGCCGTTCCCTAATGGTGTGGACTGCAAGGATTCTATCAGATGCTTGATTGAAAAACGCTATGCAAAATAAATAGACATAACTGAAAGATTTCTAAATTAAGTGAAGAAGGAGACCATGCACTCACAAGGAAACTTGAAAACAGTCTTAATTCTTTGCATTAATTCCTGTAAATTTCTCCAGAGCTTTCGCAACAATCCAAGAACTTCTTACAAAAAAGAGGGAAAACCAGTCCCTTAAATAGGCTTCAAAAAGGATGAATGGCCTAGATTTAAATTAAACAAGTGGCCCAGATTCATCCATAAAGCATGGCTGCCCATACCCATAAATGGGAGGTAAATATCAACAACCACCCCAAAATGGGCAATAACTACCTAAAAAGGGATAATTACAGCAATTTGAAATAATCCCAAAAAGGTGCATCAATAAAGCTTTACGTTTGTTGACCGAAAGTCAGCTGTCACCTTTTGGTGCAAAAGTGCACTTTTAAGATTTAGAGGGAAAAAAGCACTTTTGAGAAATTACTTTCTCTATTTCAGTCTCACACTCCTTTTCTAGAAACTGATCTTCGCCATGCAAGTATTCCCACCATAAATCACGACCTGCTGCCCGTTCCTCGTGAACATATTCCTGGAATCTGATACATAACTGGAAGAGCAGACTGAATGGAGGCATGGGAGGATGGCGAATTTTGTATTGCATGCCCTCGAGATACTGGTCCACGTGTTTTAAACCGTCCTTTTAGCTGGAGCGATTACGCTCAAAGCATAATATGTCTGAATGGAACTGACCAGCAAAACTCAAGTCCTTAGTGTAATAGGTAATCCTATCCGTTCCCAATCTTTCTTCCTAGTCCGGCCGGATTGCATTATCGGACAAGTCGTTTATCCATCCTGAAACCATTGATCGAAGGATGGTCTTACCTAGTTCTTGCATGTTTCCCAGAATCACTTCACATGCGTCACTCTCCTTGTCAATAATTTCTTTGGTGTCGTTCTTCGTGGTGATAGTCCAGTACCACTCCTTAAGAACACTGATGCTATGAGGATCTAGGATGGCGGACAATGTAGGAATTTGCGCGTGTGTCCAGAAAAGAGCTCTCATGAGGGGAAGGGTAGTGGCTGCCACTTCGTGCATGTGAAGGGATTCCCTCTTTACCTCTAATAACTTGACTAGAGTGAGCTCTCGAAGGAGGGCCATTTCTTTTACTTCCTTAAGGATCTGCTCTCCCTTTTTCTTGATGTCTTGCATCCATTCCCTGACGGCCTTTGCGGTGTCCCGTACTCCTTCAAATTATGTTGTGGTCCTTTGCGCCAATGCTATCGAGGAAATATGGGATTCGGAGGCATTGTGCAATGGCCTTAGGAGTTGATCGATGTATCCTTCGGCCTGCTCAGCACGAGCCCGATACATGTCCTTTTCAGCTGTGATCTCTTCGAGCTGCCTGAGTATATTCTGCACTCAATCCTTAAATTCTTCTTTTTCTTGCTCTTTAGTGGCTCGTCCGATGGGGACAGTTGTGATGCTATAATCTGCCAGTGTAATCTGATCTGCTGGCTTGTCTACAGGCGGGGTGGCAATGTGAAGAGTGCGGTTCCTTTGGTCGTCTTTGGTCACTCTAGAATATGCCCTGGGCTTTTTCTTCCCCTTAGCTTTTGCTTGGTCTATGCGCGAGAAGATATCCTCTAGATCAATGGGTGGTTTGGTGGCGGCCTTGGGTTGGGCTCTGGCAATCAACCACTCTTGAGGCACTGTTTGGGTTGATGATAAGGTTAAGTCTACATTCTGTTCTCTAACGTTCTCAACCGACTCACCACAGATTCGCAACTGCCCTGCCACCGGAGGAGTGAAAGAGGTGTGAAGCCCTTTGCTTGCAGCTGAATTCTCCCCTATTTCGCTGAACAACTACCTGACATCTTCATGTGATGGTCGTTCTTCAGCTCTCTCGAGCTCATGAGTCTCATCTATCCTTTGTTCTCCTTCGACGGTGGAGTCATCTTTGGCTGTATTGTGGAGCAACAACTCGTGACGGCTCTATTGAGTAGGTTCATGCACTTTGACCCCCTGGGTGGATGGAATCTCTCCTTCTATTTGGTTACCTAGTTCGGTCAATTCGAGGGCTCTTAGCTCAGTGTCTAGCACATCGGGCGTAGGAGGATCATTGGCTTCAAATGCATCAATGTCGCTCTGGGAAGGCGGAGCAGGTATACAATCCAATTCTACTGCATCGTCGGACGAATTGGGGTCTTTTGAAGATGAAGTGACCTCTGGTCTCTTTATAGGAATCTTTTCCCTTCTTGTTCTTTTGGACGTCCGAGTCCCTCTGCAAGCCTTAGCCTTCTTCCTTTTCTCTGGTTTCTCAGTTCCTTCTCGGGGTGCACTAGACGTTCCTTCATCTTCTAAAGATTGAGAATCAAGGCTGCCCATTAAGTGGTAAGTGAACTGGACTCCCTTATGGATTAGCCTTTCGATCTACTGATGTAACCATTGATCTATGTACCTTGCTAGGGCTGCCATGACTGCCTCGAAATCAGTGATTGGGTCTTGGGACCAATCAACGCCTGGCAAGAGATGCCTTACTGCTTCAAATTCTCAGACCTGGAGGCAATTCCCTAAATCTGTGAGCTGATCTGGGACCCGACGGTATTCAAAGAGTCGCATTTGCTGCACACTCAGTCTAGAATATTCCCGTCTCCTGACCTCGTAGTCATCAAAGCAATTTTTCCAATAGTCTTCAACTGATTCCTTTGCTCTGTACCACCTACCATAGGCTCTTTTTGCCAGATTATCATGATCGAAATATTTTCTTGGAAAATGGTCCTGTAGGCCATAAGAGGCCAACTCTACAAGGGACTCTTCTGCTAGGGTAGGGGTCTTCAAGTGGACATCATGGTTGCCTATGATCATAGGGAATGTGAATCCAGCCTGCTTGCTTTCTCAAAGTAAGATGCCGACTGAGCGTGATTGCCTTGCAACCTCCATAAGAATTACTTTGTCGGTTGGATACCGTGGAAGTCGGAGGGGAGCACCATCGAAGCCAGCTATTCGGATGTAGGAGAACCTTTGGAACTGAATGAACCAGGCTCCATACCTCTGTACTAGAGTAGTAGCTTGCTCTGAGAGCCTTATGTGTAATCCTCCCTGCATTAGCCTAACCAAGCACATTGTGAAGGCGTCATTGACGCGCTCATATTGACCAACTGCATAAGCCGGGCTGCTCTTTTCCCTCTGAGCTATATCTTGGTAGTGCAGTTGCGGGTAACAATCATAGACCTTCACCTGACCGGGCCCATTCTCGATTTCACCTTTCATTATCAATCCTGGCAATGGCTGGTTCTTGGCGAACATATAGACCAAATAAGAGGTCATGGTGAAGTACTTCTTCGTTTCGAGCTTAATCAGCTGAGTGTGGATGTTATCGCTTATGATCTGGGCCCAGTCAAACTTAGACTTCCCGACGAAGACCTGCTCTGTAAAATAGAACATCCACTCTTCAAAGTAGTTGGACTTAGGAAGTCCCATGACTCGGCTGAGCAATGTGACCATATCCCCATGTTCATTATGAAAATCACTCCTGGGGGTCTTTTTCACAATTTTGGCGCTTGAAGGCCTTTTCTCCTTGTACCATTCTTCGTTGATCAATGCTTTGCATCGGGCCGGATTCATGTCATATGCCCCTTGTGCTTCATCTATGGTTGTAGCTGTGGGATTGTTTGGAAAGGGGATGTCAAATGCATCACCAATGGCCTCAGGAGAGAAGTCGGCGATAGTCATATTCTCGAGGAGCACTAGTCTGGAACTTGGTTCATAATGTCGGGCAACCTCTACTACTAATTCATAGTTCTATATCGTTGGAGGAGATCCCACCGCTTCGGCGATGCCACTTTCCACCATCTACCTAGGCCTGCCATATGCGTCGGGTGAGAAGACCCGATTCCTGAAGTCTTGAATATCAATATGGCCAAGGTCGGTATCACCGATATTGTCCCAGACGCTCTGAACCTTCGACTCCCTCAATCCTCCCCTCTGATATTGATACTTCATCCTTTCTACCTTACGCGGGATATCTGATTTGGATGCTCGCCATGTCTCAGCTGCAGCGGGCGTTCTTGATGATTCTACCGCCGATTTAGGCATTTATCCTGCATAGTCGGACGCGGGTTATGAGGTGATACACGAAAAGCAAGGCGGGTTAGTTAGAAAATACTCCAGCATGCCAGGATTAATTTAAAATTTAGATTGGACATGGAGCGACATTTCTAGCTAAAAGGGCTTAATCAATTTTAAACCAAAATATTCATAAACGAATTTATACTTATCACTTTCTGGATTTTAGATTAGTTTTCAACTGAGGCAAAGCATGAAAAGTTCTCCTAAGTTTGAAAAAAAAAGATGCAATTTTTGGTGAAGCCTTAGGAGTGAATTCTAGATTTCAAGTGCTTTGAACAACATTTTATAAGCAAGAGAGATGCAGATTTCAAAAATTCAAGCATTTTGATCAAATTTCACGCATTTGTCTATTCGATTTAAGCATTTTCAGATGATCATACGAGACAAAGCGTACTTACCTGATGAGAGCGGATGGCGAGAGATTGCCCGACCTTGCCGCGTGAAATGAACGGACGATTCTACAAAGTTTCGAATTTCAACGGTTATCTTCTTGATTTAAACTTTTCGCGATTGTTGGACGAGAGAGAATTTATCATTTTAAATGGTTTTTTACCCTGGGTAATTGCCAATTTAAATTTGAATGCTTTGGAAAATTTTACACAACGCCTTACCTTGAATATGATTTACACGAAATTGGCTTTGTCTCCCTTTCAAATCTGTCGTGATCTTTCTTTGCACGAAATGCAGCAGCATGGAGGGGGTTTTACGAATTTGAATGGCATTTTATCTTCTTATTTTCAAACCTTGGAGAGTTTGCAAATTTTAAACTGCGTTTTCTCTCCCAACTTTGGACCCTTTGACGAATTTGGAGGCCCTTCGAAATTTAAACTTGGCCTTACCTAGCCCGCGTGAACTTCAGAGCTTCAACGTCTCTTGTGAGCTTGGAGATTTCCAATCCTGCGTGAATTTCAGAGGTCCTAACCTGTTTCGCAAATTTTCAAAACTTCGGAGCTAGACTTGGACGCCCTCTATGCAAACTTCGGAGCATTCAAAACCTTTCGCGATTTTGGAGATTTCTGGAGTTTTCGGGCCTTAAGGCATACTTCGCGATTTTAACCTTCTGGAGCTTTGGGCGTTTTGAAGCGTATTTTGCAAACTTAAACAAACTTCGGAGCTCAACACCTTGTGGAAAACTTCGGACCTCAAACGCTATCTACAATTCTCGGGCTCTTCGATGTTTTCGCTGTCTAAGAAAAAGGGTTTTCGGACCTAAATGCCATTCGCGAAAACTTCGGACTAAAACACGCCTTTTACAAACTCGCACCAACTTCAGACCTTTTTAACCTTTTTGCAAATTTGATAAGTTTTGAAATTTCGGGGCTAGGGTCCGAAAATGGGCGTCTAAAGCGAAATTCGGACTTGGAGGAGTTTTTTTGCAAGGTTTCGCCGCTTTCAAATTTTTCAATTTTGCCCCATGGTCCGAAAATGAGGACTTTAAGTGATTTTCGGGGCTTGTAGCACTTTTTGCAAGATTTCGCACTTTTTACATTTTCGCCCCAAGGTCCGAAAATGAGGACTTTAAGTGATTTTCGAGGCTTGTAGCATATTTGGCGAATTTCGGACCTAAACGTGTTTTTTTTACAAACTCGATACACTTTTTCATTTACCCTCCAGGGTCCGAAAATGGAGGCTCATGGCGAGTTTCAGACCTATAGGGTCCTTTTACACATTTTGGAGCTTCAACGCCTCTTTTGCGATTTGCCATTTTTTAAATTTCGGAGCTAAAGTCCGAATTTGGGGCTTCAAGGCGTTTTTTGGACCTTGAGGGTCTTTTGGGAATATTTCGCGTTTTTCACATCCTCCAGTTTTCGCCCTAGGGTCCGAATTTGGGCATTTTTTAGTGATTTTCGGACCTTGGGCTACCTTTTGCAACATCTAAAAGCATTATTCATCATTTACGGACCAAATGGGAAACATCAAATTTTGAAATTTTCGCCCCAGGGTCCGAAATTTGGCCCCCTGGGCGATTTTGGCAACTTTTAACTTAGTGAAATTTCAACCCTTTTGGCCTCTGGGTCCGAAATTTGGCCCCTAAGGCAATTTTGAAAACTTACGTAAAACATCGCACCTCAGACTAGTTTTCGTTAGATTCTACAAATTTGGATCTTGGAGGCTTTGGAATTCTAAGACATTTAGGCAAGTTTTACAACTCCGGCATTTTAGCCAGAAAATTCGCTCCTTCACCAGTAGGTGAAAATCATCCTTCATTCAAATCCTACAAACATTCGCGGGGATAAACCTTATGCAATCCGCTTCGTAGCTCTTGATATCATCACTTTACGGACCAGTCGCAGACTTGCTCGAAAAGACGCGAGACACTCTGCGCGAAACTCAACAGGGCAAAGACGAAAGGCTCAAAACAGGAAGGGGGGACCCTGTCGGCAACAAGGAGCGTGTGCAATGCACAACAAGTCTCCAACTTAACCATCATTTGGAGTATGTCTTTCAGCACTTGCGAACACAGATCATCAAGATGATCCACCCAAGAGTCCAACGCTTGTACCTTCTGAGCAGCTCTTTCAATTCCCTGAATTGATTCTTGTGAACTGGAAGAACTTGAAGGATTACTCCCTTCACCAGCAAGTTTTGTGATTTTATGAACAGCTGCAACAAGTTGCCTATTCTCCTCTTCTATCTTGTCTTTCTTTGCTAGAAGTTCATCATACTGCTGTACTAGTGAAGCTACGGATTGTCAGGCATCATGCTTGACCACTTTGTGCGTTTGCTTACCCAATTCTATCCTTGTGACCTTGTAATCAGCAGCTTGCATTTCCTCGTGTGGCTTATCTACAAGGGGCTCAACAATTTCTGCCACTTTCATCTTGTTGCTGTCAACTATTACCCTTGAGATCGTCTTGGCTCTTTTAGCAACCTTGGGCCTAGATTGCTTAAGCTGCTAATAATCAAAGACATCAAGAGAAATTTCCTGCTTCTTCCTTTTGGGAGTGAAAGAAATAAGCCATGGAGGTAAAACCATTAGTTCTCCTTCAGTAGCAGCTAAAAGCGAAGGAGAAGCAATTTCTGTTTGAACAGTCATGATCATCCTAGGGGAAGTGTCTGTCTGGATGGCAACCACAGCTTGTTCGGTAACCAAAGGGCATGAAGATTGTTTCATAAACTCCTCAAAGCTAGAAATAGAGGTATCAATCTCTGACAAATGAGTACATGCAAGAGTATCCTCGAAGATTTCCAACAAACTCTCTTGTTGATGATCAAGAGGTGGCTCAACTGCCGAAAGGGGAATGACATTCTGAGGGGAGTCATCTGCTACTGTGTCAGGAGGAGATAGAGGCAGCTCCATGGAAACTAAGGAGGGAATCTTATGAGGTGACTCTGAAGCCAATGACTTAGGAGCATCATCTGATTGTTGTCCTTCCTCTGGATCATCAAGATCAATCACATGAATGTGAATCTGGGACTTTTCTTTCCCACGAACTGTCGCCTCCTTAGGAGGAAGCACCATTTCCCGATTAACCCGCAATTTGATCCTCATGCCTGAAGATGATGTACCTTCCTTGTTGTCGATCTAAATCTCAAACTTACGTCCAAGAGGCCTCGTAGAATCATCTTCTTTCCAACCTTGATCTTGATGAGCCTAACACCATTACCTTTGAGCCAAGTGTTGGTGTTAGCTAAGATGGGCTGAAATCTCT
Organism: Cryptomeria japonica; assembly: GCF_030272615.1. Lineage (NCBI taxonomy): Eukaryota > Viridiplantae > Streptophyta > Pinopsida > Cupressales > Cupressaceae > Cryptomeria > Cryptomeria japonica. The sequence goes on along the minus strand of NC_081407.1, from coordinate 31,993,532 downwards.
CAAGAATGGAAGTGCATTCTTTGTGTGACCACTGGATTAAAGGAAGTGGGGCTTCATCAACCCTCCGTGAGATGTACTCTGGATCAAACACATTCCCATCATCAATCATCCCTTGCGGAATGTCCACTAGGTTCAAATCAATAACTTGCTCAAGGGTGAGCCTGCAATAATCCATCTTAAGAACCTCCTTTTCTGTACAAAGATCCACCTAGATATCTTCTATGCGATGCAAATGTATGAAGGACTTTTTGATTTTCTCCTTCATACCTCAGTACTCAAAATCTTCCCTTGACTTAAACCGTTTGAGTTTTATCTCCTGCATCTCGATCTCCATAGCTTTGCCTTTGGTGGATGTGATGAGGGAGTACCGGCCAATCTTCAATGGGTTAGTTGTAGAAATCCCCATTCCAATAATATGCTTGACAGATTGGTGTGCATGAACCGCCATAATTTGCCTTCCCAACTCCATGAGAATAATCTCATCAGTTGAGTATCTAGGGAGCATGTATGGCTGCCCACTATAACATCCAACTCTCATATAAATGAAAGTCGGGAATTGAAGGAACAAGCAACCATACTCATTCACTCTTTCCCATGCCTCATCCGATATTCTTCTATTCTTTAGAGTCTTGTCAAACTGACACATGAAATGACCAAAAAATGCATCCTAAACCCTTCTGAAATGTAACCTGTTGGGTCTCAAGGGCAGCTGGTCATAGTACTCCCATATTGGTATAAGCAAGCGATCACCCTTGGTAGAAAGACTAGGGAAATGTCTAAGTGACGCTGCCAAATACACTAAGTATGAGTTCATGTAAAATGTCATAGTGGTAGGGACTACTGCAAGTTGTTCACACAAAGCATCACTAATAATCTCTCCCCATGAAATGTGATGGGACTGCCTTATGAACATGATAAACTGATACATCCAAGGCTCAAAAACAGTAGAATGCTCAAGAACTAACATTTTGTTGAGGAGAGTAATGGTGTCTCCAATTTCCCACTTGAAGTCACAACGGTATAACTTAGCCCACATTGTGAAAGCGGCTCATGGCTCATGGATCCATCTGTTAATGTGACGTTTGCAGTCCTTTTCCCTCTTGACATAGTACTTAGCTGCACTATCCTTGGAAATCTCCATATACACAGGTGCTGATGGTATTCTGAAGACTTTCTCAATAGTATCCGCATCAAGGTGGATTATTGCCTCCCCATCATCATTTCTAATGGTTCTTGTCTCCTTGTCGAAATGGTGAGCGCAAGCAAGAACAAATTCGAGTTCTAGGACAGCCACTGGAAAAGAAGATGCATGATGAATGTGGTTGTCCAACAAACGTTACATATTACTATCCTGCAGATCCTCCACCCTTTTGATGAATTCTGATATGTCAACATGCCCAATTTTTGTATCCTTGATGTTATCCATAGGAGAGGAAACCTAAGTAGGAGAAACCTCATTCTGATATTTGTCATATTTATATTTCATCTTCTTTGGAATAGAAGAGGATGGCAAATTTGACATTGAAGAACAACCTGGTATATTGCGATGAAAACTTAAAAGTGTCAAAGCAACATCAAGATCAACTGCAACTATCATCTTCCCTTCTTCAAATGGGAAACACTCTAACCCTTGCACTTCACGATTTTGTGAGAGGAAGATGGGAAATAAATGGGGATGCTTGAAACTTGGCTTTTGACCAATTTCGGATCTTGGGGAATGTTTTACAAGTATACAAGTGGGGAAGAACAACGTGCAATTGGACTTTTGAAACACGAATGCAAGTATACTTGCAAAAAAAAAAAATGAAGAAGTGGGTGAAAAATGAGATTTTGACATGTGGGAAATGGCGTGAATGGTATGTGTGGATAAAAGCAATGAGTATGAACAAAAATGGAAGGATTTTGGGAAGATCACTTTCAACGAAATGGGAAGAACCTTTCAACTTGTAATCCGGTTTTAAAAACCCGATTTTGAAAGGATGAGTATTTTCCAACTTAGAAATTTGGAATTTCACCAAAAGATGGTTAAAATTTTCCAGCCAAAGGGGTAGATCAATTATTTTCATCTTACTTGCAATCGGGATTTAAAATACCGAATGCAAGTAAAGAGGGAAAATGGGGAAGGACAATGCAATTCACGAATTGCTTTGCTAAGGGGAAATTCTCTCTCACAAAACCGTTTTTAGGCAAGAACTATCAAAAATAACACATCTACAACTAGAAAGATCAAACAAGAATAGGAAATAAACAATGCAAGAAAGAAAAAGAAAGCAAAATCAAAAGAAATTCTTACCTTGCTTGACCAAGATGCCTCTTCAAGAGATGAAACAATTTTTGAAAGGAAGAATCAACCTCTTAAATAGAAAATGACACCAAACCCTTGCCATGTTTTTTGCAAACTCGGATTTGAAGAATAACAGAAAAAACGTGTTTCAAAATGAAAGAAGAAAGGGTCAAATCTTTATGGAGATACCATGTAGGAGAGACCCAAAGCCAAACGCCCAAATATGTAGTGAAATCGTGGCATCAAAACCTCCAAAACATGGCACGTGAAAAACGGGCTTTGAAGAGGTAAAACGCAGTCAATGAAGTATGAAACGGCTACCAAATCAGTTGTAACGTGTTCACAAACTCACAAAATCCACCATGAAACCATATCGTCTCCTTAATCCATGAATCTCTCCACAAAAATTGGGAAGAATTTGTGGCAAAATCGGTTTAGGAGAGGAAAAATGCTTGGTCGGGTTCTTAGCAAGGAATAACAAGTTCAAAAAATGCATTCAATCACATGTAATCAGGTTTTAAAAACCCTTTAACAAGTTTAAAATGCCTCACTTTCATTCCTAAGGCAAATCGGGTTTATGAGAGAGAACAACAAATCACAATAACTTGTAAGGGGAAAATAAAATCCCCTTGACAAGTTTTAATAACTTAACTTCAAAAAGAACTTGTAATGGGGAAATAAACAAGTGACTTAGAAAAAACAATAAAACATGTAATAGGGAAATAAAATCCCTATTACAACTAAAATCACTTAAATAGGAACTTTATAAAAGAATTACAAGTTCATTTAACTTTATAATTTTAAAATTAACTTGTAATATATCCAAAAAGTTCCTATTATGACTTAAAAAGCCAAAATGCATCAAGGGGGAAATAAAAGGCAAGTTACAAGTTCTTTTTACATAAAGTGAACTTGTAACTAACTAAAAATTTCCCTACAAAGACTAGAACAAAGGAAAACATAAAACTTGCAACTTAAGGAAAATTTCCCACCGGTAGGCAAGGAGAAAAAACCCAAAATTGAAGGAAAAACATAGCAAACGAAATCAAAAAGTGATGAAATTTGAAATGTGGTTTGCGGATGGACTGAGGATTAGTCCAGTCCAAGGGTAAGGCGAAATTATGCCTCGAGAAGTGTGCCATAGAGTAAAATTTTCATTTTTTGACAAAATTTTTATGTAATGGTCCATCATTTTTTAAAAGAAAAATGAGGACAACAAACCTGTTACTGGATAAGTAGCATCATCTCCAATAGTTACTTCAAGATTGGTTGGTCTTTCAATCAAATTGGAGAGATTGTTTCGGAATCCTGTGATGTGTTGAGAGGCTCAACTATCGATTAACCAAGTGGTGCTATCGCTCAAGGTGTTGCTTGATAATGCAGAAATAAATAGAAACTCTTTATCTTTAGGTGCTTCATCATGAACACTGGCGATAGAAGCTTGTTGCTTGAATTTGGTTCTGCAGTCCCTGGCATAATGTCCTAGTTGTGCACATCTAAAACATTTGATTTTAGATAGGTCTGTCTTCTCATAGGATTTAGGATTTGTGTTTGTCCTTTGGTCTCTCTTTCTTTTGAAGTTTCTTCTCCGACCAAATCTTCCCTTTCTTCTTGAAGTTTTGGAGGCTAGTACTTGATTTTCCTCATTGTAGGAGTTTAAATCAGTTCCTCTAGCAGCCAATCTAGATTCTTCTTGTATGCAATCTGTTCTCAATCTATCAAACTTTGGTAGTTTGGACCTTGCACTGACTCCTTGAATAAATGATTCCCACGAGGAGGGAAGTCCATTTAGGGCTAACATGGTTAATTCCTTACTATCAATGACATCCAATAGTTTATAGTTGATCTCTCAATTCAGTGATCTTTAAAAAATATGATGTAATGGAGTCTTCCTTTGTCATTTTGATGTGATGAAGTTTTTGTTTCAAAGCTAATGCTCGACTAGTGTTATAGATTTCATACATTTGCTCCAATGTGTTGAACATTTCTTTTGGAATTGATAATCTGGAAATGATGGGAACTATATGATCTTTTACTGAATCTACTAGGAGTTTCTTTGCTTTAATAGTAATTTTCCTCCATTGGGATAATTCATCTACATTATTGGTTTCGGGTCTATCATTCTTTATGAAGTCTGCTAATTCATTTTCCTCTAATGCAAGCAACACTCTAAATTTCCATGAGGTAAAATTTGATGCTCCATCAAGTCTATCCTCCACCTTCAATCCAGTCACCATCTTGATGTTTTAATCTGATAGTTTACTTGATTAAAATCTGATTTTAGGATCTTGATTTAGGCCTACACTGATACCATGTAAATTTTAATCAGATTTATATGAATAGATATTTTAAATCAAAAACTGAAGTATAGATCTCAATAAAGAATGAATAGACTTAAGAATAGTTTTATCTATTGGATCACTGCTAAGTAATTACAAATTCGAATTGACAATCTGAAATAGTTTCAGATTGTAATACATATATCTGTTTGTATATATATATATATATATATATCGATCCTGCACTGTGAATTTGAACTTCGAACTGAACTGCAATCCTTATCTTCTGTCGATATTATTTTCCGATCTGCTATCTCTTCCAGATGTCTATCTAATAGCAAGCGTATTATAATAAATACGCCATCCACGGGGTCTTCAAGGGGTCGTGACTATTTGCACGAAATGGTGGCAACTCGTAGTCTTTACGCCCATAGACATTATGAACCGATTCATTAATGAATCAATATTGTAACAATAATCAATCGGTTAATCATAACTGATCTTGAACCAATAATTAATAAGCTTAACTAATGTCATCGATGTTATTTGCAATTCGATTGACAATTAAAAAGATAACCTGCGATAATATAAGAGATAGACAAGTACAAGTGTAATTCGAAATTAGTAATTAGAAATAATAAATATATATATATATATATATATATAACAGAAATAGTAGTTTACTAATTACTAACAGATCTAAAGCAGAATTAGATAAACAAGACAAGTAGTTGCAAAGTTCAAATGTCAAAGGCCGATAGGCCAATTTGACACTTGAATTTGATTTATCTACATTAGATAATTTATAGAATTAACACATAGGCTAACTGGAAGTGGAAAATTAGGATTTCCTATTTTCTAGGAGGACTTCTCGCAATTTTCAGGGATGTTTTGGTGGGAGTTTGGCAATGAATCGAGATTTCCTTCTAGGTTTTCTGTAAGCTTCGCAGAGGTATGACATGCAATCAGTTCAAGGGAGTTTGCACAACTTACTATTTTTAGTAAGTTGATGTCAGTTGTCATGATTACTGGGTTTTTTTTGGGTTTCTCAAGCTGAGCCACAGGGTTCGAAGAACAGTCTTTTTGTTGAAGTTTCCCGGACTTACTATTTTCGACAGTTCTATTTTTGGCAAGTTCAGTTGTTCAAGTCAATTGACTTAGTCTCAACTCTTTTTGGCAGTAATCAGTATTTGGAAGGGAAAAAGAGTATTTTTTAATAAATACTTTGATTATATTTGGCCTAGGCGTAATTGGTGTTCTGACTTAAGGGGTTCGACATGATATTTTAATCAAAAATATAACTTAAGTGAATGGGGCAATTTTGTGCCTAAGTAATATTATTCCTCTAAAGTCATTTTTGAGCGCCCACTTTACACTTTATGTTATAAACTATTCTTTATCCAAAGTGGCGATTTTGTGGTGGAATTGGCATTGGGCGAACTTTGCCTAGGAGGTGAAATGAAATGAATTGCATTTGGGCGCCATGTTAAGGGATTTGAATTTGAATTTGGCTTGGCAAAAGTTATAAATTGGAGCCTTGGGCTCTCATTTTGGTTATCCATGAAATTTGTATAACAAAGTGTTGCCGAAATGGTGCCAGACTTGTGCTTCGAAGTTGCGAGCTTCCTAGCCAGTGTCAGTTTTGTGCTTGAGATATAGCACCTAGCTGTAGAGAGACTATTTCTCATTCAAAGAAATAGATAGATCATATTGAGAATGGATTGCATTAGATGATTTTCTGATTTCTGTGTGGGTTAGTGTGTTTTCTGATTGCTAGATGGCATCATGCCTGAATCATATTTTCACTCCTAAGTCTTTGTGCGGGCTCCTACTGATTCTGGGCATTGGCTCTAATTATTTCTATGCACTGCGCAATGGGATTTGTAAGTTTTCAGCTCCTAGTTTTGAGTCTTCAATTTTTAAATGCAAATCGTACTTTTCAGCCTAGCCGTACTTTTTAGGGGCTGCATTGGGATGTGTGTTGTTTGTTTGGGGTCATGTTGCTGTTGTATTCCAGTTTGTACTTGGTCACTTAATGCATATTGTCAATTTGTGTGTGTTATGGCGTGATTTGAGTGAGTTTTGAGAGAGTTGGAAGCATTTTGGTGTGGATTGGTGTTGTTGGTTATGCATTTCCAGCTTGTTGTCTTTATATCAGATTTTTCGAAAGTTGGATTTTGAGTGAGTTCTTGAGAGTGATTTGTTTGGGATTTTAGAGGATGTTTGGAGTTCTTGTTGCAGCTGTGAGTTCTCAATCAACACTCGGTTGTCAAATTCTATATTCATTGTAATGCTGGTTGTCAAATTCTATATTCAAATTCTATTGGCTTTCTACTGACCCACTGCATAAGTGGAAGAGGTTGACCTTGCCGCCTAGTTTGGACAGTGATTCTAGTAATATTTTGTAATCCATGTTTGCATTGTAAAGCTGATTAGTAGTACTAACAACTATATACTTGGATTGTTGCACTTGTCCCACTGCATAAGTGGAAGAGGCTGGCTTGCCGCCTGCTTCTCTATTGTAAAACTGTCCTTCCACTGAATAAGCAGTAGAGTTGATTGTAATTCCATTTCTAGTCCTCCCATTGCATAAGCGGTCAAGTGATTGTTGTCCTTTCAGTTGTAATCTTCTATTTGGCTGGTTGCACCACCATACTGTTGTAGAAGTTCTTACACCTGCTGGATAAGCGGAAGGGGTTGGCTTGCTACCCAGTATTGTATTTGAGATTTCATTTCCAGCAGTTATTTGAGCTAGCGATCCCCTTGACACTGTATGCTCTCACCCTCCCATACTGGGCTCTCGGTGATTAGAAAGTGAAAGGGTTGCTTTCAGCATTTCCTTTCTGCGCAAGTTTGATTATTCTAACCTTAACGGGTGAATCTTGTTGTGTTAAAATCAAAAAAAAAATTAAGGGGAATATTTCAAAAATGTCAAAAAGGGGGTTCGGAAGCATACCACAAGCCTGAAAATACTTGGAAAGAAGTGCAGATAAGTCTGATTTTCAAATTTCAAAGTCTGAATACACCTTTCCAAGGTCAACAATGGCTGCCCAAAGTCTGAAGACAACCTGCAACAGTCATAAATCAGTCACTTGACGAGGTTGCAGCCATGTAGAATGTTCATATTTGATGATTTTTACCGTCCCAATGTTAAAATGGCCAAATCTGGGCAAGAATAAATGGCTGGTAGAAATGAGTAAGTCTGAAGACAAGTCTGACAATGAAGTTTCAGACTTATACCAGCGATGGCACACTCAAAAAATGGCCCCAAATCACTCTAAAAATGACCTCCTAACAAGATCGCCCAAGTATGGAGGGTTGGAAACGAAGATCCAAGTTTGAAGACAACTTGAGAATGAAGCTTTAGACCTACACCAGCAATGGTGCACTCAGAAAAATGCTTCCAGAACTCACTAAAATTGGCCCACAAGTGAAATCGCCCAAGCATGGAAATGGCTGGAAATGAAGATTAGTCTGAAGACAAGCCTGAAAATGAAGCTTCAGACCTGCAACAACAATGGTGAACTCTGAAAAAGTGTCTCCAAACCACTCCAAAATGGCTTCCCAATGAAATCGCCTAAGTGTGTGATGGCTGGGAGTGAAAAGCTAAATCTGGAAATGCACACTGCAGCTAACAATGGTGCCCAGGTAAGTTCCAGCAATGGTGAAAAGCTCAGGTCTGAGTGTAATGGCAGCCCCTTAGCATCAACGAAGCTCAGAAATATCACCAAAAATCACCCCCAAAGTTAAGCAACTAGCTTCCAAACAAAATTGTAGCTCCTCTAATGGTGGTGCCACCCCCAGAATCGATAAGTGTGGCATAAACAACCACCAAACACTCAGCAACTCCCCTCCAATGGTAACACCCAAGTCTGATTGGGCAGAAAACTCTTTTCAATCTACAACTCCAGCTCACAAAAATGGTGTCCAATGGACACTTAAGAAAGAATTGCCCAACTGGAAACTTCAACCTACACTTATAATATTATTTTAATGTTGGGCAGGGCTCTTTTAAACTAGTTTTCACCTTGTTGATTCAACACACAAGCAATGTGGGATAAAAAACTTGCCTTTATATTTGCCTGGGAAAATCGATTTGCTTCTAGAATTTGTTTAATTATTAAATGACCAATGCAAATCATTAAATAATTGTTTTTTATTATTAAATAATCGTTTGTCAACACAAAAAACAATTAAATTTGACTCCACTTGCATTAAATTTAATTCACTTTCATCAATTTTGAGCCAATTGGGGAAAAACGCCCCATGTCTGGATAAAAATCCAGATGAAAATTCATCAAAATTGCCACTTGAGGAAAATCGCCATTCATCAAGACAATTATCTACATAAAAATCCATCAAATTTGTTCACAAACTGTCCAAGGGAACATCGACCTTCATTAGGATAGGAAATTTCATCCAGATCAAAGTCATATGCATTCCCAGGGGAAGAACATGGGTCATCTAACAATTTCCCACAATCAAAAATTTACCTTCCTGGTGGAAAATCATCCCTCTTCAGGAACTTGAATGGGGGAAAAATAGGGTCCATCGGAAATGTGGGGGAAATTCACCTCCCATCAGGATTTTAAGTGGGGGAAAGTCATGGGTCATCGGAAATGTGGGGGAAATTCATCTCCCATCAGGATTTTGAGTGGGGTAAAATCATGGATCATCATAAATGTGGGGGAAAAGCACCTCCTGTCAAGAATTTTGACCTTTTGACCACTAGAACATGGATTTTCATCAGGAATTTAATGATTTTTCCACTCAAAATCATTTGGACACTTCAAATTTTATCAAAACGCATCAGGACTTAGCCAAATTTAGGCAAGACAATAGGAATTTCATCAGGATAAAGTGCAAATTTGACTTGAATAACCTTTGAGGAGCAAGAAAACAACCTCTAAAGGACCTCTTAACACTTAGGCACAAAAATATCACCGACTTGGACACTTAAGCATATTTACGCTCAAATTGAAAAAACTTGTTGCAACCTCATACTCGGACAAAATTTAGGACCACACTTAACAATTTGACATTTTAAACACGGTTGATCCTACACCCTCTCATTAGCAAAGGCAAACACTAGGAAATTATTACTAAACCAAGGCAATCTAAGCAAAACATCTACCCTAAAAAGCGAAAAAAGTGGGGGTCCCCATTTCCAATGGGGCGATGTGTGAAGACATCATGACAGGTCCCCCCAAGCAATTTTGTTTCCTACAATCGTTCTCCGCCCTGCAGCCACAACCATGGTTGAATCTTTTCTGCTCAGTGCTCTCAGTCTCCGTGATCTCAAGCTCCTCACCGCCACTCTGGTGGCAAGATTGTCTCGGCTTTTTAGGCGACGCTCTGTCTTGCCCTCGTGTGGAGGCTTTGCCTCATATTGATGTGTTTTTTATGACATCATGTAACACAAAATAAAATACTAAGTATTCTATCCTCTCTTGAACAAAAACCTCTCGAACGCTAAACAATGTGATCAAATGAGACAACTCCAAGGTTCTAATAGGTAGGTCTTGACCATGGATAGACTCAATGATGGTGATGTGATTTGTTGGAATCACAAGGACTTACATTGAACCTGAATGTTTGAATGCTGCTGGAATGTGGAGTTTTACTTAATTTGAAAAAAAGGAAAAAAGAGATGAAGGGTTTAGAGAGATCTAATCTACTCCCAAGATCAATGACAATAATGAATCATGTTTGGATGGACGCATTCCTTCAACCGAGCTTTGCTTCACCATGTTATTAACAACTATACAAAACCAATGCAATCTTCCAAGGTAATTGAAAGGTTTTCATATCATGAATCATTCATCCAAACACCCAATACACTGATGCAACTTGAATAAACTCATCCACAATTAAACAACACATTTTAATGTTCAGGCTAACTATGCACTGCAATTGAAAATCATCCAATCACAAATAGAACAAAGAATTATCAACATCCACACATTACTCCATCACAATCAATGAACTTCATCTAACATGAGGATTCAATAAGAAACCATGCAATTATGTAGAAGAAACAATGCATTCCACCATATCTTCAATGAAAAGGATGTTTATTTACAAGCTTGGCAACATTTGTTGCCTTCTCCTCCTACTCTACTTCTAACTTCTTGTTCTTTTCTTAACTATTAGCTATTAACCTTTACAAATGAGAGAATGGAGCCTTTTATAGTGCTCTCAATGCAATTGAATGGCCACGAGCAAATCCACATCAATGGCCAAGATTGAAAGATAGAAACCCTAATTAAGGTTTGTTACACCCATTACATGGCATTTAATGCTTAGCCAATGATAAAAATACAATGAATAGGACACATGTCCTTCTTTGAATTATGACCAATGAATGATGAGGTTAGGTACATCAAACGTTATGCCTTCACATGGTAGTTATCCTCCTTGTTGGATGAGTCAAGTAGACTGAATCTGGACGCTCTGACTTGGAATGAAGTGATTAGGTTGATGAAGTTGAGTTGTCGCCACCTCAACATGCTCATCTTGTAACTCATCACAAGTGTTTAAATAATTTAAACAATATCTCTTGATACTCAACATTTCCTTGCTAGATCAGAGATTTAGGAGGATGAGGAAGGTTCCTTTCCTTGGAAGGTTGGGGATTTTAGGCCGTGAGGAACATGTCGGGATTTTGAAGGCATGAGGAATGTCCTCAAGATCTGGTCAAGGTTTTTGGAGGACAAGGAACATGCCAGGAATTTTAGTGTGCAAGGGACATGCCGTGGATCTTAGCTAGCAAGGAATGTTGTCGTGGATTTTGAAATGCAAGGAAGGTGCCAGGGTTTTTGGATGATGAGGAAGGTTGCCAAGGATGTGTCGTGGATTCAAGGTAGCAAGAAACATTGCATTTTTCATTGTTTTCCCTTCAACATTGAAGTTTCATTGCTTAGTCATCTTCAAACAACACTCTCTTTGACTCACCAAAGCAATCAAATCCAAGCTTTCAACAATTTCAAGTCACCTATCTAAGTCACGGATTTGGGGCAGTGAGGAACATGTCATGGAATGGAAGGGGTCGGGCATGCTGTGGGTTTGGAGTGATGAGGAATGTTCCCTAACTTGGTCAAGCATTACTGGACCTAGCCTATCCTTCTGCCCTTACTAATGCATTGTCTTCATTTAGTCATTCCAAGTCAAAGATTGGGCATGTTTATGCTTCATCTTTTGATAATTGCTTCCATCTCCTTGCTTGTCCCTGACTTCCAAGTTTTGACTTGGGGGCATCCACTTGCTTGATCCTGACCAGAGTATCACCCCTAGGACCATACCTTGACCTGACATAAAAGTTGCACTACATCCTCTCTTAAGTGAGAAGTTAATAGCTAAAGAAACTACTGCTAAGTTGGACGACTACACTAAGACAACTACCTTATAGGCAAAAAGTGGGGGTCCCCATTTGCAATGGGGCGATGTGTGAAAACGTCACAACATCTGGTCGGAGGGCATGAATGCGAACTCTTGAACAGGCAAATTCAGTGGAAGATCAATGGAGAGTCATCCTCAATGCTCAATAGAGTTATCACAAGAAAGGAAGGTGATCACTGGATTATCAACTGGACTTGCAAAGGAAAGAGGCAATTCAATGCTGAAATCTTCAGCAGCTGGAACCAAATGAGCTTTCAAGTTATATTTTAAAAACATTGTTTGGAATTATTCATGGGATAGAAATAAATGGAAAGCAATTTTCAAACACCTCACTGCTATTTTTTATCACGTGCTATGTTGTAAAGTGTAATGTCCCTACTAGTTAGAGATCACTGTCCTGCAAAACAGATTGTTAGAATACAACAAATATATATATATAAAATCTAATTTGCAATTTAACTTAAATTACTTCATTAAGATTAATCATAATTCTTATCTAATAAAAAGGATACGAATGTCGTACGGAGATAAGTCCTTAGGCGGCCGTGAAGCTCGCCTTCTTGGAACCCATCTTGGTTCCAAGCCATCCAGGAAATCAAAGGTTAATTCGATTCTTGTCTTGGATGTAACTTCTTACACCCAAGCCATCCAGGAAATCGAAGGTTAATTCGATTCTTGTCTTGGATGTAACCTCTTACACCCAAGCCATCCAGGAAATTGAAGGTTAATTCGATTCCTGTCTTGGATGTAATTTCTTACACCCAATCCATCCAGGAAATTAAAGGTTGATCTTGGATGTAATTTCTTACATCCAAGCCATACCAAGGAAGACCATCATATCTGATCAATTCCTAGCCTTGGATGATGCATCCCATCCAAGTCTACCAGAGAGGACCGGCCAGATCTGTCTCTTCTTGGATGATCTTGTCAACCAAGCCATTCATATATGCATATAGATATTCAATATATATTGCCTACCAGGGATTATCTTAATCCCTCCCTTAGACTAAGGAAGTTTCCATCCTATAGCCTCCATCATATAATCACATTTATATTACATTTTTATAATTTATTACTACTACTTTCCATTCCATAATTCACATTTACATATTCCTAATTTAGCATATATTCCATAACATATATTCAAAAAATGCCCATTATCAAATATTCACATTAACTATATTCCTAACTATTCATTGATATGTATTCATTAACATATGTTTATACCTATTCATTAACATCTAAAAATCATTCATTAACATATGTATTAAACTATTCATTACATATGTATTAAAATATTCATTATTTATATTCATTAATATATATATTGAAATGTTCATTATTTATATATAATAAACTATTCATGCATTACTTACCTGTGCGTAACCTGCTGCCGTAGCTTCCAGACCTTCCTCTCTAACCACGTAGCAGTCCTCCTTATCCCTTCGGCTGCCTTCCTCCCCCTTCTACGAGCTGCTGTGTCCTCCCTTATACCCCGTGAAGGGTTGTATCCCTCCACGGGTTCCCTTCCGCATGAAGGGATGCGATGGTAATCGCAGCACCGTCGCACCACTTCGTGCAGGGGGTAATCGTGGGGTGGGGCCTCCTTTGGTGTTTGGTATAGTTTTGTATTAATGTTTTTAAATTAATAACACTTTTCTTTATTACTAGTTCGTAGTTAGGTTTATAATGTTGTATTAATAATTTGTTTTAATAATACTTTCTTTATTATTTTATATATTGACATTTTAATAATATATTTAATAATATTTTTTTTTATTATTTTATATATTAAATACATTAACATTTTAATCGTTTATTTATATTAACCTTATTTAATTAACAATATTTAATGATTTATTTCCTCTGTAGAAATTTAACATTATTTAATAATTTACATCAGGTGATATCATGGGGGTTATCACATAAAGAAGCCATATTGGGGCTAGGCTTTCATAATATTGTTGTGGCAAACTCTGTGAGACAGACTATTTTACTTAATATATGGAAAAGTAGATGTTTGGCAATTTTTTCAAAGCAGATTATTCATTAGGAAGCACAAATGCTTAAGTTTTACTTTGACATCATTTTCCAAATTTTCCATTTATGTTCTCAATTGCAGGGTGTACCCAAAGAACAGGTGAAGACCAAAAAGCATTTGGATGCTATTAAATATCAAGTTCTCCAGCTACATGAAAAAGACATTATGTGTTCCAGACAGATGCAATGTCTATTGAAGCTCAAAGAGTAAATCTGCTGATTTGTTGTAGTGTTACATTGATGGTCAAATTCAATCTATTGTACTGCTGTAATATGATATCTTGGACTGACTGTTAGCTGATTTTCTTCTTGTTTCTGGCAGCCTATTTGCTGTTCTTTTCTATGTATCTATATTTGTTTTGTTTCAATAAAAAAAAAAAAGGAAATATCAATAAACTTATAGCTCGCAAATATTTAACTCTATAAAACCTCACACCATCAATCAATTGAATACAGGAAATCATCAACATCTATAGCACAATGGCAATTTAATGTGAAAATAATCTAATGGCTAGGAGGTTTTCCATTTTCAAGTGAATTAAGAAAAATGCCCATCCCTCAAAGTTATAAAATTAAATATATTGAAGTATCTTTTTAAACAACTTTCATTTTATGATTCACTTATGACAATTTTTTAAATAATTAAATATTTTTTCTGACAGCTTAAATTAATTATTTAATTATTTCTTTAACACTCCATTAACCTGAATGTTTTTTGAGAAAATAGACTTAGAATCTTCATTAATTTTATGCTAGAATAAGATGTTTGATTTACAAGGCAAGTACTATCCATATAATTAGCCAAATACTTTTACTTTCTTACATGCTTGAAATAGTGATGCAATCTTATATAATTAATATAAGCATGAATCAAGCCACATATAAAAGAGACACATATATGAGAAATTATCCCGGAGAAGCTAAATTTGGGAAAAATTCAGAAGAATGAAGCTATGCTTCTTCACATTCACTACCGTCTTGCAGTTCTTATAAGCAGATTGTTCAATTTGACCTGTCACACACATTGCAACTTTTGCTGGCACCTCTACAATGCTTCACGGTCTGCCTTATTATGGATTGCTTCTTTATTCAATATGCTTGGCTGTTGTTCTGATCTGTTCGCAACTGTGCAATTATCTTCTACCTCGAGAATTCCTTTGGCAATGCTTAAATGCAATTTAATATCCTTTACTCAACTCCCAAGGGGTATATCAATCTAAGGGATGAGAAAATCAATTGTACAAAGGAATGTAAAGCCTCCCATATGGAGAGATAAAAGAAGAATCGATTGAACTTCCTTCTGTGAAAAAGGATTCTGCTATATGTCTCATAAATAAAATGCTTTTGTACCAAACAGAGCTCATCTTGACACCCTTGTTCTATCATATGACAGTTTCATACCCAGTTGAAACTATTACATGGTTCAATGGTTTTTACCCCTCTCCAAAATTACCATATTGGAACTTCTCTTCTATTCATACAACCCTAGGATGTCTGAATCATCACTAAACCCAAGTGCACCCATATCCCCTATCTTGCATCTGATCTACATCTATGCCTTTACCAATTTTGTCTTAATCACGTTAAAACCATGTCTTAAGTTATTTAGTCTCGTGTAGCTGGAAATATAGTTAATCATCTCAACCTACTGAATTACGAATATTTTCAGGATCCATGTAGGGATCACTCCGTAATGAGTAAAGTTTCCAACCACCAAGTTGATAAAGGAGGTCATCATTTGGTGGGAAATTTTGAATGAACAAAAGGATTAAACAAGCGAAGTAGAAGGTCTAGACATGGGACAAAATGGTTAAGAAAAAGGACAAGAAGTTTGGAGGAAGTGAAGATTCACCTTGCAAGAAAGATTGATCAAAAGAGATGGATGGACTGTTGTAAATAGAAGACAAGAGGATGAAGCAAAACAATGAGATGGAAGTTAAGGTCAGATAAGGAGCAAAGTTGCTAGAACAAAGCAAGATTGAATAGATTCTATAGAAGGTGGTGATAGAAATATAAAAGACAGTGACAAACAACTAAAAGTTGCTGTGATTACAATTAAAAAAGAGACCCGACACCCTAAGTTTCCCACTCTTACTCTCATGTTTTTAAAATTGTTATTTGTGTATATGTAAGGAAACTGAAATAGAAATATTGTTGAAGACCATACAGATAAATGTATAAATGGAGTGAAATCTGTTTCAAAAAGAATCATAAGACCAAGGAGAATTACAAAGCTGAATATTTTGTAAACGATCTGGAAAATGGAAGAACTTAGGTGAGTCAAGTAAGGAGTATGCCAAAGAATGTGATGCAATTTTTTTAGCAGGTGAAAAGATTATTTAAGCATGTGATTAATGTATATGCAAATAAACTTGTTCTAGATATGTAATTGAATCACCGATGTATACAAGCACGGGGTGGATATGCAGATGAGATGAACAAAATTTGGTCGAGTATGCCTTATGTTGAGGAGGAAGCAAACCAAAAGGAGGTTGACAATTTGGATGAAAACATTCTTGAAGATTAAGATTGATTGAAGATGTTTTGAAGAGACAATAGCAAAGTGGCTTGATTTCCAGGATAGTTTTGACAGGTCAACAAGTTAAAGAACAATTAATGATATTGAACTAGGGGATTCAAAAATTTCTTCCAATTGGGGGAGGAGCTTATGGGAGTTCAAAAGCTTCTTCTAACTTGGGGTGGAACATATGAGGTTCTTTTCTTCTAATTGGAAGAGAAGGATGTTAGTTAGAAGTTTTGTTTCTTAGAGATTAGAAATGAGAATTGCCTAAAGAGGTTCAAATAACTCCAA